>NC_053028.1:634762823-635076277 GCF_003073215.2 Triticum urartu | reverse complement strand
GCTGCACAGTAGAATTATGTCCTTGATGCACCGCTAGGTGACAGACCTATTGCAGGAGCAGATACAGACGTTGTGAACGTTTGGCTAGCCCAATATGATGACTACTTGATAGTTTAGTGCACCATGCTTAAACGGCTTAGAATCGGGACTTCAAAGACGTTTTGAATGTCATGGACCATATGAGATGTTCCAGGAGTTGAAGTTAATATTTCAAGAAAATATCCGAGTTGAGAGATATGAAGTCTTCAACAAGTTCTATAGCTAAAAGATGGAGGAGAATAGCTCAAGCATTGAGCATGTGCTCAGATTGTCTGGGTACTACAGTCGCTTGAATCAAGTGGAAGTTAATCTTCCAGATAAGATAGTGATTGACAGAATTCTCTAGTCGCCATCACCAAGTTAGTAGAACTTCGTGATGAACTATAGTATGCAAGGGATGACGAAAACAATTCCCAAGCTCTTCGTGATGCTGAAATCGACGAAGGTAGAAATCAAGAAAAGCATCAAGTGTTGATGGTTGACAAGACCACTAGTTTCAAGAAAAGGGCAAAGGGAAGAAGGGGAACTTCAAGAAGAATGGCAAGCAAGTTGCTACTCAATTGAAGAAGCCCAAGTCTGTACCTAAGCCCGAGACTAAGTGCTTCTACTGCAAAGGGACTGGTCACTACAAGCGGAACTACCCCAAGTATTTGGCGGATAAGAAGGATGGCAAAGTGAACAAAGGTATATTTAATATACAAATTATTGATGTGTATTTTACTAGTGTTCATAGCAGCCCCTCGGTATTTGATACTGGTTCAGTTGCTAAAGAGTAGTAACTCGAAACGGGAGTTGCAGAATGAACATAGACTAGTTAAGGGTGAAGTGACGATGTGTGTTGGAAGTGGTTCCAAGATTGATATGATCATCATCGCACACTCCCTATACTTTCGGGATTAGTGTTGAACCTAAATAAGTGTTATTTGGTGTTTGCGTTGAGCATGAATATGATTTGATCATGTTTATTGCAATACGGTTATTCATTTAAGTAAGAGAATAAATTGTTGTTCTGTTTACATGAATAAAACCTTCTATGGTCATACACCCAATGAAAATGGTTTGTTGGATCTCGATTGAGGTGATACACATTCTCAAAATATTGAAGCCAAAAGATGCAAAGTTAATAATGATAGTGCAACTTATTTGTGGCACTACTGTTTAGGTCATATTGGTGTAAAGCGCATGAAGAAAATCCATGCTGATGGGCTTTTGGAATCACTTGATTATGAATCAGTTGATGCTTGCGAACCGTGCCTCATGGGAAAGATGACTAAGACTCCGTTCTCCGGAACAATGGAGCAAGCAACTGACTTATTGGAAATAATACATACTGATGTATGCAGTCCGATGCATGTTGAGGCTCGCGGCGGGTATCGTTATTTTCTGACCTTCACAGATGATTTCAGTAGATATGGGTATATCTACTTGATGAAACATAAGTCTGAAACATTTGAAAAGTTTAAAAACTTCAGAGTGAAGTGGAAAATCATCGTGACAAGAAAATAAAGTTTCTACAATCTGATCGCAGAGACAAATATTTGAATTACGAGTTTGGTCTTCAATTAAAACAATGTGGAATAGTTTCACAAAATCATGCCACCTGGAACACGACAGCATAATGGTGTGTCCGAACGTCATAACCGTACTATTATTGGATATAGTGCAATCTATGATGTTTCTTACCGATTAACCACTATAGTTTTGAGGTTATGCATTAGAGACAGCTACATTCACGTTAAATAGGGCACCATCTAAATCCGTTGAGACGACACCGTATGAACTGTGGTTTAGCAAGAAACCTAAGCTGTCGTTTCTTAAAGTTTGGGGTTGCAATGCTTATGTGAAAAAGTTTCATCTTGATAAGCTCAAACCCAAGTCGGAGAAGTACATCTTCATAGGATACCCAAAAGAAAATGTTGGGTACACCTTCTATCACAGATCCGAAGGCAAGTTATTCATTGCTGAGAATGGATCCTTTCTAGAGAAGGAGTTTCTCTCGAAAGAAGTGAGTGGAAGTAAAGTAGAACTTGATGAGGTAACTGTACATGCTCCCTTATTGGAAAGTAGTTCATCACAGAAATCGGTTCCTATGACTGCTACACCAATTAGTGAGGAAGCTAATGATGATGATCATGTAACTTCAGATCAAGTTACTACCAAACCTCGTAGGTAAACCAGAGTGAGATCCGCACCAGAATGGTACGGTAATCCTGTTCTGGAGGTCATGTTACTTGACCATGAAGAGTCTACGAACTATGAGGAAGCGATGATGAGCCCAGATTCCACGAAATGGCTTGAGGCCATGAAATCTGAGATGAGATCCATGTATGAGAACAAAGTATGGACTTTGATTGACTTGCCCATTGATCGGCGAGCCATTGAGATTAAATGGATCTTCAATAGGAAGACGGATGCTGATAGTAGTGTTACTATCTACAAAGCTAGAATTGTCACAAAAAGGTTTTCGACAAGTTCAAAGGTGTTGACTACGATGAGAGTTTCTCACTCGTATCTATGCTTAAGTCTGTCTGAATCATGTTAGCAATTGCCGCATTTTATGAAATCTGGCAAATGGATAAACAAAACTGCATTCCTTAATGGATTTATTAAAGAAGAGTTGTATATGATGCAACCAGAAGGTTTTGTCAATCCTAAAGGTACTAACAAAATATGCAAGCTCCGGCGATCCATCTGTGGACTGGTGCAAGCATCTCGAAGTTGGAATATACGCTTTGATAAGTTGATCAAAGCATATAGTTTTATACAGACTTGCGGCGAAGCCTGTATTTAGAAGAAAGTGAGTGGGAGCACTACAACATTTCTGATAAGTATGTGTGAACGGCATATTGTTGATCGGAGATAATGTAGAATTATTCTGCAAAGCATAAAGGAATGTTTGAAAGGAGTTTTTCAAAGAAAGACCTCGGTGAAGCTGCTTACATATTGAGCATCAAGATCTATAGAGATAGATCAAGATGCTTGATAAGTTTTTCAATGAGTACATACCTTGACAAGATTTTGATGTAGTTCAAAATGGAACAGTCAAAGAAGGAGTTCTTGCCTGTGTTACAAGGTGTGAAGTTGATTAAGACTCAAAACCCGACCACGGCAGAAGATAGAGAGAGAATGAAAGTCATTCCCTATGCCTTAGCCATAGGTTCTATAAAGTATGCCATGCTGTGTACCAGACCTATTGTATACCCTGCCCTGAGTTTGGCAAGGGAGTACAATAGTGATCTAGGAGTAGATCACAGGACATTGGTCAAAATTATCCTTAGTGGAATAAGGATATGTTTCTCGATTATGGAGGTGGCAAAAGGTTCATCGTAAAGGGTTATGTCAATGCAAGTTTTGACACTGATCCAGATGACTCAAAGTCTCAATCTGGATATATATTCAAAGTGGGAGCAATTAGCTAGAGTAGCTCCGTGCAGAGCATTGTTGACATAAAAATTTGCAAAATACATACGGATCTGAATGTGGCAGACCCATTGACTAAACTTCCCTCACAAGCAAAACATGATCACACCATAGTACTCTTTGGGTATTAGTCACATAGTGATGTGAACTAGATTATTGACTCTAGCAAACCCTTTGGGTGTTGGTCACATGACGATGTGAACTATGGGTGTTAATCACATGGTAATGTGAACTATTGATGTTAAATCACATGACGATGTGAACTAGATTATTGACTCTAGTGCAAGTGGGAGACTGAAGGAAATATGCCCTACAGGCAATAATAAAGTTATTATTTATTTCCTTATATCATGATAAATGTTTATTATTCATGCTAGAATTGTATTAACCGGAAACGTAATACTTGTGTGAATACATAGACAAACAAAGTGTCACTATTATGCCTCTACTTGACTAGCTCGTTAATCGAAGATGGTTATGTTTCCTAACCATAGACATGAGTTGTCATTTGATTAACGGGATCACATCATTAGGAGAATGATGTGATTGACATGACCCATTCCATTAGCTTAGCACCCGATCGTTTAGTATGTTGCTATTGCTTTCTTCATGACTTATACATGTTCCTATGACTATGAGATTATGCAACTCCCGTTTACCGGAGGAACACTTTGTGTGCTACCAAACGTCACAACATAACCGGGTGATTATAAAGGTGCTCTACAGGTGTCTCCAAAGGTACATGTTGGGTTGGCCTATTTCGAGATTAGGATTTGTCACTCCGATTGTCGGAGAGGTATCTCTGGGCCCTCCCGGTAATACACATCACTTAAGCCTTGCAAGCAATGCAACTAATAAGTTAGTTGCAATATGATGTATTACGGAACGAGTAAAGAGACTTGCCGGTAATGAGATTGAACTAGGTATTGAGATACCGACGATCGAATCTCGGGCAAGTAACATACCGATGACAAAGGGAACAACGTATGTTGTTATGCGGTCTGACCGATAAAGATCTTCGTAGAATATGTAGGAGCCAATATGAGCATCCAGGTTACTCTATTGGTTATTGACCGGAGATGTGTCTCGGTCATGTCTACATTGTTCTCGAACCCGTAGGGTCCGCACGCTTAACGTTACGATGATAGTTTCATTATGAGTTTATATATTTTGATGTACCGAAGGTTGTTCGGAGTCCCGGATGTGATCACGGACTTGACGAGGAGTCTCGAAATGGTCGAGACATAAAGATCGATATATTGGACGACTATATTTGGACACCGGAAAGGTTCCGGGTAAGATTGGGACAATACCGGATCACCGGGAGGTTATCGGAACCCCCCGGGAGGTATATGGGCCTTATTGGCCCTTAGTGGAAAGGAGGGGAAAGGAGCAAGGGAGGGGGCACCCCCCCAAGCCCAATCCGAATTGGGAGGGGGGCCGCCCCCCTTTCCTTCCTCCCTCCTTCCTCTTCCTTCCCTCTCCTACTCCTAATAGGAAAAAGGGGAGTCCTACTCCTGGTGGGAGTTGGACTCCCCCCCTTGGGCGCGCCACCCTCCTTGGCCGGCCCCCTCCTCCACTCCTTTATATACGGGGGCAAGGGGGCACCCCAGAGACAACAATTGATCATTGATCTCTTAGCCGTGTGCGGTGCCCCCCTCCACCATAATCCTCGATAATATTGTAGCGGTGCTTAGGCGAAGCCCTGCGACGGTAGAACATCAAGATCGTCACCACGCCGTCGTGCTGACGAAACTCATCCCCGACACTTTGCTGGATTGGAGTCCGGGGATCGTCATCGAGTCGAACGTGTGCAAAAACTCGGAGGTGCCATAGTTTCGGTGCTTGATCGGTCGGGCCGTGAAGACGTACGACTACATCAACCGCGTTGTTATAACGCTTCCGCTTCCAGTCTACGAGGGTACGTAGACAACACTCTCCCCTCTCGTTGTTGTGCATCACCATGATCTTGCGTGTGCGTAGGAATTTTTTTGAAATTACTATGTTCCCCAACAGCGCACGCAGGGTGAAGGAGGCAGTCGCCGGCGATGGCGGCTCCGGTGACTGGCCGACGGGCTTGCTAGGCAAGGCTAAGGAGTATGCTGGCCTGAGATTCGATAGAGATGTGTTTGATTTTTAGATTTGGGTTGAACAACCAGTTGGCTGTGTTTGACATGTCGTGCCTGAAATTTTGTTCTGGAGCATGCTGCTTTAGTTGGTAAAATCATTATTGGGTAGCACTACAAGAAATATGTCAACTTATGACCTTCTGTCAGTGACCCTCGAAGAATTGGTCATAAATCTATGACCATTTTAGACCAATTGGTCAAAAGCTGTTCAGGGGGCTCCAAACCCTAAACCATTGCGACCATTTTGGTCACAAAGGTCGTAATTTCCTTACACGAAATGGTCACAAAGCAAACAGTGCTAGTCCGCTGCCTTATTTCTAGCTGATCATGACCAATATAGATGGTCATAGCCTTGTATATTGTGGTGGGTTGTGATCACTAGGCGTCATCTCATCAGTTTTGCCTATGTATCATGTCCATGTCGCAGTTTTTGCCCTAGGTTGTGAAGCAACCTATATTTCTATCATTCCCAAAATTCCCAAAAAAATCTCATAAATTCTTTGGGTCATATCTTCATCAAATATGTAAAAAATCCTTCCTTGCCTAGTTCAAAACTAATTCAACAATATTCATTTTCCTATTATGTTCACAACAACACTTTATGAAGGAAGTGCTATTTATATATTCTTGATTGCCCTAGGAATTTTTGGGCACTCTTTCCTATCCAAATCATTACCGCATGACAAAATTCAGCTCCATTTGCCTAGCAAATCTTCCTCAGCAAATTTCCAAAGTTTTTGTCCACCTAGAAGCATTGTGAAGGAAGTACCTTTTTTATATCTCTAAATGACATGAAATTTATACAGTTCCTTCATATGCCCAAATTATCACCCTCCTCCAAATTGCAGCTCAGTCAAATCATCTATGTGTGCCCAGGTTCAATTTATATTTTATGGACAAATTGGCACGTTGCAAAGCAAGTGTTATATAGACCCCTCCTATTACCCTCAAACTTTTCGAGCACTCTTCCATACCCAAATCATTGCCACATGATAATATTCAGCTCAATTTTCCTAGTAAATCTTTCTTGGGAAATTTCCAAAGTTTCTACCTCGAGAGAAGCTTTGTGAAGTAAGTACTAGCTAGGCTTACCCAAATGATCTAAAAATGTACCAGCGCATGACCATACCTAAGTAACTTACCTACACCAATTTTGAGCTCATTTCATTCATCCAATCTCTCTCACTAGTTTTCCCAAGTTTCTGTCCATAGAAGAGCATTGTGAAGGAAGTACTACTTTGGCATGTCCAAATGGTATCAATTTTCTACAATGCTTTCCTATGCCCAAATAACCATCCTCCACAAAATTTCAGCTCAATCCATTCATGATTTTGAGCGCAGCTTCAACATTCATATTTTTGTCCAGCGTGGTACTTTGCAAAGCAAGTACCACCTAGGATCCTCCTTTTGAGCTAAAAATTTGTGAAGACATTCTCCTTAGTAGATGATCATCCTCAGCCAAAACTCACGCCCATTGGCCGTGTGCATTTCCCGTACCGCTAATGAAACACTTGGCTGCTAATTCATGTTTGAGCATCGATCGGTCTCCTCGTAAGAATCTTATATTGTAATTTTCTTCCTAGCACCAACCTCGGGAGTGCCCAACCCACTAGACATGCCTAGGCCGCCCAGAACGCAACATAACGGTCACGCGGTGACCACGCGACGGGCATGCGAGTTTACGCGCTCTAGAGTTGGGGCCCTCGGCCACCGCCCAAACCTCGACGTATCGCCACCAAACCATGTATTTATGATTAAATAGGTCCTTATGTAACTAGAAATGATTTTTGGAAAAAATAAATAGCAAACTATGAGGCAGCTGCAATATCAAATTTGACCCGCTTCCAACTGAATCGGCGGAAATTTGTCTTTTTCACGAGAGGTGGATCAAAATTTTTTACACCCAACCATTTTGTCAATTGTGCATTAAATATGGCCTAGTATTTTATTAAAATGATTTGGTCCAATTTTGCAACAATTATTTGGTAGTTCCTTCACAAAAAAACCTCCTTTCGGGCACTCGAAAAATGGAAAATGGTTTTTTCGTCCAACGAAAATGAAAACTTCCTTAGGCAACATTGTTTAGCATTCCAATATGCACCCTTGTGCACAATATGAGATCATTTGAACAAACTATGCCATGAATGTGGCCATAAGATTGATCATTTGGCTTGAAAGCCATGAATCTTCACACATGATAGCTCATTTCTGAGAACACTTTTTTAAAATAATTATCGTATTACAAGTTTATTATTTTTTCCTGGAAACTTGGTCATATATAATGACATAATGCGAAGGTTTTCCAATTTTTTGATTTTTTTGAATTTTTTATGCCCGTTTCAAAATATGGTCAAAACGGCGGGCTTGACCGTTCCTAGCAAGCGGTTGAATCTTGGAATTTTTTTGGTGTTTCTCTGATTAAATAGATACATATGTACCTAGAAATGATTTTTGTAAAAAATGAAGAGCAAACTACGAGGTAGCTACAGTTCAAATTTGACCCGCTTCCAGCTGAATCGACGAGAATTTATCTTTTTCACCAGAGGTGGATCAAAACTTTTCACACCCAACCATTTGGTCAATTGTGCATTACACATGGCCTAGTATTTTAGAAAATTGATTTGGACCAATTTCGCAACAAATATATGGTAGGTCCTTCACAAAAAGAACTCAATTCGGGGACTCGGAAAATGGAAAATGAATTTTCCGTGCAAAGAAAATAAAAAGTCCCTTAGGCAACATTGTTTGGAATTCCAATATGCACCCTTGTGCCCAATATGAGATCATTTGAACAAACTATGGCATGCATGTGGCCATAAGATTGATCATTTGGCTTGAAAGCCATGAATCTTCACGCATGATAGCTCATTTCTGAGAACACTTTTTAAAAATAATTGCCGTATTACAAGTTTATTATTTTTCCTGATAACTTTGCCACATATAATGACACAATGCGAAGGTTTTCCAATTTTTTGAATTTTTTGAATTTTTTTATGTCCGTTTCAAAATGCGGTCAAAACAGCGGGAATGACCGTTCCTAGCTAGTGGTTGAATCTTGGAATTTTTTTGATGTTTCTCTGATTAAATAGATACTTATGTACCTATAAATTATTCTTGGAAAAAATAAAGAGCAAACTACAAGGCAGCTACAGTTCAAATTTGACCCGCTTCCAACTAAATCGGCGGAAATTTGTCTTTTTCACGAGAGGTGGATCAAAACTTTTTACACCCAACCATTTTGTCAATTGTGCATTAAATATGTCCTAGTATTTTATAAAATTGATTTGGTCCAATTTTGCAACAATTATTTTGGAGGTCCTTCACAAAAAAAACCTCCTTTTGGGCACTCAAAAAATGGAAAATGGTTTTTTCGTCCAAAGAAAATGAAAACTTCCTTAGGCAACATTGTTTGCCATTCCAATATGCACCATTGTGCACAATATGAGATCATTTGAACAAACTATGCCATGAAAGTGGCCATAAGATTGATCATTTGGCTTGAAAGCCATTGATCTCCACACGTGATAGCTTGTTTCCGAGAACACTTTTTTAAAATAATTGCCGTATTACAAGTTTGTTATTTTTCCTGGGAACTTGGCCACATATAATGACAAAATGCGAAGGTTTCCCAATTTTTTGAGTTTTTTTTGAATTTTTTGTGCCTGTTTCAAAATGCGGTCAAAACGGCGGGAATGACCATTACTAGCTAGTGGTTGAATCTTGGAATTTTTTTTGGTGTTTATCTTATTAAATCGATACTTTTATACCTAGAAATGATTTTTTGAAAAAATATAGAGCAAACTATGAGGCAGCTGCAGTTCAAATTTGACCCACTTCCAGCTGAATCGGCGGAAACTTGTCTTTTTCACCAGAGGTGGATCAAGACTTTTGACACCCAACCATTTGGTCAATTATGCATTAAATATGTCCTAGTATTTTAGAAAATTTATTTGGTACAATTTAACAACAATTATTTGGTAGTTCCTTCACAAAAAAACTCATTTTGGGCACTCGGAAAATGGAAAATGATTTTTTCGTCCAAAGAAAATGAAAACTTTCTTAGGAAACATTGTTTGCCATTCCAATATGCACCCTTGTGCACAATATGAACTCATCTGAACATATTCTCATTCAAATTTTCAGGTGGATCAAAAGCTTTTGACATGTAACTGTTTGGTCAATTTTACATAAAATGTGGTCTAATATTTCTGAAAAATGGAGTTGTGATATTTTTGGAACAAATATTTGGTAGCTTCTTCACGGAAAAAACCATTTTATGCACTCGAAAAATTGAAAATCATATTTTTGTGCAAAGAAAATGAAAGCCGTCCAGCTATGGCATCGTTTGCCATTCTAAGATGCACACTTATGAAAAAACGAGATCATTTTGACAAACTATGACATTGTTATGTTTACAAAATTCAAAGTTTTGGGTCCCAAATTTTAAGATTCAAGTGCGAGATAGCCGGCCAATGAGACGCGAGGAACTGCTTTCACGCGGATCACCAAATTGGACGCAATCTGGGCCATCCTTCACGCATCCATCCAACGGTGGAGCTACTCCCGAGAATCAAAAACCCTAATCCACCCACCCACCCTTCTCTCGATCCCCAGATCCTCACCCGCCGCCACCCCCACTCACCCACTCCCTCGCTCCCCTCGGTCCCCCCAGATCCATCCTCTCCTCTCCCGCAACCCCAAACCTGTCCACGCCGCCGAACGCCACTCCCCCAAAACGAGCCCCAGCCCCGCCGGCGACCTCCTCCCCCACTCCTCGACTGCCCAGCAACATCCTCTACTTCATACCCGCTGGCCGACTAACCAACCTTCTCGTCTTCCTCCTCATCTCCCCACGAGTCGATTTGGATCCCCCTCCGATGAACCAGCCGCCGGCGACCGCCTCCATTCCGCTGCCGGCGCCACCTCCCCTCCCTTCACTGGCTGGAGATCCACTCGAGCTCCCCTCCTCCAATCCCGCCGCCGTCGCCGTCGCCGACCCCCACCCCCACCCCCACCGGCGACCGTCTCCACCAACCCCATCACCGCCGGCGACCTCCCTCCCTCCCCAGATGGCTGGATGGATGGACGGGGAAGACGGCAGCGGCGCCGGATCCGCATCCACCATCTCTCGGTGGGGGCCGGAGCATCCTGATGCGGTGGCCTTGTCTCCAACCAAGGCCGGTTCTTCCTCGACCTTCTACGACGTGCATCTCCTCTCCGGCCATGGTGGGTGAGCGTGAATCCCTCGTCCCTTGTCTTGTATGTTTCCTCCCTCCCTCTGATTCCTTCTGTCTGCCTGCGTGTGATTTGTTTTGTGTCCGATATGATCTGTAGAAGCTGCTGTTGCTGCTGCAGGTGGAACCAGAAGAAGCAACCCCCCCTGACGGACGTGGTTGCTGCACATCTCAAGTGGTGAGCGCCTCCCCATCTCAAGTGGTGTTCTACCCCCCTACACATCTGATTATATTTGATTTGATTGATGTGCACATAAACACACACGATTCTTCTGGACACAACTTGGTGATGTTGATTGCTTTGGTTTGGTTCAGTTTGATACAATCTGAATGTATCTGATTGCTATCATGTTGTTCGTTGCTTGCTTGAGCAGAGCAAAATCATCCTGTTGAGAGCTCGTTGATTGCTATCCTACTGATCCGCCGCCTCTTCGGCAGCAAAACCGTAAGTCCTCGACCATCTTCCCTTCTTCGGGGCGCCTGCTAGCTGCCTAGATCGTGTCTGAATTCCAGCGTGCGTGCAGGTGGACACGGTGGTTCTGGAGGGGCACAGCATCGCGGAGGCGCTGACCAGGTACACGGCGGAGTCCGGTGTCCACAACCTGGTGCTCGGATCCGCAACCTTGAGCTGCTTCCGGAGGTATATACTGTATTTTCGTCTTCAGAAAAGGCCAGGATTTTTCTTTTGAGAACCCAACGAATCTGGATAGTTGTTGTTACTTGCTTTGCTTTTCCCCAAAAGAGGAACCAGAAATGTAAGTTAGTGTAGGAAGCAGAAAGGGGTGAGTCCCTTTTATGGAGCGTGACTTGCCTCACTCTCATGTTACACATTTGGCATCAGAAAGGTTGATAGATGCATCCACTGATCCACGTACATACAGACTTAGTTTCTGTTTATAGAGACCGAACTATGTTCGGAAGAAAATACTGTAGGATAGTTTGTAAAGTGTGTGTTCTTAAGATTTGTAGCAGCAACTACAGTCCTGTTCATGCTGATTGGTCCTTGTTATGCACCTGCTTGATTGTCAGCAAATGCATCTGGTTTTGTTTTATATTTGAATTTTGTGCCCTATTTAGTTAGTCCTAATGGTCTCATCTCTTAAGAAGATTCTAGCTAACTGAAAGGGCCTTCCTTAATTATTCTCTTTTACAAGGTTGAGAGTAGCTCAAAATGATACTAACACATACGTACATTCTCATTCTCTACCTCTGCTCTCATTAAATATTTGCCATGTATTTAATGTGTGTGTGTGTGTGTGTGGAGTAAAGTTGTGGTTTGTACTTCTCCTTTGTAACATGATGAAACAAGCACCTGTAGCGTCTGAGTTAGTGGGTGTTTGTCTACATGGTAAAGCTTCTTTGCCATGTATTTCATTAGGATGTGAACAATCTACTACAGGCTCACAAAGCTATTGAGTTAAATTTTTTGTTTCTTTGTTGTCAATGTTTGCTAAGCTATTTAAACGACAATGACAAACTGAAATCATGAATACTCTTATAGAAACTATATGGTAATAACTGTACATGTTATTGTTGAGTTTGCTGTGTGTTTATAGAATGACATGGTTGGCTAATTAAACCCTGTCCGTGTATCTTTTAGAATTTGATTCATTGGTAGCACATTCAGATATATTAATTAATTTTGTGCATGTTGGAGAATTTAGACGACGATAACAAACTATAATCACGAATACTTGTATAGAAACTTGCACGACCATCTTGTTTAATTTTGTGATATTCCTCCATACTAGGAGCTAATCAGCTGCACTGTTATTCAGCTTTCATTGGCAGTTTTAATTTCACTGAAATCATCTTTTCTTTTCTATGCTCATGTTCAAGCCTGGTAGTATATTTTTTTCCAAATGGTCTGTTTACTTGATTTATCTGTTGTTTGATTTTGCTCCATCAGCTTTCCTGATGTCCTTCTACATATATATGTTGGTTGTAATCTTCTTGAAGAATGCAAGTACTTGATATTCCATGCTGTTCTTGTAGGTGAATGGAACTCCGTTGAGGACTTCTACCCATGTTGAAGAGCAGCTAGCTTTTGTACTGGCAGAGCGGTCTATTTATAGATCCCAATATTTATGATTGTGTGGATCTGGGTGAAGTTTGAAGTTCTTGGGTATGCAAGATTCGATGGTTAAACTGGTTGATGTCATGTGAATGAGTGTATGGAAACTGGTTGTTGTGATGTGAATGAGTGTATGTAGTTTCACGTGTTCTGTTTTGTATAGCATATTGTAATAAACTTATTTTAGCTGTTATTTGAAGATTTTCATATGCTTTCTCTCTTCTGTTTGTTTGATATATACATATATATTGCTTATTAATAAGCTGTGAAAAATCTAACATTTGGGACACATCTGTAAACTGGAGCTGGGAAAAAAGCTGGAAATAAAAAATAAATTGACTGCAAAATGTTGTGCGCTAGAAAATAAAAAGGCCAAATATAGGCCAGGCCCATGTAGATAACTGAAATTAACATAATATACATATATTAAAAGGGCTTGCCTAAAAAATAATACATGGGCCGAATTACTGGGTCAGGCCCATGTTGCTAATAAAAGCACAGGAAAAAACATTAAAAAGGCCGAATTGTTGGGCTAGGCCCATGTAAAAAATCGAATTGAACCGGGCTGAATCTTGTGCCACGTCAGATTGCCACGCTGGATGCCTACGTGGCTTGAGGAGGTTGCTAGTGACCAAAACGCCACAATAGACGTATTTTGGTCATAAACGTCTACGACCATTCTAGAAGAAAGGTCGCTATAGTCAGTTTATGATGGCCAGCTTTTGACCTTATGTTTTTTGTCACAAAAAGGTCACAAATGAAAATTTGTGACCATTCAGTGACCAATAGTGGTGGTCACAAGTTGACATATTTCTTGTAGTGTAGGTTTATTCGATGTACTAATGGATCATCCTCTGGAGTGCATGAATTGAATGAATTTCTGAATTCTGAGCAGTATGATATCATGGTATTTGATTAGGTTCTTCTGTGAATCCGTACCAAAACCATCCTTGTGATTTTTTCTTCCCTCTCTCTTATCTGTGGTGCATCTAGCTTTGGCCCAGTCCTCTAAAAAGATTGATCTCATTGTTGTGAATTTTACACCACACAGAAGTTGTGGTGGCGGAGAATTATGCAGCCATTGTCTCTCACGACCGCCGGCCCCTGCTCGCGACGTCTCTACTGGAGCCGCCTCTGCCTACTCTGGTGTGTTGCAGCTCCTTACTCTAGCCACATGCCGCTTGCTCTCCGGCTAGCCTCTGCTTTCTTTGGTCTCGAAGTTGATGACACCCTAATGCAAAGCTCCCACAATCATCCGCTCCGTCTCAGCGTAAGAATCATGCCCGCACATTACCTGTCAACTAGATTAGTTCATTGCATATGTGTGTAGCCATGCTTTAGTTTTAGTAATTGTTTGATATTACAGTTTGGTTACCCTTTTCTGCTTTGTTAGAAAAAAACATGTCCAGCTGCAGAAAAGGAGTTTGTATCTAGCTTGACCTCCATAGCAGGAAGATTTTAGTAAACGTTCTATCAATGTTCTATTAATGGACAGAGGAGGACAGCAATGGAAATAACACCCCGTCGCGGTCCTGGTGCTTCTCTCCGTGGGTTCGCTTGCTCACCTCGGTATTTGCGGCTTCTACAGGTATGTACTAGACAACTACCCATTGTTTTTGTTTTCTATTGATAGTTTGATCGCTTCATCAATCCTTCTAGAGGGTCTTGACAAGAAGGATTGAGCAACTACTGTGCTGGAGTAGACTGTGTGACAGGCTTTTTCCTCTCTCTCCTACCTGTGATTGGTTTCTTTGGTGAAGAAAGCATCACTGTCTTTCAATACATCATGGATGGTCAACCTGTATGTGTACATGGTACAAGAATGAAGATTAACCATTCAATCTATTGATTCAGAGTGAGACAAGGGTGAAACAGAATAAGCTCATTTTTGTGGTGAGTTCCCTAGGCCCCAGAACTAGCATTTTAATTACAAAATTGAGTTTTTGATCACGTTATTTCAGTTCCATTATAGACCTCATAATATTTTTTATGCATTAATATAAGGTTTATAATATTTTGTGGAGCAATCAGTTCTGCATAGAAAAGAGCTCTCCTAAATTAATGACATGTTCATCTTATCTTCGATTAAATTTTGTTGCCCCCTAATATTCAGTTCTACTGAGAGTTGCAGAAGGCAAAAATTGAGCAAATTAACTCTTAAGTAGGTGTTTTTGGTATTTCCCAATGTAATTAAAAAATTGCTTCTGAAAAGACGACAGGGTCATTGTCGGAAAAGAATATTTAGCATGAATGTAGGTGCTTTCATATGAAGATGGACATGTTTACAATGATCGACCGGATACCGTTAAACGTGTCTTGAATATGAAGTTTAATGATTTCTGAGAAGATGTTAAAAGTGGACATTTGTTTGGTACAATTCAAGCATGTAAGTTATTTACATACTGATTTTCCCCTGCTTTGTTTTAATCTTTTCATTTATATAATCTAACTTTGTCCATCTATTTCTCTTCCTCTATTTTCCGGTTATCCAAATTTATACATGGTGGAGTTCCAGAATAGAGGCTTGCCTCATACTCATACTTCAATTCGGCTTATAGGGAACAATCATGAGCCTTCGGCCTCCTTCATAGATGGTTTGATTTCGGCTGAGATACCTGATCCTTTGGTTGAGCCCTGGGTTATGCTCTTATGGATTAATTTATGGTTGACGGTCCATGTGGAGAATACAAAGGAAAGTGTGCATGTGTGAAAGATGAATTGTGTTCCAAAAGATATCCCAAAGATTTTAATGAGCAGACATCGGTTGATGATAGAGGCTTTCCTATATATCCTAGACGTGATTTGGGTTACTATGTGAGGAACAAGGGTACTGTTAAGCTGGATAATCGATGGGTAGTGGCGCATTGCTTACAACCGCTTAAAAGATTATAAGTGCACATTAATGTTGAGTGGTGCAACAAGACAAATTTGCTCAAATATTTGTTCAAGTATCTCACTAAGGCCACGATGTTGCTCGCATAAGGTTTCAACTACGGTCGAATGTAGAGCGTTTGTTGCCCTTGGTGTGACAACTAGAAGAAATACAATTTTAAATTTTGTTGAGTGCAGGTAATAATTCTGTTTCTTATGTCTTTATTTATTTTGTATTGATTCCTGCTATTGATAACCATTGGTTTTCCCAATTCCTTCCACTTTGTTAGGCATCTTTCTGCTTGTGAAGCATATTGGCATATGTTTGCTTTCAATATACATGGTCGTGAGCCTGCAGTGGAGAGATGGGCTGTGCACCTTCCTCGAGTCTTCATAAGGAGTTACCTTGGAATTAGGAAAGTTGCTTTAATATTTGTTGATAAGACGACGAAAAATAATGGATACAATTATGGAGAAAATAAATACTTTGGCTGGACAACCTACAACCAACTGAGCCATGCTTGTCATACTACTATCTGCTGTCATTTTCATGGTATTTTCTAGCTCTTAGTCTGCAAGCAGTGGCGAAGCCACACATGAGCTGTGTAGTCTATTGACTACACAACTTTTTTGCAAAAAAATGTCCTGCAACAAATAAACACCATGCAAAATATCCTACAAATGTATACTCCTGACTACACAAGATTCAACTGACTACACATGATTGAATTCCTGGCACCGCCACTATCTGCAAGTGTTGCCAACTCTATTGACTCACGACGTAGACTCACATAGTGCATGATCACATCTTAGCTTTCATGGTAATTAATTCAAAGGAAGTTTGTTTCTTTTCGGGAAACCAAGGTAGTTTATTTTGATCCAAATGTTGGCACAGCCCGAGGAAGAAGAAGACTCTTACACAAAAAGGTAGAAGAACACAGACAGAGGCTTGGAACCGCACACAACTTGTGCCCTTTTCTCTTGTATTCTCACACCCAAATGAAGTGGATTACAAAGTCTTAAGTAGCCGGACTAAACACATCACACACGCACCCACTAAGCCACGCACGCACGCACTCACTTTTGCATGCAACCCCACGGTCAAGCCACACACATCGGCTGAACCACGACTAGCTCCACTAGCCGGTAGAAACGGCAGCTGATAACCATCTCTCTAGCCACTCGGTTTTGGCCGATCTCCTCCCTGCTGGAGATAACAACACGTACTGCTGATTACCAGGTCCACAACTAAGCCGTTCTAACTAATCTTATCCATGAAATACGTGCATGCTAGTAACCTCACGGACGCCCATACATGCATCCATTTGTTCTAAGACTCACTCAACTAACAGACCACGATCTAGCTTGCATGTTCGCACATACCCACATTTCTACGTGCACAAACTGCCGCAGCCAGAAGTCTTCAACTTAACTACATGCATGAATGAAACTAATGCAACGAAATAAACATGATGAATACCTAGACAACAAGGTAAACTCTATCAATCACCCCTTTAACCTTGTTGTCGTTTATTCGAACACCTCCATATCGATCTTCAAAGCAGCCCCAGCTCGTCGTCGGCAGTCGCGGCGGCGAGATGGGCCTGTTCTTTCCTTGGCGCGGTGCAATCCTTCGTGAAATGGCCATAGTCTTGACAGTTGTAGCAACGCACCTTATGGATGTCGAAGGTACTCTTCTTCTTGCCGGCGCCACGTCGGTTCTTGTCACGAGCAAGCCACTCCTCCTTCGTGAGGAGCAGCTGAGTGCCGTCGTTGCTGCTGCCTGCCTCGTCCATGTCGAAGCTCTCCTCCACACCAAGAAGCGACCCATGAGCTCTTCAATCATCAAGGTCTTGAGGTCGAGTAGGGACTGGATGGAGTGCGCGAGCTGCCGGTAGCGCAGCGGCACGCAACGGAGAAACTTAAGCACCGCCTTGTGCTCGGTGATGCCGTCGCCGAGGGCCTCGAGGTCGTTGACGATGCTGGTGAGGCGGACAGCGAACTCCTCAATCCTCTCACCATCCTTGAACCGGAGATTCTCGAACTCCAATCGACGCGTCTGCGCCCGGGCTTCGTGGACGTGCTCGGACCCCATCCTCAAGGTACCTCCTTCGTCGAGTCCTTCGCAGCCAAGGAGCACAACATCTCCGGTGGCATAGCCTGGAAGGATGATGCCCAAAGCTTCACGATTGTCGCGGTAGTCGATGACGGCGCCATGCTCGACCACCTCCCACAGGCCTTGCGCTTGCAGCCGCAATCGCATGATGAGCACCCACTCGGTGTAGTTCGTGCGGGTCAGCGGGGGGAGCTGCACCATCGACGAGGTCTGCCAGACAACGCGCTCGACGATGCGAACCTCGCCGCTGCCGCTGCCGTCGATGAGCCGCGCCTTCGGTGGAGTCGCTGTCTCCCCCGGCTTCCTCTTGGCCAGCTTCGCCGCCTTGGACGCACCATCTCCCTCGGTGCCGGCCATCACAGGGACGGAACAAACCGTAGCTCTGTATATCAAATGTTGGCACAGCCCGAGGAAGAAGAAGACTCTCTCACACACAAAGGTAGAAGAACACACACAGAAGTTTGGCACCGCACACAACCTGTGCCTTTTCTCTTGTATTCTCATACCCAAATGAAGTGGATTACAAAGTCTTAAGTAGCAGGACTAAACACAACACACACGCACCCACTAAGCCACGCACACACGCATTCACTTTTGCATGCAATCCCACGGTCAGAGCATCTCCAACAGGCGCGGCAAAACACACGCCCGCACGGTAAAAGCAGTTTTTTGCGCGCGCCGATTGGTTCCGCGCGCTCCAGCGGTGGCGGGAAGTTACGCGCGCGGGAAGCGTTTGCGCGCGCGCGGGAGAAAGCGGCATGCGGCGCGGTAGATTTGGCGCGCTGCTTCACGCGCGCTTATAAAGTCCCGCGCTTCGCCACGCGCATAGAACAGCCACACGCCCTCCTCCTCGCAACCTCGCCGCTTCGCCGCTTTCTGAGCCACCACCGCGCCACCATGCCGCCGCGTCGCCGGGGTGCTTCGGGCTTTCGCGGCGTCCGCGAGCGCCCCAACGGCTGGTACTCCGCCGAGATACGGTCCGGCGACGTCCGGCTCGGCCTTGGGACGTTCCGGAGCGCGCGCGAGGCGGCCCGCGCGTACGACGCGGCGGCGTGGCGCTTGGAGAGGCCTCGGTCGCAGATGAATTTCTGGGACGTCTTCACGCGCGAGGAGGCGCAGCGCCTCGCCCCTCCTCCGCGTCTCATCACGGACATGGATCGTGCCGACCACTCTCGGCGCAGCGCCGTCTCCTCGTCGCTGAAGAGGACGAGCGGGCCATGGCGGAGTGGCGCCGTCGCCACCCAGAGGACGTTGACGCCGAGCGTGCCTACTGGGCGGAGAGGACGGCAAGACGCCGCTCGGAGCGGGCGGACCGGCGTCAGCGGAAGGCAGTGGCGAACGAGCAGTGCGACATCGTCTCCGCAGGTGGGAGGTCGTTCTTCACCTCGGACGATGAACGTTGGGACGACATATGGCTCTCAACCTCGGCCGACATCGACGAGAGTGATGATGGTGATGATAGCGACTTGGAGTAGTTTTCTATCTATGTATGCCGTTGTAGTTTCTATCTATCTATCTATGCCGTAGTAGTATCTATCTATCTATCTATCTATCTATCTATGTATGTCGAACTATCTATCTATCTATGCCGTAGTAGTTGCACCGATGTAAAATATCTTTGTATCATTTTTTTATCTATGTAATTTTAATTAAAAGAATATTGTAGAATGAGCGCGTGCTGCATTTTACCGCGCCTGCTGGAGCTGCGCGCGCGGCTTTTCAGCGCGACTGCTGGAGCAAACGCTGCGCGCCGCGTCAAACCAGTCGATCGACGCGCGCCAAATCTGTTTTTACCGCGCGGCGCGTTGGGTACGTGTTGGAGATGCTCTCAAGCCACACACATCGGCTGAACCACGACTAGCTCCACTAGCCGGTAGAAACGGCAGCTGATAACCATCTCTCTGGCCACTCGGTTTTGGCCGATCTCCTCGCTGCTGGACATAACAACGCTGCTGATTACCAGGTCCACAACTAAGCCGTTCTAACTAATCTTATCCATGCAATACGTGCATGCTAGTAACCTCACGGACGCCCACACATGCGTCCATTTGTTCTAAGACTCACTCAACTAACAGACCACTATCTAGCTTGCATGTTCACACATACCCACATTTCTACGTGCACAAACTGCCGCAGAAGTCTTCAACTTAACTACATGCATGAACGAAACTAATGTCATGAAATAAACATGATGAATACCTAGACAACAAGGTAAACTCTATCACCAAATCCAATAATAAAATTTGATCAATTCCTGTATAATCTATGGAAGTTGCATATATTTGTCAGGATTAATCAGCTTAACTGATAAGTTATATTTTTCATTTTGCGGTCTCTATCTGGCGAAACTTTATAGGCCAGTTACACATACATATTAAAATAGTGTCATTTTCCTTAAAAAAAGATTAGCATTGCATGTTGATAGTAGCATTGGCCAATAATTTCAGACCGAATAGAATCTAAGATGAGACAGAAGCAGATGGACTGCAAGCTATAACTGAGTAGTGCACAACGACAGATAAACTAACGAATACGAACTCTTATTTATTTTGTAAGTGTTGCAACACACGGGCTTGTGATTCATGGTTCGGACAACGCCCGTAGCAACACACGGGTATATTTACTAGTGAATAAATACGTATAGAACGGAGAAAAAATAATTTGCAAGCTAGCGAACTAGCTCTTTGAGCTACTGTAGTTTTATTTTAAATTTCTGAACTTCGGTATTCGGATCAAATTAACATTGTCTAACAAATGTATATATATATATCAGCTGACGCTAAAGACGAACAACCGCTCTTTACAGCTCAACGGATCAGATGGACAACTTGGGCATGTAATGCCGCAGCTAGCAATTGCTAGTATTAATACCTTGCACCAAACAGACCAACGCGGCCACGCATTTCGTGCTAAACGTGCATATATACTCAAGAGATAGTAGTGCGTTCTTGGAGCTATCTATTTGCCACGAAACGAGACAATAGTCGACCTTAAACCATCGCTAGTTGTGTCGGAATGGGAAGCATCAGGACGAGCAATTTCCCATCAGCTGAGTTTGGGTGGAGCCACAATATCCAATTTGGCTCGATTATCCCGCACCTTTTAGTGAGATCGACACATAACGTAGGCTCAATTCAGAATTGCGGTGTGGCGCTCCATCGAGTCTTGGGTGCCCCATCTTTCATGGCATCCCACGGAACAGTTCTGTCGCGTCTAGATTTGGGTGGTCTTGAGGTGTGTCAAAGGGCCATTGGCCGAACTTTATTAGAAAAAGAGAAACAGAGGGTTACAAGCTGGTAGACAGTATAAGCGGACTAGGACTGAGCACCACAGTTAGCTGGATAGGATAAGATAGGCCAGCAGCCACAAATCACGGTGCTAAGTCTGTAATACAACCGGCAGCTCTCCAGACTGCTAACTCCTCTCTAACCAGATCTAATACCCGCTCCACAGTCCACAGTCCACACTACTAGCTGTCTGATCAAAGATCATGGAATTGCGCTCCTTCCATACTCGCCAGTGAATAAGAATGGCGATGGTGTCGAAGTTGCGTCTCATTGGCTTAGGAATCCCCTGCATGGAAGTGAGCCACCAGTCTTCTGTCGATGTGAAGCCATCATCCAGCATAATGAAATTTTCCCTTGTCCATAGCTTGAAGAGACGCCAAACCTGCTGAGTGAATCTGCAGTGGATGAAAAGCTTATAGCAATCATCCGGTTCTGTGAGGCATAATGGCAGCAAGTGTGTGAAGGCCAGTTTCTGTGCTGAAGATTCTCCGCGGTGAGGCATTTGCGGTGCACAACCAACTACATGAAGAACTTGCATCTTGGCGGGGCTTTGGATTTCCAGATTGGTTTGGCACACGCGAAGTTAACGCTCGCCATGAAGAACATTTTGTATGCGCTGCTGACAGAAAATTGGCGATCTTCAGTTAGCCTCCACAATGGTTGGTCCTGCATCTCTGGCGACAAATTGGTTGTGTGCACGATGTCCCAGATCATGAGGTATTGGGCCATGGCCTGCATCGAGACACCTCCTTTGATTTCCCGGATCCACGTGTTGTTGTGCAGTGCCTTCTTTCCAGGCTCCTTATGTGGATTCGCTGTTAGTGGAACAATGCCAAAGTAGAGTCAACATGCACTACACAGCCGTCGGATTAACTGTGAACATGTTTCATGTTGCGTTGTCGTTCTTTTGTATAGCTTTACTGCTCAGATATAATACAAAACTATGGTCCCGTGTACTACCAGGGCCGCAAGAGAGAAGAAGCCCAACGTCTGATAAGGATTTTAAATTGGATTAATTAACTTCAGAAGAAACCATTTGTGTTTTTCTTTCTTTCAAGCATGTATTCTAGGGCTTGAACTTGCAAACCACCTATAGTAGTGCCGCTATACACGGTTAGATAGTAGGCATATGTTCTTCTATAAAGAAGGTAAGCAAGATTAAAATTCGTTTTGACAGTAGATTATCTACTAGTGTCCTTTCTCACTTATCATGCTAGTTATTCTGTCCGTTCTTAAATAAGATGTTATAGATATTCTAATATGCACTATATACGGATTGTAAATGTGTGAACAAACATAGTAAAACGTGTCCACAGACATTCGATTCATGAAAAAGTCAGAACATCTTATATTTATGAACGGAGGGAGTACCTTTGATATTGATCAAGTAGTTTCTTTCCTCAGATTCTATGCTCGAAAGTGATTAGCTTACGCGGTGGATATATAAATATGAAACCTATTTCAGCAAGATAATCAACATATGCTTGAAGAGCTAACTTCAAGAGATATTAAAAATAAAGGCCTTGTCTGCCACAGAATCACTAACATGGCATGGGTTGCCTGCTAAGATGCACATGCAGAGTGGTAAAGTTTTTCATCATCTTTATTAAGATTCAACCAAAAAGACTATGCACACGCGTGACATAATCTACTGTATATAAACAGCTATCACCGACTACCAGAAATTCTCTGTCTTTTTCTTGAGCCACATCACCAAAATTAATGTAGCCGTTGGATATAAATGACCAGTCCACAAGAGCCATCCGTTCTAAACATTGAGAGCCTCTTAAGCAGCATGCAAGCATGGAAAAACTGGTGGTTGCATAATAAAGTAACTAATGTAAGACGGGGTACGTTGGTTGGCTATGACTGCTAACCTATCCCTCCTTGGAAAGAAAGACCCCCCTCCCCTTCTCTCCCCCATGCCGCCCCACGTGGGAGACTTGGGAGCGACCACCCCCACCCCCCGCCGTAATCCCCTACCCTTCCTCCTCCGGTCCTCCCCCTTGCTGCCGCACAATGTTCGCGTCGGGCAAGGCCCGGGGCGTAGCCGGCAACTGCGGCGGCCGGGCCTGTGCTGCACCGGTCACGCCGGAGGGCTCTGGATCTGAGACGATGGTCCCCCTGCGAGGCCCCTCTGCTCATGCAGCATGCATCGGGGTTGGCGTGGTGTTGGATCCTGGCTATGTCGGCGTGGCTGACCAGCCCCTAGGCAGTGGGCGAATCTGGTTGTTGGGATCCAGATTGGGGGAAACCCCTGGTCAGCTCCAGCCGGCCGAGACGACATCGATGCGTGCGGGCGCCGAATTTCTTCTTGGAGATGTTGCTCAAGGTTAGCCCTTCCACTCCCCAACCCCCTGCTCCTCGGGTGAAAACCCTAACTCCGGTGGGCGGCGGTGGAGGCGTTCCTGGCGTCATGGCCTTTCTGAAGGCGCCGCCTTGAGGGCGTTGTGGTGGTGGGTACTGTAGGGGTGTGTTGACAGCAGTCGATGGCGTATCCTACTTCGTCCAAGCTGAAGATTTTCCTGCGTCATGTTCTGGCCGTTATTTGTGCAGCTTGCTCTGCTTTGGTTGAGCGTTGTTGGGACATTTGGGTGCTCTGATCCGCTCCTTGGGATTATGTAGCGGCTTCCATCCATGTTCTTGGGGAACTTCCCGTTCTTCGACGGTTCGGTGCCTTGCGATCCAGGCGAGGACGATGTGGCCTCCTTCCAAGACGGGGTTGGATGGAGGTGTGGTGCCGAGGTCCCTAGGGTCTGGTGACGGCAGACCATGTTGGTGCAGCTTCATTCCCACTCCAGTGCCGGTACTGCTTCCGACCATGTGTAGCAGCGGTGGACGACCTCAATTTCTTTAGCTGCGTGCTCCTTTGTAAAACCTTCCCGCGTGAAGTGATTGAGGCTTAGTTTGCTGCTCTCCCGTGCCTTTGTATCTTGCTGCTTTTTATTGTTTTTGCTTTTTGTTGTACTCTGCAGTTGTATCCTAGCCGGTTGATGGCTTTGTTACACTAGTAGAAAAAGACCCATTTGTCCCGGTTCATAAGGCCTATTTGTCTCAGTTCGGGAACCGCGACTAAAGGGTCAGTACTAAAGCCCAATACCTTTAGTCCCGGTTCGGCTACGAATCGGGACAGATGAGCCTCCACGTTGTTGCTGCGGCTTGCCCTGGCAGGAGGGCCTTTTGTCCCGGTTGGTAGCACCAACCGGGACCAAAAGGCATCCACGCGTCAGTAGTTCAGGGGCTGGGGTTTTTGTTTTTTTTTAAATAGGGAGAGGGGGGGGGGCTGAGGGTTTTGTAGGGTTAATTTAGGGGTTTCATATATTGTGTTAGCTAGCTAATAAAGAGAAGTGTCCTCTCTTATCTCCATACTTGGTCGACGCTACGTACTATACATATAGAGAGGACTCGACACGCTAGCTAGTAAGCAAATGAAGGAAACCATTAAGTACATAAGATCGTCATGAACATATACAGAGAGAAGTGATAGACCTCTCCTTCTCCAAGAGATTGGTCGAACAACAAGTTTTTGTATATCTATCCGACGCTACCGGGTACATATATACAATATAGGATCTCTTACAATCCCCTAACATCTGAACTCAAGTTCCACATGGTATTCTCCGGCTTTATTGATGACGTGGTCAAGAAAGAATCCCGTCAATTCCTCTTGAATTGCTCGTATGCGATCTTGTGGTAGGAGTTCATTCTGCATCTGCCATGTCTAATTTGAAGAAGGGGGCCAATACATATATATGAATGAAACTCAACAGAAATGATGGTGTAATAAAATGAAATTGTGAATATTGTTTCTTACGCACTTCAAATTGTCTTTTAGAGTAGCCCCACTTATTTTTGCAAGTCGCGGTGTAGATGAACTCGCAAACGTAGTTTCCACAATAATTAATACGAGAAATAGAGGTCAATCAAACTGATAATGAAGTATTATAAATGATATTGATGAAAGTAGTTAGAATCAATGGGAGATGCGCAGAACTAGCTAGCTAGTAGTACTTACTTTCGGGTGTGTAAATCACAGCTCCCCGTCAGTCCCGGACCTTGTGCGGTGAATACTTTCCAAACCCTGCGAGACAAAGAAAATAGTTACTTGATATCAGGAAATAAACAAAGTTGCGGATATGGTGCGATAATGATCGATTGAACTTACTTCTCGAGCATTTTAGTCATGGCCGTATACTCCTCGGGATTTCTTCGTCTCGAGTCTAAGACGGTTACTAGTCCCTGCTCAAGCTTAATCTCTAGGAGAATAAAGTGGAACCCGTGCACGCATGTATAACTCATGAATTACATTACTATAACCTCGAGTAATTATGGAAACCAAATATGCACAAGACAGTAACACTCACTTGAAGTTGTAAGAAAGAGTATTTTATCTTTGTTTTGATTTTGAAGCAACGATCATAGCAAGCTGGCCTCGGTTTGTTTGGCATCATATTTAACCGTCCATTCATGTATGAGATTTGTGTTAATGAACCCAATATCATAGATTTCTGCCTTTCTGCAGTCGGCGATCTTCAATCTGCATAATGTAGTGAGGATAATTATATATACATGCAATGAAAGAGCTGAGCTATATATAGAGACTTAATTACATAAGTAGTACTTACAGACAGTTGCAAGTGACGATTATTTTATCGAGGGCCTTTTGATTGAAAAACTGGAAGAACTCCTCAAATGGAACAGACAACAGATCAATTCGAACGAGGTCGTGCTCCTCTTTAACTCTCAGCGTCAAAGTATCCTTCCCAGACTCGCTTTAGGTTTTCATGTACCACTCATGGAATTTTCGCATCATCGTTGTTAGAGGAGGATGACTAGGTTTGACGAGAGGCTTCCCATGCCGGTATTTGGAATCGCCCACCTCCATTGTATCAAAATGTGCATCGTCGGGCAGGTAATCTCCAGGATTGGTACCGGGCACCATCTTCGTTCTGCTAACCTTCGATCACTAAAAGTACTTCTGACTGCTCTGCTTTAATATATGACCTTTCAATAATGCGCTCATAGTTGGTTTTCGGCGGAGATGGTGGTGGTCGCTTCAGGGCATTGACAGTGCGTTGAACTTTCACGGGATCTATCTTCTCCTCCGGAGGTGGATGCCTCATAGCTCTTCGCGTTTCAAAGAAGTCATTCACTTTGGCTTTACAAATCTTCGCATTTTCCCCCTCAGTCATCTCGTATGGTAACTTCTCTGGAGGCTTGAGAGATGGACCGAATCTGTATTGCCTCCCGCCGCTGGCTATACTGCTAGACGCCGGAGCAGCCGAAGCGGCTGCGGCTGTCTTCTTTTGTTGCTTACGAGGCGGAGAAGAAGGAGGCGGAGTGCTGCGACACGCCGGAGCAGCCGGAGCGGTGGCGGCTGTCTTCCGCTGTTGGTGACGAGGCGGAGGAGGAGGCGGGCTGCTCGGACACGCCGGCGCAGGAGGAGAAGGAGGCGGATTACCGCCACGTGCCGGAGAAGGAGGTGGAGTGCCCTGATCACTCGCCGGAGGAGGAGGCGGAGTGCCTTGACTCGCCGGAGGAGGAGGAGGAGGAGGCGGAGGCGTCTAGTTCGGAAGGGTGATGAGCTCCTTCCGCCATAGACATGGAGTCTTCAGAGCAAGACCCAGCCGAGTCTCCCCTTCACCGGTAGGGTGGTCAAGCTCGAGCTCCTCAAACCCCCTGTTACTTCATCCACCATCACAATAGCATATCCTTCTAGAATCGGAAGGCAGTGAAAAATTGCGCCGGGTTTAGGAGCTGCAATAGAGCCGACACTGCCTTGACTTTGAAGTTCTACCTTTGCGTCATAAGGTGGCAATCTTGAGCCTCCTTGATAGCATCTACGGGGTAGTTAGCAGGAGCCGTGAAGTCAGGCTGCTGAAGGAGCTTGGTGGAAGCCACGCTGCTTCTCCGCTGAGATGGCGGGGTAGCTTCTGGGGTAGCTGGCTGTGAACTGCTGGTTCCTCTAGCGCTCGCACCCTTGCATTCAGCTTCTGCAGTTCGGTCTGCTCCACTTTCCTCTTCCTCTCCCGGGTTTTGTAACCGCCTGCGCCGGGAAACCCAACCTTCCATGCAACAAAGCCTGTCGTGCCTCGTATTCGTCCAGGGTGCTCAGGATTCCCGAGGGCCTGTTTGAGCTCGTCGTTCTCTCTGTCAAGAACGAACGTCCCTTGCTGCGCTGCAGCGATATACTACTGAAGCTTCTTGATGGGTATTTTCAGTTGCTGGTTCATCCAAACACACTTCCCTATTTCAGGGTCCAAGGTTCCCCCAACCCCGAAGAACCAAGTCCTTGAACGGTCTGGCCAGTCCAATGTCTCTGGTTCAACCCCTTTATCAAGTAGGTCATTCTCATCCTTGTTCCACAATGGCAGGTCCTTCTTTGCAGCATTTATCTTGTTTGTTGCTGACATCTTCTTACTCTTCTCCGATGTCTTGTGGGCCACAAATGCGGGCCAGTGATCTCTTATCTTCTCAAATCGGTTGGTGAATTCTGGAGTCTTCTCTTTGTCAACAAACTTTGATTTCAACTCATTATTCGACCTCCTGAATAGATCTGCCATCTTCTTAAGAGCATGAGCCTTGACCAATGGCTCTATAACTAGCTTCTCCGGATCCTCCTCTGGCGGTAGGGTGATATTTGTCTTCCGCGTGATCCAAAGATCATCTTTCTGCCTATCGTTGACATAAGACACTCCAGGGACTTCGTTCTTAGGCTTATACCATTGGTGGATGCTGATCGGGATCATGTCCCTAACAAGAACCCCGCACCGAGCAGAAAATGCTTCCTTGGTCCGGCTGGGTTCAATCGGTTGGCCATCGTCGGCGATTGCTGTGATCGTGAACCTTTCATCCCGGCGCAACTTTTTCTTCGGGCCTCATCTCGTTACCGAAGTTTGGCTTGATCCAGAGGGCTAAAAAAGAAGAAAGAAGAGAGTTAATATGTGTACATACCAAAACAATTAATGCATCAATTATCTAGTCAGCACAAGCTTAATTAATATATATACCTGGCCGGACTTCATTCGGTCACCGGAGCCGTCATCACGGTCTCCTTCTTCCACTGGCATCCGGTCACCAGAGCCATCATGATCATGTCATTCCTCCTCCATTGTTCGATCAACGAAGCCTGCTTCACCCTCTCTTTCTAAACCATCGATGTCACTGAGATACGACAAGACATCACCTCGGCCGAGGATTATGTCCCCCAACACCTGTTCTGCTTCCAAGTCTCGGTGCTCCATAGTTTCTGCAAATATTACAACATGGCAATTAATATACAAACATGACAAATGGATATATTAGTGGCAAACATAGACCTAGCTAGCTAATCACAACAAGGAATCATATTAGTGGCCTCAACGATAACACTCTTTTAACTTGGTAAATTTGGGTGGCCTCGGCAACGCTTCTAGGGTTTGGGGTGGCCTCGGCAATGCTTCTAGGGTTTGGGGTGGCCTCGACGACAACACTCTTTTAACTTGGTAAATTTGGTGGCCTCGGCAATGCTTCTAGGGTTTGGGCCGGACCGCCTCTCTCATGATTGTCCGACGTCCGGACCGACAAGGGATTTAACAAACTAGCGCCATTCTGGATGTGCAAAAAATGGTCCATATTTTTCTTAATCTCATCTACCCTTCTATATGTCACGTTGTCTAGTGTCAAAGAATTCAAGAAAACCATGACTTCATCATTAGCCGGAAATGATAGGCGCATAATGGTATGAAGCTCTTCAAAGTTGTTTTCGAACGGAGTTCCTGATAGAATAATTCTCTTTTTGGTACAAAGTTCGGCAAGAGCCTTCTGAATATCGCTATTTGGAAGGCCTTGGCTTATATTCATACCAAAAGGCGAATTATTCTATCAGGAAGTCCGTTCCAAAACAACTTTGAAGTGCTTCGTAGCATCATATGCCTGTTACTTCCATCTAATGATGAAGCCATGGATTTCTTCAATACTTTGACAGACAACATGGCATATAGTAGAATACATATATATATATATATATATGAGATAATAAAAAAATTGGATCAACTTGTGCACATCCATAATGGGGGCATTCTTGATAAATCTGGACCCTTGACCCTCGACCCCTCGGCGACCCTCGACCCTCTACACTAGTTCACGACCCTCGACCGCTCGGCGATCCATGACCCTCTACCCTAGTTCCCGACCCTCGACCCCCTCATGCATGTTTGTCTAGTGTCAAAGGATTCAACAAAATGATGCCTTCATCATTAGGTAAAAGTAATAGGTGCATGATGGTACGAAGCTCTCCAAAGATGTTTTGAAACGGAGTCCCATATAGCATAATTTGCTTTTTGGTACAAAGTTCAGCAAGAGCCTTCCGAATATCGCTATTTGGAAGGCCTTTGCTGAAATTTCTACCAAAAGGCGAATTATCCTATCCGGGACTCCGTTCTAGAACAACTTTGGAGAACTTCGTACCATCATGCCCCGGTTACTTCCGGCTAATGACTAAGCCATGGATTTCTTCAATACTTTGACACAAGGCAACCTCTCGACCCCTCGGCGATCCTTGACTCTTGACCCCTCGACGACCCTCGACCCTCAGACCCTCGGCCGCTCAACGACCCTCGAACCCTCGACCCTCGACCCCTCAACGACCCTCGACCCTCGAACCCTCGGCCCCTAGACGACCCTCGAACCCTCGACCCTCGACGCCTCGACGACCCTCGACCCCTCGGCAATCCTCGACACCCTCGTTCCAGATAAAAACTAAGAAGAGGAAGAAGAAGAAAAAAAGAGGAGAAAAAAGGAGAATAAGATGGAACAATCTATTTCTTCTTCTTCCTCCTCTTCTTATTTATTTCTCCTCTTCTTCTCCTTCTCCTTCTTCCTCTTCTTATTTTCCTTTTTTCCTTCCCTTCTTTCTCTTCTTCTTCCTTCCTCCTCCTTCTTCCCTCTTTTCTTCATTTTCCTTAATTTTACTTTTTCCTCTCCACTAACCAAAAATGTACTAACCTAAAATGCACTGACAGTACAACAAACCTAAAATGCACTAAATCAACTAACCTAAAATGCACTAAGCTAAAATCGATATCTACTAATAACTTAAATAAAACATTAATACATATATGAAAAAAACATCATCATATCATCAGCATCATCATATCATCATCAACATATATGAAAAAAAATGCATATATGAACGGGGAGGACGGCTGGACGGGTAGCACGGGGCGGCGCGGACCGGGGTGGTGACGGCACGGGGCAGCGCGGCAATGGCGTCGGGGCAGGGGGAGGGCAGACCGGGGCGGTGACGGCGCGGGGAGGCACGACGACGGCGTCGGGGTAGGGGCGGCGCGCGGCGATGGCATCGGGGCAGGGGCGCATGTGGCGACGAGGGCGTCGGAGGCAGGGCGACAACGGCGACGGCGGGGCAGAGGGGCAGCCTGGCGGCGTCGTCGGGGCAGTGGAAGAAGAACTTAAATGAAATTTTCACAATTGCTGCTTATATGGACAAATCATTGGTCCCGGTTCGTGGCACCAATCGGGACCAATGCTCCCCTTTAGTGCCAGTTGGTGCCACCAGCCGGGACGAAAGGTCTCTTTTCAGTAGCCCAAAGGGCGGGAAACAGAGACCTTTGGTCCCGGTTGGTGGCACCAACCGGAACTAAAGTGGGGCATTGGTCCCGGTTGGTGCTACGAACCGGGACCAATGCACCCCTTTAGTCCTGGTTGGTGCCACCAACCGGGACCAATGGCCTTGCGCTGGCGCGGTGCGGTGGGATGTTTAGTCCCACCTCGCTAGTTGAGAGAGCTCGAGAGTGGTTTATAAGCGCTGTTGTGCCCACCCTCTCGAGCTCCTCTCAACTGCATGCTTTCAGGCCTACTCTATCACTCCTTGCCCGTGGGCCTACTGGGCCTTCTGCGGGCCTGAATCCTGGCCCATGGTTGGGTTTCTAGTCGTATTCACGTCATGGTGGCCCAGTAGGTGGCATTTTTTTTCCAGTTTTTTTGTTTTCTTTTTTATTTTGTTTCTACTTACAAAAAATTACTTGCTGTTTTCCAGTGATTCTTTTTTGCTTTTAGGTAATAAAAATTATAAACTTTCTGTTAGTGCCATTAGTTTTCCAATTTGAATAGTTTAAATTTGAATTCTTTGAAATTTGTGTGATCACTAGTTTGTGATTAACTTTACTATTAAAATAGATTTTGGAGTGATTCTTTTTCCTGCTATTTAATATTAATGTATTTTCTCATTATATTCAAAAACAATTTTTGTAATTTTAGTTCTAACAATTTTTTTATGATAATTCTTTTTGCTATTAAAGTTTCTAACAAAAAAGCTCTTTATGAATTTTTTTTGCTTTTAATGTTTGGACAGAAAATACTTTGATAATTTTAGTTGCATAAATTTTATATAGTTTTAGTTTCAATAATACTAGAGGTTTACAAAAGCTTTTTAGTTGATTCCTTTTGATATTAGAGTTTCACTAAAGTTTTCTAGTTCATTCTTTTTTCTATTAGAGTTTCATTAAAGTTTTCTAGTTCATTCTTTTAGTTTATTATTTTCCTATTAGAGTTTCATAAAAGTTTTCCAGTTCATTCTTTTTTATATTAGTTCATTCTTTTAGCTAAATGACCCTGAAATTGAAAAGCACTTCAGATGAACTCTGAAGAGGTTGAAAATTGGCATGGTATCATCATTTCACCCACATAGCATGTGCTAAAAAGTTGAGAGGGTTACGGCAAAAACTGGATGCACGTCGTGTACAAAATGGACAATATCTTTCGAAGTTTGAGGGTTTCGGACGAAAACTCATTTGTTACAAAGGGATTTCATTTTCTTGGACTTATTTGAACACTCCAGACTTTTGTGTGTGTTCAAAATGAACCATTCGAATCCACATCATTAATTTTCAACCCTTTCTGACTTCAACTGTTATTTTTCATGCATTTACTGAGTTTTTTGAGCTAAATGACCTTGAATTGAAAAGGACTTCAGATGAACTCTTAAGAGTTTGAAAATTAGCATGGTATCATCATTTCACCCACATAGCATGTGCTAAAAAGTTGAGAGGGTTACGGCAAAAACCGGATGCACTTCGTGTACAAAATGGACAATCTCTTTTGAAGTATCAGGGTTTTGGACGACATCTGTTACAAAGGGATTTCATTTTTTTGAACTTATTTGAACTCTAGACTTTTTGTGTGTTCAAAATGAACCATTCAAAGCCACATCATCAATTTTCAACCCTTTCTGACATCATATGTCTTCACTTTTTCTTTCCTTGTGTCCTTTGCTTATTGCGCCGTAACCATGGATATTCTTCATCGCTTAACAGGGTGCTTAGATCAGCCTTGACTTTGAAGGGAGGAATTTCATGAAACTTTTCATAATCTTCAAACATGTCTGTCTTGCCCTCCAATCCCACGATGTCTCTTTCTCGTGAAAGAACTATGTGGCGCTTTGGCTCATCGTATGATGTATTCGCTTCCTTATCTTTTCTTTTTCTCGGTTTGGTAGACATGTCCTTCACATAAAAAACCTGCGTCACATCGTTGGCTAGGATGAATATGGTTCGTTTGTGTACGCAAGATTGTTCAGATCCACTGTTGTCATTCCGTACTGTGGGTCTACCTGTACCCCGCCTCCTGACAGATTGACCCATTTGCACTGAAACAAAGGGACCTTAAAATCATGTCCGTAGTCAAGTTCCCATATGTCCACTATGTAAGCATAATATGTGTCCTTTCCCCTATTGGTTGCTGCATCAAAGTGGACACCGCAGTTTTGGTTTGTGCTCTTTTGATCTTGGGCGATCGTGTAAAATGTATTCCCATTTATCTCGTATCCTTGGTAAGTCAATATAGTCGAAGATGGTCCCTTGGACAACGAGTAAAGCTCACCAGAAACAATGTTGTCACCTCTGAGATGTGTTTCCAACCAACTCCCAGAAGTACTGATGTGTTCATATGTAATCCAGTCGTCACACTGCTCCGAGTGTTTGGAGCGCAGACTGTTCTTGTGTTCATCGATATACGGGGTCACCAAGGTAGAGTCCTGTAGAACTGTGTAGTGTGCTTGAGACCAAGAATGCCTGTCCCTACATATTATTGAGTCCCCTCCAAGCATGCCTTTTCTAGTCAGTCTCCCCTCATACCGCGATTGAGGGAGACCAATCTTCTTATGGCCAGGAATGAAGTCAACACAAAACCCAATGACATCCTCTGTATGATGGCTTTTGGAGATGCTTCCTTCTGGCCTAGCGTGGTTACAGACATATTTCTTTAGGACTCTCATGAACCTCTCAAAAGGAAACATATTGTGTAGAAATACGGGGCCCAGAATGACAATCTCGTCGACTAGATGAACTAGGACGTGTGTCATGATATTGAAGAAGGATGGTGGGAACACCAAATCTAAACTGACAAGACATTGCGCCACATCACTCCTTAGCCTTGGTAGGATTTCTGGGTCGATCACCTTCTGAGAGATTGCATTGAGGAATGCACATAGCTTCACAATGGCTAATCAAGCGTTTTCCGATAGAAGCCCCCTCAATGCAACCGGAAGCAGTTGCATCATAATCACGTGGCAGTCATGAGACTTTAGGTTCTGAAACTTTTTCTCGGCCATATTTATATTGGCTTTATATTCAATGAGAAGTCAGACGGGACCTTCATACTGAGCAGGCATTCAAAGAAAATTTCCTTCTCTTCTTTTGTAAGAGCATAGCTGGTAGGACCTTCATACTGCTTTGGAGGCATGCCGTCTTTTTCGTGCAAACGTTGCAGGTCCTCCTGTGCCTCCGGTGTATCTTTTGTCTTCTTATACACGCCCAAGAAGCCTAGCAGGTTCACGCATAGGTTCTTCGTCACGTGCATCACGTCGATTGAAGAGCGTACCTCTAGGTCTTTCCAGTAGGGTAGGTCCCAAAATATAGGTTTCTTCTTCCACATGGGTGCGCGTCCCTCAGCGTTATTCAGAACAAATAGTCCACTTGGACCCTTTCCAAAAATTATGTGTAAATCTTTGACCATAGAAAGTACGTGATCACCGGCACGCATGGTGGGATTCTTCTGGTGATATGCCTTGCCTTTGAAATGCTTGCCTTTCTTTCGACATTGATGGTTGGTCGGAAGAAATCGATGATGCCCTAGGTACACATTCTTCCTGCATCTGTCCAGGTACATACTTCCGGTGTTAGCTAAGTAGTGCATGGATGCGTGGTATCCCTTGTTTGTCTATCCTGAAAGGTTACTGAGAGCAGGCCAATCATTGATGGTTACAAGCAGCAACACATGCAAGTTGAATTCCTCCTGTCTGTGCTCATCCCACACACGTACTCCGTTTCCATTCCACAACTGTAAAAGTTTTGCAACTAATTGCCTTAGGTACACATCAATCTCGTTGCTGGGTTGCTTAGGGCCTTGGTTGAGAACTAGCATCATAATGAACCTCCGCTTCATGCACATTCAAGGAGGAAGGTTATACATACATAGAGTCACGGGCCAGGTGCTGTGATTGCTGCTCTGCTCCCCGAAAGGATTAATGGCATCCGTGCTTAAACCAAACCATATGTTCCTTGGGTCACCTGCAAACTCAGCCCGATACTTTTTCTCGATTTTTCTCCACTGCGACCCGTCAACGGGTGCTCTCAAATTCCCGTCTTTCTTACGGTCCTCTCTATGCCATCGCATCAACTTGGCATGCTCTTTGTTCCTGAACAAACGTTTCAACCGTGGTATTATAGGAGCATACCACATCACCTTGGCAAGAACCCTCTTCCTGGGGTTCGCCGTCAACATCACCAGGGTCATCTCGTCTGATCTTATACTGCAATGCACCGCATACCGGGCATGCGTTCAAATCGTCGTACGCACCGCAATAGAGGATGCGGTCATTAGGGCATGCATGTATCTTCTGCACCTCCAATCCGAGAGGGCATACGACCTTCTTTGCTATGTACGTACTGTCGGGCAATTCGTTATCCTTTGGAAGCTTCTTCTTCAATATTTTCAGTAGCTTCTCAAATCCTTTTTCAGGCACATCATTCTCTGCCTTCCACTGCACCAATTCCAATACGGTACCGAGCTTTGTGTTGCTATCTTCGCAATGGGGGTACAACCCTTTTTTGTGATCCTCTAACATGCGGTCGAACTTCAGCTTCTCCTTTTGACTTTCGCACTGTCTCCTTGTATCAACAATGATCCGGCGGAGTTCATCATCAGGCACAATATCGTCTGGTTCCTCTTGATCTTCAGCTTCCAGCATTGCAACATCACCATATTCAAGGGGCACATAGTTGTCATCGTCCTCTTCTTCTTCGATGTCTTCCATCATAACCCCTATTTCTCCGTGCTTGGTCCAACATTATAGTGTGGCATGAAACCCTTATAAAGCCGGTGGGTGTGAAGGATTTTCTGGTCAGAGTAAGACTTCGTATTCCCACATATAGGGCATGGAAAGCACATAAACCATTCTGTTTGTTTGCCTCATCCACTTCGAGAAAATTATGCACGCCCTTAATGTACTCGGAGGTGTGTCTGTCACCGTACATCTATTGCCGGTTCATCTGCATGCATTATATATAATTAAGTGTGTCAAAAACCATTACAGAACATTATGAATAGATAAGTGACCAAATTAATAGAAGTTCATCATCATATTAAAACCAAAGTACATACATAGTTCTCATTGAACAACATATCACTACTAGGGAAAAGGCTAGCAGCAGCGCGGGTTTTAGGTTTATCAGTAGCGTGGGGATTGGCGCTAGTAATAAGGCGCTACAGCTAACCCAAGTGTAGCAGCAGCGCGCTGCATTGGAAGCTCGCTACTGCTAATAGCTCTAGCGCGCTTTTCCTGGACGTGCTACTGCTATCGTGGCGTTGCTGCCAACTTTTCTCCACTCGCTAGTGCTAAATTTAGTAGTTTTTGTTTTTTTCTACATATTTGTTTTGTATTTGAACAGGCTTTATAGAAGAATCTTTAGCAGATACAAATGTCATCATGATACACATACCAATGGCTGCGAGACCACAAATGTAATCATAGCATAAACATACAAATAGTTTCATCATAATCATCATCCAACACAAAGTGGTATCTCGTCATCATCTCGAAAATAGCGATACATGCAAGTCTCGAATACTTGCAATGGTATATGCGAGAAGAGCTATCACTATGAGTGAGAGCGGAACTATGCAGTACATGCGGCGGCGGTTACGAGTCCTCTCTCGCGCTAGTGTGAACCTCAAGTAACTAGCTTCTCCTTCTTGTCTGCTTTTGAAGCCTTTATGGTGGCGCCCGAGACCCCATTCACTTGCGCCTGACACTCAGGCCACTCGTTGTACACCCCCGAAACCTTCCCTTTGTACACGGCGTAGCACCGCCATCTCGCCATCAAGAAACTAGGTACCTGTTAGAGATGCATGTTCATCAAGAGGATGTACAATCATATGCACCAAAATATATTAGAGCAACACAAAAAAGAAAGGGTTAATTAGCAACTAGATGCAACATACAATATGCAAACTAATTAACTAGAGGTACACAGGTCATCATACCCAAACAAACAAAGTAGCATTACGCAAGTTCAGCAGGGACCGTGGACATCACAAAGTTTCATCGCTACAGAAAGTATACAAGTTCAACCGACACATATCATCATCATCGGCATCGTAAATCACTAGAAGTTCCATCCTTCCATATCATCAAGGATGGACCCTAGCTTCTTGAATGGCGTGATGTCTTGATGTTGCATTCCTATGCGAGTTCGGACGTCAGCTCGTGATATAGGGCCGTGGTGGAACATCCCCTTCTCATCGATGACTTCTTTCATGATGATCGTCGCAATGTCCCTTTGGATGCGAAAGAAGTCATCTCTAAGTTTATAATCCGCTTCTCAATGAGAGTCTAGCCACTTGTGGATATGTTCATCATTTCTGCTTGTCATGCGAAGCTTTTGGTGATCCGTGTACTCAATCATGAGATTGAGGATGTAGAATCCATCCTTCTTGCTTGGTTTTGGGACATGGATGCAGCAGAAGTTAGTTTTATGCGCGAAACCGATCTTCTTGTTCCATTGTTTCCTGATCTGCATGTGGCCACCTCTAATGCTGAAGCCTTGGAGAGCATCATCCAGAATATTGATTATGTGGGTGTAGTCCTTCTTCTCGTAGTCTCTAGAAGGGTCGAAATACACGGCGTGGGAGACTCGGGGGTAAAGAACGATAAGGACGGCGCGCCCGTTGCTGCGGGGAGAAGATACCTCAAATTATTCTTCATACGAGCGAGAAGGAATGATTGAAATGTACAAAAGGGTTGTCCGGAACTGACTTACTTTGGATGATAAGGCAAGAGGACAATTTCCTGGTCCTTATTCTGTACCATGAAGTTTTGGAGGTAGTCCCTAGCAGTTTGACGCTCAAAGTCGCCGAGGCTCAACACTTCCCCTCAGGCACACGAGCCGCATATGTCGGATATCCTGGATCCTTCGAGGCTAGTAGGCGTTTCTTAGTCGACAGCACATGGTCGTGCAGTCTCCTGAGATCCCCTGATAGTGCCTCCAGCGGTTTCGACGGTAGCATCGGCTCGCCCGTGAGATGGAACATGGCCGCACCTTTCACGGGTACACGCCCTTCAGAATCCATCATCTGGCTGCTATGTGCTCTGGCTTGTTTGGAGGCAGCTATGTTCCCCGATCTCTTCCTCTCCTTTTTCTTGGGCACACCTTCCAGACCCTTCCTTAACCCCTGCCCCAGTGTTGACATAACACTTCCCCTCAGGCACACGAGCCGCGTATGTCGGATATCCTGGATCCTTCGAGGCTAGTAGGCGTTTCTCAGTCGACAGCACATGGTCGTGCAGTCTCCTGAGATCCCCTGATAGTGCCTCCAGCGGTTTTGACGGTAGCATCGGCTCGCCCGTGAGATGGAACATGGCCGCACCTTTCACGGGTACACGCCCTTCAGAATCCATCATCTGGCTGCTATGTGCTCTGGCTTGTTTGGAGGCAGCTATGTTCCCCGATCTCTTCCTCTCCTTTTTCTTGGGCACACCTTCTAGACCCTTCCTTAACCCCTGCCCCAGTGTTGACGTAACACTTCCCCTCAGGCACACGAGCCGCGTATGTCGGATATCCTGGATCCTTCGAGGCTAGTAGGCGTTTCTCAGTCGACAGCACATGGTCGTGCAGTCTCCTGAGATCCCCTGATAGTGCCTCCAGCGGTTTCGACGGTAGCATCGGCTCGCCCGTGAGATGGAACATGGCCGCACCTTTCACGGGTACACGCCCTTCAGAATCCATCATCTGGTTGCTATGTGCTCTGGCTTGTTTGGAGGCAGCTATGTTCCCCGATCTCTTCCTCTCCTTTTTCTTGGGCACACCTTCCAGACCCTTCCTTAACCCCTGCCCCAGTGTTCCCTGGCTAAGCACTGTACGGGTCTCGGCTAGTTGAGCCTGTGTTGAGGCGGCATCTTCAGGCGTGTCTTGTGAGGATCTCATGAAGAGAGACTTTTTGCAATCCCTGCTACAACCTTCCTGCCCGGACAGATCATCCATATCCTCATTAGCATGCTGATAGCCCGATTCATCATATGGTTGACTCATCATATCTATGTCACAGTCATACGCGTTTGTATTGAGGAAACCCATTGGGTCGACCTCCGTCTCTTCATCCATTATATGTTCTACAGGACCGATTACATCAGCCAGTACTATTGCACCCCCTTCATCACGTCACCCGCCACTCTCACCCAACACTACAGGAGCTAGTAATTTCATATGCTGGGTGGTGATCTCCGCACATGGTTGTTGATGTGTGGTTATTGGTGTGCTCTCGGCCGACTCCAGATGAATAAGATTCTTCGGCCATAGCAGCACCCAACCCTTGCAGTTTCCAATCCGCGGCGGGGTCTCGTCGTCCTCTCCCACAGGATATATTGGAGGAGGCAAATGCTCATGCCCCGATTTCACACTAGACAAGCTAACCCTGAAGTGCCCAGTGGGGATTGGCTGGTTGTCGAACGTGGGTTGCAAGGGGTTCATTATCATCCCCTTTCCCACGTCCACCTTCTGGCCTTTGATCAAGTAGAGTATCGTGCACGGGGTTTCGTTGGCCTGCAAACACATGCCTGTGGCGTAAAACATCCGAAAGGCAACGAAAATGGAATATTCTGTGTTGGTGCGACATGTAATTACCGTGATAGCGTCGAGCTCAGCGAAAGATGAAGGCCCACCTAGCACGCCAGAGACTAAGGACGGGCTGCTATGAGCTGGAGTGACTGCGAGAGGAGGCCCGGTTGTGTGAGCAAGTGATGGTGCAGTGGTGTTGTTGTTCACGGAGTTTCTCCCGACGAAACTGGGCAACGGGAAATCATGTACCGTCTTGTCTAGATTTTCCTTCGTCCAGTTGATGATAGCTGGAACCAAGTTAGTAGCGAAATCATTTCTGCAGGCAGTTACAACTTCATTGACTGCTTGCAGTAGCAACTCATTTTTCTCGTCGGCTGTTTTTTCGCGTCCTCAGCTGCTTTTTTCTCGACCGCAAGCTTCACCTTCTCGTCGAGGTCCGCCTGACTAAACTTCTTTTTCTGCTTCTTGGCCTCCGGGCCCTCGTTGTAAAACACCTTCCACGTGGCGCCGTCTCCAGCGCCGTGCACACGACCATATTGCGGCCGCTGGCCCAAAGGGAGTCCCTTAAGTTCGTTCAAGGCCTAGTTGAGAGGGGTGTCCCACTTGGGCCTCATCGGAGAAGTAGGGCTTTCGGCTGCAAGCTGGTGTTGCTTCTCCTGCAGAAGGAGCGTGAACCGTTTAGGAATGTGTAGTCGACTAGATCTGGAGCTAAATGTAAGGTGGTAAAAGAATAATTACCAGTAGTCTAATCAATTTCCTCGTGATCTGTTCCGTGTAAAAAACCTTCTTTTCCTTGTCCCACTTGTAGTGGGCCCTGATGAAGTCACGCTCCAAGGGGTTGGTGAACTTCGCGAAGGGGTCTGGGAGACCCGCAGCTTCACGTTCCGCGTCCACCTTATCCCATATGGGCCTTTTACCGAGGTAGCCACGGCTTCCGAGGCGATGCTTCCCCGTGTTCGTTTGTTAAAGGCTCTTGAATTTCGCAGCCTTAGACTTGGCTGCTCGGTAGCGCAAGTGTCCTTGAACTTTTCGAACTCCTCTGCCGTAAGTGTCGGATTTTCCTCCAGAATCTTGGACAGGGGTTCCTCAGCCTCAATAGCTCATTTCACCCTCCCTTTCCAGGAGGCCAAATCATTGCTGAACATGCCCATGGCGTGATTGTTAATGTTTTTCATCTTCGGATCATCCCACAGTTCTTCTATGTTATCATCCCGGTCGGGGAACTTGAATCTCTTGTGCAACTTCGTCAGGAGCAACCGCGTCAAATGTTCTTTACTCCTTAAGTCATCATCGTTGATTCTCACGCATTCCCGTAGGATGCATCCTACTTGGTTCCCATAGCACTTGCGAGGTTCTTCCGGCTCTAATGGCTCAAACTTGCCAGGTGCCATCTTTGTGATCACCAGTCGTCCAATCCCTAGTTTGTAAGGTTTTCGTATCCTCTGCTTCTTCTGCTTCTTCTTTTCGGTAGTGGCATCGGTACCTTCCCCGCCGGTATATTCCTCGCTGGTACCTTCCCCGCCGGTCTCGGCGCCGCCATCGGTGTCGGCGCCGTCGTGTCTATGTTGGCGTCAGTACCATCATCGAGGCCGACCTGCAAACCTTCACTTTGCATTTTCTTAGCAGTCAAATAGTGGAGGTACTCTTGTTCACCCTCACACTACTAGGAAAAGGCATGCTAGTGGCGCACTGAATTTGCCTTCTAATGGCGCACTACCGGTGTGCCACTGGCATCACGCCATTAGAATTAAATTCTAATGGCGCACCACCGGTGCGCCATTAGTATCTGGTGTTCTAATGGCGCACCACGTAGTGCGCCATTAGTATAGCCTGCAGTGCGCCATTAGAATGCCTCGTAGGGGGCCATATGTACCCATGTGCTTTGGCATTCTAATGGCGCACCAGCAGTTAATGCGCCATTAGTGTGATGATCACAGTGCGCCATTAGTGTCTTGTGTGGTGCGCCATTAGTATGAATATTAGGTTTTATTTTTTTTTGCTTTTCTGATTTTTGCACAAGTTACAAAATATATTATTGGACAGAATATAGACAGCAGCACACAGCAACATCAGATTCATCGAATACAATAGAAGATTAGTCTCCGAATACAATTCATCATATTAGTCTCCGAATTCAAAAGACCGAACAAAGATAAAACATTACAAGTCTCAAGACCGCGAGTATCGAGTTTGTCGGAAGTAATACTAATCCTAACAACTCCTACTAATCATCATCATACAACTTCTACTCGTTATTCATAACAAGTCATACGATCATCATATTGATAGTCTTCGAACCAACCCTACTTAATTGTTCTTAGCACATGAACATCAGTATTAGGCAGGACCTAAATACCCTATTTAAGCTAAAATAGCATAAAACAATATAGACCCTGACTCTCCATTATGGAGAATGGAGAACATCCTGTCTCCAATTCTTGCGCTTCGCTTCCTTTTGCTTCCAAGAAGCTCCTTACGACTGTCCATACATTTTTCCATCCTTTGATTTTCATGTCTCCACTTCTTTTAGAAATCTCGTATGGACAGTTGAGATTCGTAGGACGACCTGGCTGTATGTTCAAAACATTAACACTACCTTTCAGATACATCATATGAGGCACACAATTCTCTGGGATTATTTGTTGAAAAACATAGTAATAACTTCATAATTAGCAATGATGTACTAGTTTTAGAAGTATGCAAAAGATGCATGGTTGTCGTAATAGTAAAAATCTTACCAGGGTATCTCCATGGTAGTTAGCATAGTTGAACACATGCACTAGTGGCACGTATTTACCATAATGTTGAGGAGTTTGATTGTAAATATTGTAATTCTCAATGTCAGTACAAAATCCGACCAAATGATTTTTCTCCTTGTAAGTTGTTAATTCGGAGCCATCGGTGTAGTGGGTTTTGTCTACCATCTCCCGCACATTCTTTGAACAATAAAAATAAGTTGTCAATGGAAATAAGCTGTCAACTATTTTGAAATAAACAATATAAATTAGCTAATAACTATGTTTGAGAAACTCACATAGCGGTAGAACTGGAGGCGTATCAACAAGGACCCAAATGTCCATATTGTCTTGGTTGATGTCAGGATTACCAAGATCCATGGTGATAAGCATACCCTCATCAAAACCATACATCTTGCAAAATGCTTCCCAATTTTTGCAACCAAAATGGGTTACGCTCTCAGAATTATATAGATTTACTTCAAAGTCCACATCGTGATGAGTCCTTAGGTGAATTTTCTTTGTTTCAGAAATTTCATGGTCTTCAAAATCCATCCTCTCCAACACATAGCGTCTTGCATGGCATGGGATAAGCTATACTCGAATTGTAAAAGATGAAAATTACACGTTGAAATAGTTGAAGTCATGCTTAATTATGAAAATAACACTTGTCGTCGTTGTGTACCATTTCAACTTCGAAGGTCTCCTCGAGCTTAATGCTGAAGCACCGATCATCGTCCAGGTGAGGCATGTCGCACAGACCTCGATCGTCGTGGCACCAGTCGCACTCCGCCGAGAGACTTTCGTCGTCCGATGATGACGACGACATATCCTACGTTCATAATTCAAAACTACATCATTTAGGGTTTGTCAACACCGAGGCACCCTAAAAGCCTAAGCTTTCATCATTTAGGGTTTGTCGACGCCGAGGCACCCTAAAAGCCTAAGCATACATCATTTAGGTTCTCATCGACACCGAGGCATCCGAGGCAGCCAAGTTAAGTTTTCATCATTTAGGGTTTATCGATGCCGAGGCACCCTAGGTTGGGCCTAATCACTTGGCACTAATCACTTGGCTCTATTGCCACGTATGTTGGGTTTATCATCTAGGGTTTATCGATGCTAAGGAGAATTCTAAGTTGGGCCTAATAACTTGGCTCTATTGCCACCTATGGTTTAATGCAGCAAGAATGGCAGGGCAGTTGATCCTACTTAACTAAGTACTAAGATACCCCGGCCCATGCATTAGTCGCAAGTACCCCATATGTCCTATTTTTAGCAAAGTCATGCTAAAATTCACGGAAAATTTTAGCATGACCTTTGCTGAAAATAGGACATATGGAGTACCCGAATTTGCCAGAACGGAAGTTAATCGACATTCCGGCAAACTCAAGGGCCTCTCGGGGTACCTGCAAAATCATCACGACACGAAGGGCCTCTCAAGGGCCTCAAGCAGCAGCGGCGTCTCCCAGGACCCCATTTTTTTGCTAAATTTCTTTGAGAAACAATCAGAGCAGAAAATTCAGCATATTTCTATACAACAACACTGTAAAGATGAAGAACAGTTCTACAGCAGCCCATCTTTGATCATCATCTTTGCATCTCTTTCTCAATGTGATCAGTAATGTAGACATATTCATGATCTAGTTTAGCAGCAGGTTGCAAATACTTAACTGTCTAGAACATCACAGCATGCACAGTAATAAGAATAATGTAAATATAACAACACATGTTCACTGGGTGCCAATATGCCAAAATATAAAAAAGAGGCATACAAGAGACCCATCGAAGACAACACATGACTAATGTTGTACTAAGACCAGTGACATAAACAAAGCACAGCTGATGTGGTGATAAACTGGATATACCCTCCCAGTCCCAGTGTCCAGATTTATAATGCCATGTCTTATGGCTGACAGACACTGCTCCAGGCACATAGTATACTTGATCCTGCACATCCGTAGTATCTGTCCTTGTCGTTACCGGTGTAGGATTCCATCGTTACCCCGGAGTTCTGATAACCATCGCTCTTCATGTCCTTGTCCTCAGTGTAGAATGTGTAGCCGTTGATATCGTACGCCTCATAGGTCATCAGGTTGTGCTCGGCGCCCTGTGACAAGGCGAATATGAGTTGTTCTTCCGCGGAAGAATCTTCATGTAAAGGGTACGACAGAAGCTTCTGCTTGAACCAACGCGTGAAACATGAGTTGTGCTCTTTGAGTATATCTCCGTCCGTCCTCTGTTGGCCTCGGTCATTGCACGTCTTCTCAATAAAGGTTTTGTGCTCTACCACCCAAGGATCGACCATGTCTATGTGTTGTAGCGCGACTAGGTTTGCTCTTTCAAAGTCGGTGAGTCGACCCTCGAAGTCGACATGCATTTCGCGGCGACCCTCACGGTGACCCCATCTAGCGAGCCTGCCGAGGTGCCTGTTGACGGGCAGACCAACGGGGTTCTCGATGCCTAGATAATTCGTGCAGTAGGAGATGCACTCTTCGGTCAGGAAGCCCCTGGCTATACTTCCCTCTGGACGTGACATGTTGCGAACGTATCCTTTGATGACACCATTCATCCTTTCGAACGGCATCATGCTGTGCAGGAACGTCGGCCTGAGTTGAGTGATATCCTCCACGATATGGACCAGCAGATGCACCATAACATCGAAGAATGCGGGCGGGAAGTACATCTCAAGCTCGCATAGTATCACCACGATCTCTTCCTGTAGCCTTCTGAGTTGCCTCACGCCAATCGACTTCCGAGAGATGACGTCGAAAAAGTTGCATAGGCCAAATAGCGTTTCACGGACGTGCGCGTCCATGATCCCACGGATTGCAACTGGAAGTATCTGCGTCATCAGCACGTGACAGTCGTGAGACTTCATCCCGCTGAACTTCTGCTTCGCTGGGTCTAGGTATCTGCTTCTCTTCCCCGCGTAACCGTAAGGAAGTTTTACTCCTAGGAGGCAGGTGAAAAACTGCTCGATCTCCTCCTGACTTAGAGTGAAGCACGCGGGAGGGTGGTCATTTCCGGTCTTCTTGGCCTTTTTTGCCTTTGCGATGACTTTCTGTGTCCTCCTTCGCCTCATCATCATCATCATCATCATCATCATTAGCGTGAAGCTCCTACCTAATGCCCATTGATTTCAAGTCTGCCCTTGCTTTCGGCCCATCTTTGGTCCTCTCTGGCATGTTGAGCAGGGTACCAAGCAGACTCTCGCACACGTTCTTCGTGATATGCATGACATCAAGGCTGTGAGGCACACGGTGGATCTTCCAGTACGGCAAGTCCCAGAAAACAGACCTTGTTTTCCATACCTTCAGCAGCGGCTCTGGCGCCTTTCGCTTCTTTCCCGACCCTGGTTACTAATGGCGCACCTGCAGGTGGTGCGCCATTAGTAGTTTTGCAAAAAAGTAAAATATATATATATATATATACTAATGGCGCACCGGGTAATAGTGCGCCATTACTAGTTTAAACTAGTAATGGCACACTGTGAAACAATGCTCCATTAGTAGTTTTGCAAAAAAAAGAATAATTTTTTACAGTAATGGCGCACTGTCTGCTTGGTGCGCCATTACTACTTAGAACTAGTAATGGCGCACTTCGACCTGATGCGCCATTAGTATGTTTGGAAAAATGGAAAAATAATAATTTAATACTAGTGGCGCACCCTGTTTCTGGTGCGCCATTAGTGTCTTCCACACTAATGGCGCATCACCAACCGGTGCGCCATTAGTATATAGTAGTGACGCACTGCTTCCATGGTGCGCCATTAGTATCAATCCTATCTATAGCCCTTTTTCTAGTAGTGTCATAATCCATCTCGTCTGCATCTTGGTCAGAAGGCCCAGTTTCTTCATTGTTTGACATGTTTCCTATGATTAAGTCTCCTCGTTTAATTCTAAAACTATGAAAAAAAATGAGAAATGACATAAAAAGGAAATCCATGTTTGCCGGAATGTCGTTTCCGAGCACTCGATATGCCTACTATCTATCACAAATCATGCCAAAATTCACGGAAATTTGGGCATGACCTTTGCTAAAAAACGGACATACCGATCGCCTGAAATTCATCAGAACAGAAATGAATCAACATTCCAGCGTAACATAGGCCACTCGGATCATTTACCCTGCACATAATCATCATGTCCAAATGACATGTCCAAATTTCCACATATATAACCTAACTAACCATATGCCCTAACTAAAACCTAACTAAATTAACCAACAAACCTAACTAAAACCTTACAGAGGGTGCAGGCCCGATGACGACCGAGGTTGGGAGGGGTCGGGGTCGAGCGCCAGGGCCGGAGCCGGGGTCGGGTCGGGGCCGTGGACGAGCACCGGGGTCGGGGCCGGGGCCGTGGGCGAGCGCCGGGGTCGATGTCGGGGGCCAGAGCCGGCGCCGGGGCCGGTCGGGGTCGGGATCGAGGGCCGGAGCCGGCGCCGGGGTCGGCGCCGGGGTCGGTCGGCGTCGTGGTCGGGCGCAAGCGCAGAGGCGCGGCAAGGGCTCCAGCGGCGCGGCAGGGGAAGGGAGAGTGGGAATTTGGGGGAAAAGAGGCGGGATGAAGAGAGGAGTGGGGATTTGGGGGGTTAAGTGGGCATAGTAGTAGCCACTGGCGGAGACAGGGGGACCACCAGGGGCCGTGGCCCCCCTAACATCTGGATTTTGCTGCTAATCTGGTATGAACAGTGACATAACTAGTAATCTTTTACTGCTGAAAATCTATTTTGCTTTGGCTTGGCCCTCCCTAACTTGTTTTAGCAGCATTTGGCCCCCCTAATACATATTTCCTGGCTCCGCCACTAGTAGTAGCGCGTTTAGGAAAAACGCGCTATAGCTACTCAAGGTAGCGATAGCATTTTCCTGTAGAAATCGCTACTGCTACCTTGAATAGCTGTAGCTCTTTTCTGAAAAACGCGCTGCTGCTATAACCAGTACTTATATAACAGTTTTCCCGTTTGTTTCCTTCTGTTTTCTTTTCCTTTATTTTCTCTAACTTTTTTTTCCGAGAGCAGTTAACTAAGGGAATTGAAGGCGGTATATATTGCATCAGTTGATGGTTAAATATCTATACAAAATAGGAACATATATATTACATCATTGGGCCCATGCATAATAATGGCTAAGTGTGTATACAAAATATGAACATATATATCACATCATTTGACCGATAACATACGGTTCCTCGGCGTTGACATTTTCGTTTTTGAGTCAGCTTCTTTCCCTTCTTGTTCGTTGAAGAATAATTGAGCCACTCATTGTGACTTTTCCTTTTCCATGGAGTACGGTTTTTCTTAGGTAATGTAGTATTGATTCTTCTTTTGACGTATACTTCATCATCATCATCATCATCATCTTCCCTCATTGGGTTGCCGTACTGATCGTACTCTTCCTCGTTGGCGACTCCATCCATTACAATGATGTTCCTTTTGCCTCTCCACACGACAACACAGTTGGGATTGCGCGGATCGGTTATGAAGAAGCATTGTGTCACGTGCATAGCGTGTACCCATGGCTCATTTTTTGCAATAGCGTTCACGGTAGCGCTCTTGGCGTCGGGTATAGTCATGGTAGTGAAATTCTGGTTTTCTCTCTCGACATTCTTAGCCCATCTAACACGGAACATCGTCGTGTTGTGCAGCACAGAGTAGTCAAGCTCCCAGATCTCCTTGACCCTTCCATAATATCTTTCAGTTGCGCCGTTGTCCCTGCCGGTCATGCATTCCATCGTCACCCCTGAGTTCTGATCATCACTGAACATATCTTTGGCCTCCGTGTAGAATGTGTATCCGTTGATATCGTATGCCTGATAGGTTAGGAGGTTGGGCGAGGGGTCATGTGCTAAGGCGTATATGAGCAATCTGTCCTTACAGCCCTCCTCCGGGGGATTAATAATAATATGCTCTTTGAACTAATGCAGGAAAGTGGAGTTGTGCTCTCTAGTAACTTTGGCGTCCGCCCTGCATACCCCCCGGTCACGATACTTCTTTGCGATAATTTCTTTGTGCAGTGCCACGAAAGGATCTACCTCGTCTAGGTGTTGTAGCACTACCAAGTTTTCCATGTCAAAGTCACTGCGTCGATCTGAGTATGCCACGTGCAGTTCCGTGCGACCGTTGGAGTGACCTTCTCCTTCGAGCCTCCCCTCGTGCTTGTTAACGGGCAAACCAACACTAACATCAGGTGGCTGGTCTGTGCCATATAGAAAATTCTCGCAGAAAGAGATGCACTCTTGTGTCAGATAGCACTGGACGATGCTTCCATCCGGATGGGACATGTTACGAACGAATCCTTTGATGATCCCATTCATCCTCTCAAACGACATCATGTTGTGCAGAAATGACGGCCCCAAGTCTATTATGTCGTCCACAATATGGACACACAGATGCACCATCATGTCAAAGAACGCGGGCGGGAAGTACATCTCAAGATCATTCAGTATCACAACGATCTCTTCCTATAGCCTTTGGAGCTGCTTCACACTGATCGACTTTCGAGAGATGATGTCGAAAAAGTTGCAGAGACCAATAAGCGTCTCACGGACGTGCTTGTCCATTATCCCTCTAAGGGCAACAGGTAGTATCTGCGTCATCATCACATGAAAGTCATGGGACTTCATCCTGCTGAACCTTTTCTTGTCCGTCTCTAGATATCTGCTTACCTTGCCACAGTAACCAGAACTAACTTTGACTCCGGTAAGACACTTAAAGAATTGATCGATCTCAGCCCGACTTAAGGTGAAGCAAGAAGGGGGGCAATAATCCTTTTTCTTTATTTTCTTGCTCTTCTTCTCCCGCGCCTCTGTCTCCGTCTCTGTCTCGTCTGACTGTTTACTGGGCGGCATGTGCAGATCTTCCCTGATTTTCAAATCTTGCAAGTCTTTTCTTGCCTTCGGCACATCCTTGGTCTTATCCGGCATGTTCCTCAGTGTCGCGAGGAAACTCTCAAGGACATTCTTACAGATGTGCATTTGATCAAGGCAATGAGGTGTATCGACTTTGTGCCAGTACTCCAAGTGCCAGAGCACAGACCTTGTCTTCCATACCTTCAGTAGCGGCTCCGGTGCCTTTTTCATCATCTTTCCCGGCGCGGGGCACTCCTTCCAGTTTTTCAACAACTCATCGGTTTCGGCACCGCTCCGCTTACGTGGAGGTCCTCGATGCTCACCGTGACCATTGAATAGATCTCCACGGGTCGTCCTATTCGAGCCATCTTCGATGCCCCATGTACACGATTTTCCCAGACCCGCCATCTTTCCTTGACGTTAGCTGCTGACACGTCGTATCATCCATGCACCGCATGCATCCACAATATCAATGGCACACCTGGCCTGCGACATATCCGTAACCAAGATAATCGTGCACCATCGTGATCAGCGCGGCTCTCATGTAGAAATACTCGCCTTTGCTGGCGTCCCATGTCTTGGCCGGTGTTTTCCATAAAGTGTCTAACTCCTCTTGAAGTAGCCCCAGATACAAATTAATATTATTTCCTGGTTGTTTCTTCCCTTGAATAAGCATGCTCATATGAATGTACTTCGACTTCATGCACAACCAGGGGGAGGTTGTACATCCATACAAACACGGGCCATGTGCTATGGTTGGTGCTCCGGTTGCCAAACGGATTCATGCCATCAGTACACGCGCCGAGCACGATGTTCCTTGCATCACATTCAAAATACCGATAGAAGCTGTTCAACACTCTCCACTGGCTTCCATCCTTGACGTGTCTTTGCTTCGGATCATCTCCATCGTCGGGCTTCTTCCTCTCCGCGTGCCAGCGCATTAGCTTTGCTTCCTTGGGATCTATGAAATACCGCTGGAGACGGGGAGTGATCGTAAGTACCATACAACTTTTTGGGGACATTTCTTCCTGGCCTTCTTGTATCGAGAAGCACTGCACACCAGACAACTTTTTTTTCCGCGTGCTCCTTCTAATAAATTATGCAATCGTTGATGCATGCATGGTATCTAACATGCGGCAGATCAAGAGGGCACACGATCTTCTTGGCCTCGTCAATACTACTAGGAGATAGATTCCCCGCGGGAAGAACATCCTTTAGGTACTTGAGATGCTCATCGAGGCTAGTGTCGGTCCATTTGTTTTTCGCCTTCGTCTTCAGGAGTTGGAGCGGGAAACTCAAGCGGGTCACCTCAGGATTGCAACCATCATACAATGGAGTGTTCGAGTCTACCACCAGTTGCTCCAGCTTAGCCTCCTCTCTAGAAGCAGCTCTCTCAGTACTCGTCTCCTTGTGAAGCAGTGCTTGAACATGAGGGTCCCGCACGATTGAACTTAGTACTGACGAACTCTGCTGCGTGGAGTCCATGTTCTCTCCGCTGACATGTCCAGCCCCTTCTCCTCCGCCATGTCCGGTCCCTTCTCTGCCACCATATCCGGCCTCTTCCCCGCCGCCATTATCGATCATCTCTATGTCTTGCCCAGTGTCATCATTGGCTGCCCCGTTGGCGTCCTCAACATCATATTCCTCATCTTCAATTATACACCAAGTATAGCCATCCATGAAACCAGTCATGATCAGGTGCACTTCGACACGACCTTGGTCATAGGGGTCGAGCCTGATACGTCCATTTTGCATCATGCTTTTATATCAATATTTATTGCATTATGGGCTATTATTACACATTATGTCACAATACTTATGCCTATTCTCTATTATTTTACAAGGTTTACATAAAGAGGGAGAATGCCGGCAGCTGGGATTCTGGGCTGGAAAAGGAGCAAATATTAGAGACCTATTCTGCACAGCTCCAAAAGTCCTGAAATTTCACGCAAGACATTTTCAGAATATATAAAAAATACTAAGCGGAAGAAGTTCACCAGGGAGGCCACACCCTGCCCACGAGGGTGGGGGCGCACCCTACCCCCCTGGGCGCGCCCCCCTACCACGCGGGCCCCCTGGTGGCCCTCCGGTGTCCATATTCTGCAATATGAAGTCTTTCGATGAGAAAAAAATCATAAGCCATCTTCTCGGACGAAACTCCGCCACCACGAGGCGGAACCTTGGCGGAACCAATCTAGGGCTCTGGCGGAGCTGTTCTGCCGGGGAAACTTCCCTCTGGGAGGGGGAAATCATCGCCATCATCATCACCAATGCTCCTCTCATCGGGAGAGGGCAATCTCCATCAACATCTTCATCAGAACCATCTCCACTCAAAACCCTAATTCATCTCTTGTATCCAATTCATGTCCTCAAGTCCGGGATTGGTACTAGTAGGTTGCTAGTAGTGTTAATTACTCCTTGTAGTTGATGCTAGTTGGTTTATTTGGTGGAAGATCATATGTTCAGATCCTATATGCATATTAATACCCCTCTGATTATGAACATGAATATGCTTTGTGAGTAATTACGTTTGTTCCTGAGGACATGGGAGAAGTCTTGCTATTAGTAGTCATGTGAATTTGGTATTCGTTTGATATTTTGATGAGATGTATGTTGTCTCTCATCTAGTGGTGTTATGTGAACGTCGACTACATAACACTTCACCATTATTTGGGCCTAGAGGAATGCATTGGGAAGTAATAAGTAGATGATGGTTTGCTAGAGTGACAGAAGCTTAAACCCTAGTTTAGGCGTTGCTTCGTAAGGGGCTGATTTGGATCCATATGTTTCATGCTATGGTTAGGTTTACCTTAATACTTTTGTTGTAGTTGCGGATGCTTGCAATAGAGGTTAATCATAAGTGGGATGCTTGTCCAAGTAAGGACAGTACCCAAGCACCGGTCCACCCACATAACAAATTATCAAAGTACCGAACACGAATCATACGAACGTGATGATAACTAGCTTGACAATATTCCCATATGTCCTCAGGAGCGCTTTTATCTATATAAGAGTTTGTCCAGGCTTGTCCTTTGCTACAAAAAGGATTGGGCCACCTTGCTGCACTTTATTTACTTTTGTTACTTGTTGCTTGTTACAAATTATCCTATCACAAAACTATCTGTTACCACTTATTTCAGTATTTGCAGAGAATACCTTGCCGGAAACCGCTTATCATTTCCTTCTGCTCCTCGTTGGGTTCGACACTCTTAATTATCGAAAGGACTACGATATATCCCCTATACTTGTGGGTCATCAAAACTCTTTTTTGGCGCCGTTGCCGGGGAGTGAAGCGCCTTTGGTAGGTGGAATTTGGTAAGGAAAAATTTATATAGTGTGCTGAAATTTACTGTCACTTGTTACTATGGAAAGTAATCCTATGAGGGGCTTGTTCGGGGTATCTTCAACCCGACCAGTAGAGCAAAGAGTTGCTCCTCAACCTACTGAAAATGAAAATGTCTGCTTCGAAATTCCGTCGGGTATGATAGAAAAACTGCTAGCTAATCCTTTTGTAGGAGATGGAACAAAGCATCCTGATGAGCATCTAATATATGTGGATGAAGTTTGTGGATTATTTAAGCTTGCAGGTGTACCCGGAGATGTTGTTAAGAAGAAGGTGTTCCCTTTATCTTTGAAGGGAGATGCATCGACATGGTATAGGCTATGTGATGATATGGGGTCATGGAACTACAAACGATTGAAATTGGAATTGCATCAACAGTTTTATCCTATCCATCTTGTTCATCGTGATCGCAATTATATATATAATTTTTGGCCTCGCGAAGGAGAAAGCATCGCTCAAGCTTGGGGGAGGCTTAAATCATTGTTATATTCATGCCCCAATCATGACCTCTCAAGAGAAATGATTGTTCAAAATTTTTATGCTCGGCTTTCTGATAGCAATCGCACCATGCTTGATACTTCTTGTGCTGGCTCTTTTATGATGAAGACTATTGAATTCAAATGGGATTTATTGGAAAGAATTAAACGCAACTCTGAAGATTGGGACCTCGACAAAGGTAAGGAGTTAGGTATGACACCTAGGTTTGATTGTGTTAAATATCTTATGGATACCGATGTTTTCCGTAAATTTAGCACTAAATATGGACTTGACTCTGAGATAGTAGCTTCTTTCTGTGAATCTTTTGCTACTTATGTTGATCTCCCCAAGGAGAAGTGGTTTAAATATCACCCTCCCATAGAAGTAAAGGTAGCTGCACCTATTAAAGTTGAAGAAAATACTATCACTTATAATGATCCTATTGTTCCTACTTCCTATGTTGAGAAACCACCTTTCCTTGTCAGAATAAAGGATCATGCTAAAGCTTCAACTGTGGTTCATAAAAGCAATATTAAAACTTATGCCACTAGTAGAAAACGGAGCTTTAAAACCGGTTCGTAAGGGCCTTTAGTGCCGGTTCCATAACCGGCACTAAAGGATGGGCACTAAAGCCCCCCCCCCCCTTTAGTACCGGTTCGGCACGAACCGGCGCTAAAGTGCCACCACGTGGCGTGAGCTCGCGCCCTGGTATGGTGGACCTTTTGTACCGGTTGGTGTTACCAAACGGTACTAAAGGTTTTTTTGAATCTTTTGGAAATTTTTTTTTGATTTTTTTTATTTTTAATTTTTCTGAATTATTTGATGATTTAGTCTCTAATCACCTCTCTTAACTGCTGAAGTGTGGATCACTCATTCCAAATCGCCTAACTTCCTGGCTGGTCACCCATCCTCTCACTCCCCCAGCCTGAGCACGCTTAACTTTGGAGTTCTATTCCCCCTACATTCCAAGTCTGCACTTGTTGTTTTCCTGATAAATGTAAGCTGTCAATCCTATTAACCCTCAGTAGTTTAGCTTGAGCATTAGGTCACACGTTTCACCGTTTGAGTCTGAAACTATTATTCTAAAAAACAGTAATTATTTAGTAACACTAATATTTCTTGAATAAGTTTGACCATAGTTTGACCATAGTTTGACCAGATTTGACCAAAATTCAAAAAATTGAAATAATTATTTAGTAACACTAATATTCTTGAATAATTATGTAGTAAGATTAATACTTCTTGAATAAGTAGTTTGACCAGATTTAACCAATTTTTTTAAAAAAAACTAAAATTTGACCATATCTTTTTTTCCTTTTGGAATTTGAGGATTCTAAAAATTGCAAACAAACCGTAGGCGGCCTCCATCGGATGCAGATTTTTGTGCTGAATTTTTTGATATATTATACATTTTTTCCGACATCGTATGCAAAAGTAATAGCCGTTTTACATTTTCCCTACACTTTTTGCAAAACATGTCCAAATTTAAGTTTTCAAATTTTCCTAACTAGTAGATGTAGTAATATAACTACCTCTTGAAGGATTTTATTTTTTGAAGTTTTTATCATTTTCTTTTGATTTTTTCAAAATTGAAATGGCGATAAGGGGGGGTAGAGTTTGAAAATTGCCCCCTTTAGTGTGGGTTCGTGGCACGAACCCACACTAAAGGCTTGTCCCCTTTAGTGTGGGTTCGTGGCATGAACCAGTACTATAGGTTAGACTTTAGTACCGGTTTGTGTCACAAACCGGTACTAAAGGGGCTCGTGGGGACCCGGCCTGACGCCAGCCTGCCACTACCCCTTTAGTACCGGTTCGTGGCACGAACCGGTACTAAAGGCTCAACACGAACCGGTACTAATGCATATGGTGCCTCTAGTGCCGGGCCAACTTCAAACCCACACTAATGTGTCTCACATTAGACCCTTTTTCTACTAGTGTGCACCTCCTGAGCAAATTAAAGTTGAACCTAATACTGCTATTGTTAAATATCTCTTTTCTGATAATATGGATGGGCATGTTATTTATTTCTGTGATGAAACTGCTAGAATTGCTAAACCTTGTGCTAAAGATAAACCTAGACCTGTGGTAGGTATGCCTGTTATTTCTGTTAAAATAGGAGATCATTGTTATCATTGCTTATGTGATATGGGTGCCAGTGCTAGTGCAATACCTATTAGCATATATAGAGAAATCATGCATGAAATTGCACCTGTTGAGTTGGGAGATATTGATGTCACAATTAAAATTGCCAATAGAGATACTATTTCAACAATGGGAATTGTTAGAGATGTTGAAGTCTTGTGTGGGAAAACTAAATATCCTGCTGATTTTCTTGTTCTTGGTTCCCCACAAGATAGCTTTTGTCCCATTATATTTGATAGACCCTTCTTAAACAATGTCAATGCTAAGATAGATTGCAAAAAGGATGTTGTTACTGTCGGTTTAGATGATATGTCTCATGAATTTAATTTCTCTAAATTTAGTAGACAACACCGTGAAGAAGAATTACCTAGTAAAGATGAAATTATTGGTCTTGCTTGTATTACCGTACCTTCTAGTGATCCTTTAGAATAATATTTGGTAGACCATGAAAATGATATGTTTATGAATGAAATAGAGAAATAGATGAATTATTCTTTAAACAGGAACCTATTCTGAAACACAATTTGCCTGTTGAAATCCTAGGGTGTGATGCCCGGATAGTTAAGCTACAGTAACCACACACTAATGGTGCCATCTCATCACATTTATTTTTTCTAAACCTCACTTTGATCCTAACCCGATTCAAATTCAAATTTAAAGTAAAGTCAAATAATTAAAATTTTAAAAAGGTAAAATAAAAATGTAGGTTGGGTTGAAAATATTTACTAGCTAATTTTAATGTAAGAGTTAACATTTTCCAAAATATATAAGTTCCCCTAAAGATTTCTGAAACTGACCCATAAGCTTTTTATTGAAATAATGTGATTTAAATAAGTAGGTAAAATACTCAAAATTAGTTGAAACTTGTTGGACTAGCCCAAAATACTGTCTAGAATTTATGTGATACTTTGCACATTTAACTGAAATCATTTAGTACCTAAACTAAATACAAAACAGTAGTTAAAGTAGAAAAAAGGGAAAATGCTAAACACCACTGTACACTTGGGCTCTATCTCTACAATTAACAACCCAGCCCACCACGTGAACCTTTTCTTCAGCTTCATGTACAGAGGAGGCAGAGCCATGGCGTGGCAGCCATCCACGGCGCCATGGCCGCCGATGCTCGACGTCTGGCGCTACAGGGAGTCTGGGAGAGGATAAGGCCGACACCCTGACACCCTAGACAACCCTAGCTCACTCCTCCCCTTCTCCACGCTCTATCCACTCGATCCCGGGCTCGGTCGTCACCATGTCATCGTCGATGCCGCGGCCACCGCGCTCCTCGCACCGCAAGAAGATGTGCAGAAGAACCGCCACGGTCCACTTCGTCCTTCCCGAGCACAAAACCGAGTCGGGGCAGATCGTACGCCCGCCAACGCCGCCATCTTCACCACGTACATCTACGTCATCCGTCGTCGTTTGCCGCCGCTCCGGTCCAGCCCCGGCCTCCCCAACCTCGCCTTTGTGTTCATTGTGAGCTCCTCCTCCATTCCCCACTGATTTTCGCCTCGATTCGTCGACGTAGCCATCTCCCGCATCCTCCCATGGCCGCGCTCGGAGCTCTGCTCCCCCGTGCGCCTGCGCACGCTGGCGCTACCGACCGCACCCACACCGGCCACACCTCGCTCGCCCCTCTCCTCACATCCATCGATCGCTCCCCACCTTCCGGAGCGCCTCCGTCGCCGTCGCACCGTCGGTTCCACCATGGCCACCGGCGTCCCCCTGCGTCCCCGGGTTGTCCAAGGGTCGCATCTCCTACGACCTCATCTTCTGCACCAAGCAGTCAGAGCCAGGGAGTTCTACGTCGACCGAATCGACTACGTCGTACACCTCGGGCTCCGGCGCACGCCACCATCGATCTCCACTACTTCGGCCCGCATATGCTTCCCCGAGCTCACATTGACCTCAGTGTGAGCCCCGCCCGCACCTCTGCATCCTTTTGTGCTCGAGCCCAAGCTTATGCGTGCCTACCATTGTCGCCTGTAGTCTCGCCGACCGCGTCCCGCTACCACCCCGACCCCATCCTCCTCCGCCCACCACGACGGCGGCTGCTCCCACCGTGCCCCAGCTCACGCCGGCCGAGCCCCAACGTGCGTGCCCACAGCCGCTGCGCTCTGCGTGCTTCCATGATTGCTCTTGCCGCTGCTTGGCCACTAGCTGCTGTTGTTTTAGCTGCTGCTTGCGCTCCTAGCTACTGCTGTGTGCTGCCCTGCTGCTGATGCTCTAGTCCTTGCTATTGCTCTGCTTGCTGCCACGACCGCCGTGCTGCCGCTGGTCTATGCTTCTAAGCTACGGCTGTTGCTCTTCTGCTGCGTTGCGGCCGCCTACAGCTCCTAGCTGGCCATGGAGCTCGTGCTCCTTGAGCACAGCCGTGGTTAGGCCACTGCAAGTGGCCGGCCTTGTTTAATTAGACTAGGTCTAATTAGGACCAATTAGGACTAGTTTAGTAGCACTAATTTAGACTACTAGTTTAGTCTGTAGAGTAAATGACATGTGGCCCCCTAGTTTAAATTAATATAGACAATAATCTACCCCTATGACACCTACATGTGGGTCCATATACCCTGTTACCAGTCAACGTTGACTGGTCAGCTACCACTGACTAGACCCTCCACTAGTACAAACTCTTGGGTACATTTCTATGTACCTGTAGCAGTTTAGAATTAATATATTTTTGAATTAAATTAAATCTAGTAAATTAGAAAATAATTTAAAACATAAGAAAATCATATAAAATAATCCGTAACTCGGATGAAAATACATTATACATGAAAGTTTATCAGAACGACGAGATGAATCCGGATATGCAGCCCGTTCGTCCGCCACACATCCCTAGGATAGCAAACACGCAACTTTCCCCCTCTGATTCATCTGTCTGAAAACGCGAAACACCGGGGATATTTTTCCGGATGTTTCCCCCCTTCACCGGTATCACGTCATACCGCGTTAGGGCACCCCTAGTACCGCTTCTGGTCATGTCATGCATCGTTGTGCATCTGTTTGCATTGTATTCATTGTTTCTTCCCCCACTTCTCTCCGGTAGACTACGAGACTGACGCCGCTGCTGGTGCCCCGATCGATCGACTACAGTGTTGACGACCCCTCTCTCTTGCCAGAGCAACCAGGCAAGCCCCCCCTTTTGATCACCAGATATCGCCAACTCTTCTCTCTACTTCTTGCATTAGAGTAGTGTAGCATGTTACTGCTTTCCGTTAATCCTATTCTGATGCATAGCATGCCATTGTTGCTACAACTGTTGATACCTTACCTGCAATCCTAAATACTTAGTATAGGATGCTAGATTATCATCAGTGGCCCTACATTCTTGTCAGTCTACCATGCTATACTATAGGGCCGTGATCATGTCGGGTGTTGATCACAGGTAAATGCATACATATATACATACCATACAGGTGGTGACTAAAGTCGGGTCGGCTCATTGAGTACCCGCAAGTGATTCCGATGTTGGGGGCTGAAGGGGCAGGTGGTTCCACCCAGGTAGTGGTGGGCCTGGGTTCCGGACGACCCCCGACTGTTATTTTGTGGCGGAGCGACAGGGTATGTTGAGACCACCTAGGAGAGAGGTGGGCCTGGCCCTGGTCGGCGTTCGTGATTATTTCAAAATAACACGCTTAACGAGATCTTGGTATTTGATATGAGTCTGGCTATTGGCCTATACGCACTAACCAACTACGCGGGAACAGTTATGGGCACTCGACATCGGGGTATCAGCCGAAGCCTTCGTGACGTCAGCGACTGAGCGGCGCGCGCCAGGTTGGATTGGAACGCCTGCTCTTTTATAAGGGAGGCTAGGTCTGCTCGCCGGTCGCGTTCGCAACGTGCAGGTGTGCAATGGGCGATGGGCCCAGACCATTGCGCCATAGGATTTAGACCGGCGTGCTGACCTCTCTGTTGTGCCTAGGTAGGGTTGCGACCTGTTGATCTTTCGAGGCCGGGCATGACCCAGAAAAGTGTGTCCGGACAAAGGGGATCGAGCGTGTTGGGAAATGTGGTGCACCCCTGCAGGGAAGTTTATCTATTCGAATAGCCATGATCTTCGGTAACAGGACGACTTGGAGTTGTACCTTGACCTTATGACAACTAGAACCGGATACTTAATAAAACACACCCTTCCAAGTGCCAGATACAACCGGTGATCGCTCTCTAACAGGGCGAAGAGGGGAGGATCATCAGTTAGGATTATGCTATGCTATGCTGCAAGACGGAGGTTACCAGAAGCGTAGTCTTTGATAGGGCTAGCTATCACCCTCTTATTCGGGCATTCTGCAGTTCAGTCCACATATGTTACCCCCCTTTTCACATTTGATACCAATGCATACATATGTAGTGTAGCTCCTTGCTTGGGAGTACTTTGGATGAGTACTCACGGTTGCTTTGCTCCTCCCTTTTCCCCTTTCCTATACCCGTTTGCTGCGACCAGACGATGGAGTCCAGGAGCCAGACGCCACCGTTGACGATGAATCCTACTACACTGGCGGTGCCTACTACTACGTGCAGCCCGCAGACGACGACCAGGAGTAGTTTATGAGGATCCCAGGCAGGAGGCCTGCGCCTCTTTCGATCTGTATCACAGTTTGTGCTAGCCTTCTTAAGGCAAACTTGTTTAACGTATGTCTGTACTCAGATATTGTTGCTTCCGCTGACTCATCTATGATTGAGCTCTTGTATTCGAGCCCTCGAGGCCCCTGGCTTGTAATATGATGTTTGTATGACTTATTTTATTTGTAGGGTTGTGTTATGATATCTTCCTGTGAGTCCCTGATCTTGATCGTACACGTTTGCGTGTATGATTAGTGTACGATTGAATCGGGGGCGTCACATAGGGGATCCTCCTCCACCCAAGGGTGTGATATGTCCATTTTTCATCATGCTTTTATATCGATATTTATTGCATTATGGGCTGTTATTACACATTATGTCACAATACTTATGCCTATTCTCTCTTATTTTACAAGGTTTACATAAAGAGGGAGAATGCCAGCAGCTGGGATTCTGGGCTGGAAAAGGAGCAAATATTAGAGACCTATTCTGCACAGCTCCAAAAGTCCCGAAACTTCACGGAAGACGTTTTCAGAATATATAAAAAATACCGAGCGCAAGAAGTTCACCAGGGGGGCCACACCCTGCCCACGAGGGTGGGGGGCGCGCCCTACCCCCTGGGCGCGCCCCCTACCTCATGGGCCCCCTGGTAGCCCTCCGATGGCAATCTTTTCCTATATGGAGTCTTTCGATTTGGAAAAAAAATCATAATCCATCTTCTCGGACGAAACTCCGCCGCCACGAGGCGGAACCTTGGCGGAACCAATCTAGGGCTCTGGCGGAGCTGTTCTGCCAGGGAAACTTCCCCCCGGGAGGGGGAAATCATCGCCATCGTCATCACCAACGCTCCTCTTATAGGGAGAGGGCAATCTCCATCAACATCTTCATCAGCACCATCTCCTCTCAAAACCCTAGTTCATCTCTTGTATACAATTCTTGTCTCCAAGTCCGGGATTGGTGGTAGTAGGTTGCTAGTAGTGTTAATTACTCCTTGTAGTTGATGCTAGTTGGTTTATTTGGTGGAAGATCATATGTTCAGATCCTATATGCATATTAATACCCCTCCGATTATGAACATGAATATGCTTTGTGAGTAGTTACGTTTGTTCCTGAGGACATGGGAGAAGTCTTGCTATTAGTAGTCATGTGAATTTGGTATTCGTTCGATATTTTGATGAGGTGTATGTTGTCTCTCCTCTAGTGGTGTTATGTGAACGTCGACTACATGACACTTCACCATTATTTGGGCCTAGAGGAAGCCATTGGGAAGTAATAAGTAGATGATGGGTTGCTAGAGTGACAGAAGCCTAAACCCTAGTTTATGCGTTGCTTCGTAAGGGGCTGATTTGGATCCATATGTTTCATGCTATGGTTAGGTTTACCTTAATACTTTTGGTGTAGTTGAGGATGCTTGCAATAGTGGTTAATCATAAGTGGGAAGCTTGTCCAAGTAAGGACAGTACCCAAGAAACGCATCGAGAAACCACCTTTTCCTGTTAGGATAAAGGATCATGCTAAAGCTTCAACTGTGGTTCGTAAAAGCAATATTAAAACTTATGCACCTCCTGAGCAAATTAAAGTTGAACCTAATATTGCTATTGTTAAAAATCTCTTGTCTGATAATATTGATGGGCATGTTATTTATTTCTGTGATGAAACTGCTAGAATTTCTAAACCTTGTGCTAAAGATAAACCTATACCTGTGGTAGGCATGCCTGTTATTTCTATTAAAATAGGAGATCATCATTATCTTGGCTTATGTGATATGGGTGCCAGTGCTAGTGCAATACCTATTAGCCTATATAGAGAAATCATGCATGATATTGAACCTGTTGAGTTAGAAGATATTGATGTCATAATTAAACTTGCCAATAGAGATACTATTTCACCAATGGAAATTGTTAGAGATGTTGAAGTCTTGTGTGGGAAAACTAAATATCCTGCTGATTTTCTTGTTCTTGGTTCCCCACAAGATAGCTTTTGTCTCATTATATTTGGTAGACCGTTCTTGAACACTATTAATGCTACCATAGATTGCAAAAGGGATCTTGTTACTATCGGTTTAGATGATATGACTCATGAATTTAATTTCTCTAAATTTAGTAGACGACACCGTAAAGAAGAATTACCTAGTAAGGATGAAATTATTGGTCTTACTTCTATTTCCGTACCTCCTAGTGATCCTTTAGAACTATATTTGCTAGACCATGAAAATGATATGTTTATGAATGAAAGAAGGGAAAAAGATGAAGTATTCTTTAAACAGGAACCTATTCTGAAACACAATTTGCCTGTTGAAATCCTAGGGGATCCTCCTCCACCCAAGGGTGATCCCGTGTTTGAGCTTAAACCATTGCCTGATACTCTTAAATATGCTTATCTTGATGAGAAAAAGATATATCCTATTATTATTAGTGCTAACCTTTCAGAGCATGAGGAAGAGAGATTATTGAAAACTCTGAAGAAGCACCGTGCTGCTATTGGGTATACTCTTGATGATCTTAAGGGCATTAGTCCCACTCTATGTCAACATAAAATGAATTTGGAAGAAGATGCTAAACCAGTTTGTGATCATCAACGACGGCTGAATCCTAAAATTAAAGAAGTGGTAAGAAAGGAAATACTAAAGCTCCTTGATGCAGGTATAATCTATCCCGTTGCTGATAGTCAGTGGGTAAGTCCTGTCCATTGTGTCCCCAAGAAGGAAGGTATTACTGTCGTTCCTAATGATAAAGATGAATTGATTCCTCAAAGAATTATTACAGGTTATAGGATGGTAATTGATTTCCGCAAATTAAATAAGGCCACTAAAAAGGATCATTACCCCTTACCTTTTATCGATCAAATGCTAGAAAGATTATCCAAACATACACATTTTTGTTTTCTAGATGGTTATTCTGGTTTCTCTCAAATACCTGTGTCAGCCAAAGATCAATCAAAGACTACTTTTACTTGCCCATTTGGTACTTTTGCTTATAGACGTATGCCTTTTGGTTTATGTAATGCACCTACTACCTTTCAAAGATGCATGATGGCTATATTCTCTGACTTTTGTGAAAAGATTTGTGAGGTTTTCATGGATGATTTCTCCATCTATGGATCTTATTTTGATGATTGCTTGAGCAACCTTGATCGAGTTTTGCAGAGATGTGAAGAAACTAATCTTGTCTTGAATTGGGAAAAGTGCCACTTTATGGTTAATGAAGGTATTGTCTTGGGGCATAGAGTTTCTGAAATAGGTATTGAAGTTGATAAAGCCAAGGTTGATGCTATTGAAAAGATGCCATGCCCCAAGGACATCAAAGGTATAAGAAGTTTCCTTGCTCACGCCAGATTTTATAGGGGGTTCATTAAGGACTTCTCAAAAATTTCTCGGCCTCTAACTAATTTATTACAAAAAGATATACCATTTGTCTTTGATGATGATTGTGTAGAAGCATTTGAAATACTTAAGAAAGCATTAATCTCTGCACCTATTGTTCAGCCACCTGATTGGAATTTACCCTTTGAAATTATGTGTGATGCTAGTGATCATGCTATAGGTGCAGTTCTAGGGAAAAGAGTTGATAAGAAATTAAATGTTATTCAATATGCTAGTAAAACCCTAGACAATGCTCAAAGAAAATATGCTACTACTGAAAAAGAATTCTTAGCAGTTGTATTTGCTTGTGATAAGTTTAGATCTTATATTGTTGATTCTAAAGTAACTATTCACACTGATCATGCTGCTATTAAATATCTTATGGAAAAGAAAGATGATAAACCTTGACTTATTAGATGGGTTCTTTTGCTACAAGAATTTGATTTACATATTGTTGATAGAAAGGGAGCTGAGAACCCCGTTGCAGACAACTTGTCTAGGTTAGAAAATTTGCTTGATGACCCACTACCTATTGATGACAGCTTTCCTAATGAGCAATTAAATGTCATAAATGCTTCTCATACTTCTCCTTGGTAGGCTGATTATGCTAATTACATTGCTGCTAAGTTTATACCACCTAGTTTCACATATCAGCAAAAGAAAAAAATCTTCTATGATTTGAGGCATTACTTTTGGGATGACCCACATCTTTATAAAGAAGGAGTAGATGGTGTTATTAGACGTTCTATACCTGAGCATGAACAGGAACAGATCCTACGCAAGTGTCACTCCGAAGCTTATGGAGGACACCATGCTGGAGATAGAACTGCACATAAGGTATTGCAATCTGGTTTTTATTGGCCTACCATCTTCAAGGATGCCCGTAAGTTTGTCTTATCTTGTGATGAATGTCAAAGAATTGTTAATATTAGTAGACATCAAGAAATGCCTATGAATTATTCACTCGTTATTGAACCATTTGATGTTTGGGGCTTTGACCATATGGGACCCTTTCGTTCCTCTAATGGATATACACATATTTTAGTTGTTGTTGATTACGTTACTAAGTGGGTAGAAGCTATTCCAACTTGTAGTGCTGATCATAACACTTCTATTAAAATGCTTAAAGAAGTTATTTTTCCAAGATTTGGAGTCCCTAGATATTTAATGACTGATGGTGGTTCACATTTTATTCATGGTGCTTTCCGTAAAATGCTTGCTAAGTATGATGTTAATCATAGAATTGCATCCCCTTAGCACCCTCAGTCTAGTGGTCAAGTAGAATTGAGTAATAGAGAGCTCAAATTAATTTTGCAAAAGACTATTAATAGATCTAGAAAGAATTGGCCCAAGAAACTTGATGATGCATTATGGGCTTATAGAACTGCATATAAAAATCCTATGGGTATGTCTCCATATAAAATGGTTTATGGAAAAGCATGTCACTTACCTCTCAAACTAGAACACAAGGCATATTGGGCTATTAAAGAGCTCAACTATGATTTTAAACTTGCCGATGAGAAGAGGTTATTTGATATTAGCTCACTCGATGAATGGAGAAGCCAAGCCTACAAAAAGCCAAGTTGTTTAAAGAAAAAGTTAAAAGATGGCATGATAAAAGGATACAAAAGCGTGAGTTTAATGTAGGTGATTATTTATTTCTATACAACTCTCGTTTAAGATTTTTTGCAGGAAAACTTCTCTCTAAATGGGAAGGTCCTTACGTTATCGAGGAGGTCTATCGTTCCGGTACCATAAAAATCAACAACTTCGAAGGCACAAATCCGAAGGTGGTGAACGGTCAAAGAATCAAACACTATATCTCAGGTAATCCCATAAATGTTGAAACCAATGTTATTGAAATCGTAACCCTGGAGGAATACATAAGGGACACTTTTCGGAACGTTTCAGACTCCGAAAAGGAATAGGTATGTGGTACGGTAAGTAAACCCACTCCAAAACAATTTTTAAGGCAATATATCTCCGTTTTGGAATATTTAGAAAAATAGAAAAATAAGAAGAAGTCCGGGAAGGACACGAGGCCTCCACGAGGGTGGAGGGCGCGCCCTACCCTACTGGGCGCGCCCCCTACCTCGTGGGCACCTCATGCGCTTTCTGGACTCCGTTTTCTTACATGTTACATATTTTGGTCGGTAAAATATTCATTATATAATCTCCCGGAGGTTTTGACTCCCGTATCATGCAAATATCTCTTGTCTTTGTTTTGAGCTGTCCTGCTGCAGACAGAGCAACATGTCATTACAGGATTCGGAAGGAGAAAGCTATGTGGATGATTACTTTGCAGATCCTAAGGTCTATGGGGATGTGGAGCATTGTGGTTGGACTACGGAAGTCGAAGAGGACTATGAACCCAAGTGAAAGGGGGAGACAAGCTCAGATTAAGATGAAGTCCCACTACCTCAACCTGGGGACATGCATATGGAGTTCAAAAAGTCAAGCCTCCCGGATAGAGTAAAGAAACCTAAGACTGAGTTTACCCCTTTTCGCCTCTTGCAGGAAAACAAGCAGGAACTATGCAAAAAGATACTGAGCCTGGAACAGAATCGAGGACCTAAGGGACCAAAATTCTGTCCTCAAGCGCAAATTAAGGAAGAAGCCTACGCCATCAACAAAACCATCATCTTCTTCACTAACAAAGAAGAATTGAGTATCTGGTATGGGCACTCCCCTTGGCAACTGCCAAGCTTGGGGGAGTGCCCCGGTATCGTATCACCATCACTTTTATCTTTACCGTTTTTCTTAGTTCGATCCTTTTGGTAATATCTTGATCTATTAGAATAAAATTTATTAGTATGATATAGTCGTGAGTTTTGCTTTATAATTCCTCTATGTAATCGAGTCCGTGAGCTATATAATAAAGATTAGTGTTGAGTCAAGGGCTTGATTATTTTGCCATGATCCTAAGGGAATAAAAGAAAAGAGAAAGAAATAAAAATAAACAAAGAGATCATGTGAATCTTATGGAGAGTAATGAGCTCACATAGAAAAAGTATGATGAATAAAAGTTGTTGAGAGTTGACAAACATAGTTTTGGTCATCGTTGCAATTAATAGGAAGTAATAAAGAAAGATAGGTCTTCACATATAAATATACTATCTTGGACATCCTTTATGATTGTGAGCACTCATTAAAATATGACATGCTAAAGAGTTGACGTTGGACAAGGAAGACAACATAATGGGTTATGTTTTCTTACATCTGAGATAAATTATATTGTCATGGATCATCCAACATGGTTGAGCTTGCCTTTCCCCTCATGCTAGCCAAATTCATCGCACCAAGTAGAGATACTACTTGTGCTTCCAAATACCCTTAAACCAGTTTTGCCATGAGAGTCCACCATACTTACCTATGGATTGAGTAAGATCCTCCAAGTAAGTTGTCATCAGTGCAAGCAATAAAAAATGCTCTCCAAATATGACTTATTAGTGTGGGAGAAAATAAGCTTTATACGATCGTGTGATATGGAAGAAATAAAAGCAACAGACTGCATAATAAAGGTCCATATCACAAGTGGCAATATAAAGTGATGTTCTTTCACATTAAGATTTTGTGCATCCAACCATAAAAGCGCATGACAACCTCTGCTTCCCTCTGCGAAGGGCCTATCTTTTACATTTATCTCCTTCCTTGTATAAGATTCATGGTGATCTTCACCCTTCCTTTTTACATTTTATCCTTTGGCAAGCACAGTATGTTGGAAAGATCCTGGTATATATGGATAATTGGATGTGAGTTTCCATGAACTATTATTGTTGACATTACCCTCGAGGTAAAACGTTGGGAGGCAAGACTATAAGCCCCTATATTTCTCTGTGTCCGATTAAAACTCCATACCCATAAGTATTGTGTGAGTGTCAGCAATTGTGAAAGACTATATGATAGTTGAGTAAGTGGACTTGCTGAAAAGCTCTTATACATTGACTCTTTCCTATGTAATGATAAATTGCAATTGCTTCAATGTCTAAGATTATAGTTTGTTAGTTTTCAATGAAGTTTACGATTCATACTTGAAATTGTAATTGAATTATTACTCTAGCATAAGAAATCATATGACAAGAATTATATAAGTTGCTATTCTAAGATAGATCATGATGCCCTCATGTCCGTATTTTATTTTTATCGACACCTCTATCTCTAAATATGTGGACATATTTTTCGATTTCGGCTTTCGCTTGAGGACAAGCGAGGTCTAAGCTTGGGGGAGTTGATACATCCATATTGCATAATGCTTTTATATCGATATTTATTGCATTATGGGTTGTTATTACACATTATGTCACAACACTTATGCCTATTCTATCTTATTTTACAAGGTTTACATAAAGAGGGAGAATGCCGGTAGCTGGGATTCTGGGCTGGAAAAGGAGCAAATATTAGAGACCTATTCTGCACAGCTCCAAAAGTCCTGAAACTTCATGGAAGACGTTTTCAGAATATATATAAAAAATACTGAGCACAAGAAGTTCACCAGGGGCCACACCCTGCCCACGAGGGTGGGGGCGCGCCCCCCTACCTCGTGGGCCCCCTGGTGGCCCTCCGATGGCCATCTTCTGCTATATGGAGTCTTTCGAGCCATCTTCTCGGACAAAACTCGGCCGCCACGATGCGGAACCTTGGCGGAACCAATCTAGGGCTCTGGCGGAGCTGTTCTGCTGGGGAAACTTCCCTTCAGGAGGGGGAAATCATCGCCATCGTCATCACCAACGCTCCTCTCATCGGGAGAGGGCAATCCCCTTCAACATGTTCATCGGCACCATCTCCTCTCAAAACCCTAGTTCATCTCTTGTATCCAATTCTTGTGTCCAAGTTCGGGATTGGTGCTAGTAGGTTGCTAGTAGTGTTAATTACTCCTTGTAGTTGATGCTAGTTGGTTTATTTGGTGGAAGATCATATGTTCAGATCCTATATGCATATTAATACCCCTCTAATTATGAATATGAATGTGCTTTGTGAGTAGTTACGTTTGTTCCTGAGGACATGGGAGAAGTCTTGCTATTAGTAGTCATGTGAATTTGGTATTCGTTCGATATTTTGATGAGATGTATGTTGTCTCTCCTCTAGTGGTGTTATGTGAACGTCTACTACATGACACTTCACCATTATTTGGGCCTAGAGGAAGGCATTGGGAAGTAATAAGTAGATGATGGGTTGCTAGAGTGACAGAAGCTTAAACCCTAGTTTATGCATTGCTTCGTAAGGGGCTGATTTGGATTAATATGTTTCATGATATGGTAGGTTTACCTTAATACTTTTGTTGTAGTTGCGGATGCTTGTAATAGAGGTTAATCATAAGCAGGATGCTTGTCCAAGTAAGGACAGTACCCAAGCACCGGTCCACCCACATATCAAATTATCAAAGTACCGAACGCGAATCATACGAACGTGATGAAAACTAGCTTGACGATATTCCCATGTGTCCTTGGGAGCGCTTTTCTCTATATAAGAGTTTGTCCAGGCTTGTCCTTTGCTACAAAAAGGATTGGACTACCTTGCTGCACTTTATTTGCTTCTGTTACTTGTTGCTCGTTACAAATTATCCTATCACAAAACTATCTGTTATCACTTATTTCAGTATTTGCAGAGAATACATTGCTGGAAACCGCTTATCATTTCCTTCTGCTTCTCATTGGGTTCGACAATCTTACTTATCGAAAGGACTACGATAGATCCCCTATACTTGTGGGTCATTAGAGCCAAACTATTCCTTTGTATCTTCGACACGAACATAAAGCCTCTGTCAAGTTATTTTCTTTCATCTCCTGCACCGCCGACCGCAACCGCCTGTCCACCATCATTCCACTGATCATCATGAACACCTGCACAGTAGTAATAAACAAATTGATTATAAAAATGCGTGCATGCATCAAAGTCATACAAAAATTCTGCATGACCTTCCCTTAAAATAGGACATATATAGATCTAGAGTTTGCCTGGAATTCGCCGAAACAGAAATAAATCGGCATTTCGGCAAAACATAGGCAACTCAAAAGCACAATTTGGCGTCAACTCATGCCACACACAATTTCCATCATATTTCCCAATTATCATATCACACACACATTCACATATTTCCATTTTGCAAAAGCATGAAATTTTAATCACCTCTAGCTACGAGATCGAGCACACGGTGTGGATGATGATGTAGGGAGATCAAAAGTGCACAAAGCTGTTCTTGACAAAGAAAGATCTAGTTAGGGGGAAATAGGTCACTTAACTAAATGCTACATCTACCTAGCTAGCTAATTTGGGAGGAGACAACTTTAACTAGTGGAGGGGGAAGGAAAAAAAGAAAGGAGATGCATTAATGGAGGTGGTGTAGTTAGCTAGTAGTAATGAAGAGAGAGAAAGGTAGGTAGAAGAGGGAGAGTAATGGGGGGAGAAGTATTGAGGAAGAAGAAGAGTGAGAGAGGGAGCATGTGGGAGGTAGGGGAAAGGGATGAGAGGAGATGGGGAGGGGGAGGTGGAAAAAGGTGGTGGGTGGTGCGTCTTAGCAGCAACGCGGGAGCAAAACTGCGCTACTTCTATGAACGTAGCAGCAGCGCGCTTTCCTATCACGCGCTACTGCTAAACAGGCCAACCGTGTGGACAATTTCAAAATTAGCAGCAGCGGCGTGACTAAAAAGCACGCTGCTACTATGGCATTAGTAGTAGCGCGCTTCTTGACGCCGCGCTGCTGGTAAAGTTAGGTCGTTGTGTATTGTCGGTGGATTTTTGTAGCAGCGCGGTTTAAACATCACGCCCTACTGCTAAATTTACATTAGTAGCGCGCTTTCCCTAACCGCGCTGCTACTAATTAGTAGCAACGCCTCTTTTTGTGCGGCGCTGCTGCTAAGATTCTGTGTACAAGGTTTTCCCTAGTAGTGTATAGCTATCCAGAGCATCTAATTAAACCATACATTGAAACTATGTAAAACATTTCAATGCAACAACAAATGCGATCATAATCGCAACCAAGGTAACAATTGATCCAACGGCATAATGATACCAAGCCTCGGTATGAATGGCATATATTCTAATCTTTCTAATCTTCAAGCGCATTGCATCCATCTTGATCTTGTGATCATCAATGACATCCGTAACATGCAACTCCAAGATCATCTTCCTCTCCTCAATTTTTTTATTTTTTTCCTTCAAGTAATTGTTTTCTTCTACAACTAAATTTAACCTCTCAATAATAGGGTCGGTTGGAATTTCCGGTGCACATACCTCCTAGATAAATAAAATATATGTCACGTTGGTCGGCATAACTGTCATAAAAAATAAATGAACCAAATAGTTATAAAAGATAATATATACCACATCCAAATCATAGACAGAACGAGGGCCGGCGGGGGCGGATACAAAACCATCACACTATATAATAACAATCAATAATAAAAGTAAGATAATTAGACAAGTATCTATCTAATCATACAAGTATGATTTTTTTAGAAAGAAGATAAGAACAAGAGGCTTACCACGGTGGTGCCGGCGACGAGATCGGTGCGGGCGATCGACGGCGGTGAAGACGTGGACGGGACGTGACAGACCGCTAAACCTAGACAAATCTTGAGGAAGATGGAGTTTGGAAGTCGAGCTTGGAGAGGAGAAAGCTTAAGTAGTGTGGCTTGGGCATTTCATCAAACACCTCATGTGCATAGGAGGTGAGCTAGAGCACCACAAATCTCTCCCCTCGCCGGCTAGAAAAACAGAGCAGTGGAGTCCTCTGCCCGTGGGCGAGGGGTGTATATAGCCACCTCATTGGTCTTGGTGTTGGGGAACATAGTAATTTCAAAAAAATTCCTACGCACATGCAAGATCATGGTGATGCATAGCAACGAGAGGGGAGAGTGTGTCCACGTACCCTCGTAGACCGAAAGCGGAAGCGTTAGCACAACGTGGTTGATGTAGTTGTACGTCTTCATGATCCGACCGATCAAGTACCGAACGCATGGCACCTCTGAGTTCTGCACACGTTCAACTCGATGACGTCCCTCGAACTCCGATCCAGCCGAGCTTTGAGGGAGAGTTCCGTCAGCACGACGGTGTGGTGACGATGTTGATGTTCTACCATCGCAGGGCTTCGCCTAAGCACCGCTATGATATTATCGAGGTGGACTATGATGGAGAGGGGCACCGCACACAGCTGAAAGATCCAATGGGTCAATTGTTGTGTCTATGGGGTGCCCCTCTCCTCCGTATATAAAGGAGGGGAGGAGAAGGCCGGCCAAGGGGAGGAGGCGCGCCCAAGGGGGGAGTCCTACTCCCACCGGGAGTAGGACTCCTCCATTTCCTATTTGGAGAGGGAGAGGGAAGGAAGAGGAAGGAGGGAGGAAGGAAAGGGGGTCCGGGCCCCCTCCCAATTCGGATTGGGCTTGGGGGGGCGCGCCCCCTCCCTTGCTCCTTTCCCCTCCTTTCCACTAAAGCCCATTAAGGCTCATATACCTCCCGGGGGGGTGGGGGGTCCGATAACCTCCCGGTGCTCTGGTATTATCCCGATCTCACCCGGAACCATTCCGGTATCCAAATATAGTTGTCCAATATATCGATCTCTACGTCTCGAACATGTCGAGACTCCTCATCATGTACATGATCACATCCGGGACTCCGAACTACCTTCGGTACATCAAAAACCATAAACTAATAATATAACCGTCATCGAACTTTAAGTGTGCGGACCCTACGGGTTGGAGAACTATGTAGACATGACCGAGACACGTCTCCGGTCAATAACCAATAGCGGAACTTGGATGCTCATATTGGCTCCTACATATTCTATGAAGATATTTATCGGTCAAACCGCATAACAACGTACATTGTTCCTTTTGTCATCGGTATGTTACTTGCCCGAGATTCGATCGTCGGTATCTCAAGACCTAGTTCAATGTATTTACCGGCAAGTCTCTTTACTCGTTCCGTAACATATCATCCCGCAACTAACTCATTAGTTGCAATGCTTGCACGGCTTAAGTGATGTGTATTACCGAGTGGGCCCAGAGATACCTCTCCAACAATCGGAGTGACAAATCCTAATCTCGAAATGTGCCAACCCAACAAATACCTTCAGAGACACCTGGAGATCACCTTTATAATCACCCAATTACATTTTGATGTTTGGTAGCACACAAAGTGTTCCTCCGGTAAATGGGAGTTGCATAATCTCATAGTCATAGGAACATGTATAAGTCATGAAGAAAGCAATAGCAACAAACTAAACGATCAAGTGCTAAGCTAACGGAATGGGTCAAGTCAATCACATCATTATCCTAATGATGTGTTCCCATTAATCAAGTGACAACTCTTTGTCTATGGCTAGGAAACATAACCATCTTTGATCAACGAGCTAGTCAAGTAGAGGCATACTAGTGACACTCTGTTTGTCTATGTATTCACACATGTATCATGTTTCTGGTTGATACAATTCTAGCATGAACAATAAACATTTATCATGATATAAGGAAATAAATAATAAGTTTATATTGCCTCTAGGGCATATTTCCTTCAGTCTCCCACTTGCACTAGAGTCAATAATCTAGATTACACAGTAATGATTCTAACACCCATGGAGCCTTGGTGCTGATCATGTTTTGCTCGTGGAAGAGGCTTAGTCAACGGGTCTGCAACATTCAGATCCGTATGTATCTTGCAAATCTCTTTATCTCCCACCTGGACTTGATCCCGGATGGAGTTGAAGCGTCTCTTGATGTGCTTGGTTCTCTTGTGAAATCTGGATTCCTTTGCCAAAGCAATTGCACCAGTATTGTCACAAAAGTTTTTCATTGGACCCGATGCACTAGGTATGACACCTAGATCAGATATGAACTCCTTCATCCAGACTCCTTCATTTGCTGCTTCCAAAGTAGCTATGTACTCCGCTACACATGTAGATCCCGCTATGACGCTTTGTTTAGAACTGCACCAACTGACAGCTCCACCGTTTAATAAAAACACGTATACGGTTTGCAATTTAGAATCGTCTGGATCAGTGTCAAGGCTTGCATCGACGTAACCATTTACGACGAGCTCTTTGTCACCTCCATAAACGAGAAACATATCCTTGGTCCTTTTCAGGTATTTCAGGATGTTCTTGACCGCTGTCCAGTGATCCACTCCTGGATTACTTTGGTACCTCCCTGCCAAACTAATAGCAAGGCACACATGAGGTCTGGTACACAGCATTGCATACATGATATAGCCTATGGCTGAAGCATAGGGAACATCTTTCATTTTCTCTCTATCTTCTGAAGTGGTCGGGCATTGAGTCTTACTCAACTTTACACCTTGTAACACAGGCAAGAACCCTTTCTTTGCTTGATCCATTTTGAACTTCTTCAAAACTTTGTCAAGGTATGTGCTTTGTGAAAGTCCAATTAAGCGTCTCGATCTATCTCTATAGATCTTGATGCCCAATATATAAGCAGCTTCACCGAGGTCTTTCATTGAAAAACTCTTATTAAAATATCTTTTATGCTATCCAGAAATTCTATATCATTTCCAATCAACAATATGTCATCCACATATAATATCAGAAATGCTACAGAGCTCCCACTCACTTTCTTGTAAATACATGCTTCTCCAAAAGTCTGTATAAAACCATATGCTTTGATCGCACTATCAAAACGTTTATTCCAACTCCGAGAGGCTTGCACCTGTCCATAAATGGATCGCTGGAGCTTGCACACTTTGTTAGCTCCCTTTGGATTGACAAAACCTTCAGGTTGCATCATATACAACTCTTCTTCCAGAAATCCATTCAGGAATGCAGTTTTGACATCCATTTGCCAAATTTCATAATCATAATATGCGGCAATTGATAACATGATTCTGACAAACTTAAGCATCGCTACGGGTGAGAAGGTTTCATCGTAGTCAATCCCTTGAACTTGTCGAAAACCTTTTGCATCAAGTCGAGCTTTATAGATAGTAATATTACCATCAGCGTCAGTATTCTTCCTGAAGATCCATTTATTCTTGATGGCTTGCCGATCAACGGGCAAGTCAACCAAAGTCCACACTTTGTTCTCATACATGGATCCCGTCTCAGATTTCATGGCTTCAAGCCATTTTGTGGAATCTAGGCTCACCATCGCTTCTTCATAGTTCGTAGGTTCATCATGGTCTAGCAACATAACCTCCAGAACAGGATTACCGTACCACTCTGGTGCGGATCTTACTTTGGTTGACCTACGAGGTTCAGTAACAACTTGATCTGAAGTTTCATGATCAACATCATTAACTTCCTCACTAATTGGTGTAGACGTCACAGGAACCGGTTTTTGTGATGAACTACTTTCCAATAAGGGAGTAGGTACTGTTACCTCATCAAGTTCTACATTCCTCCCACTTACTTCTTTCGAGAGAAACTCCTTCTCTAGAAAGGATCCATTCTTAGCAACGAATGTCTTGCCCTCAGATCTGTGATAGAAGGTGTACCCAACAGTTTCCTTTGGGTATCCTATGAAGACACATTTCTCCGATTTGGGTTCGAGCTTATCAGGTTGAAGCTTTTTCACATAAGCATCACAGCCCCAAACTTTAAGAAACGACAACTTTGGTTTCTTGCCAAACCATAGTTCATAAGGTGTCGTCTCAACGGATTTTGTTGGTGCCCTATTTAACATGAATGCGGCCGTCTCTAAAGCATAACCCCAAAATGATAGCGGTAAATCAGTAAGAGACATCATAGATCGCACCATATCTAGTAAAGTACGATTACGACGTTCGGACACACCATTACGCTGTGGTGTTCCGGGTGGCGTGATTTGCGAAACTATTCCACATTGTTTCAAATGTAGACCAAAATCATAACTCAAATATTCTCCTCCATGATCAGATCGTAGAAACTTTATTTTCTTGTTACGATGATTTTCAACTTCACTCTGAAATTCTTTGAACTTTTCAAATGTTTTAGACTTATGTTTCATTAAGTAGATATACCCATATCTGCTTAAATCATCTGTGAAGATGAGAAAATAACGATACCCACCGCGAGACTCAACATTCATTGGACCACATACATCAGTATGTATGATCTCCAACAAATCAGTTGCTTGCTCCATAGTTCCGGAGAACGGCGTTTTAGTCATCTTGCCCATGAGGCATGGTTCCCAAGTACCAGGTGATTCATAATCAAGTGATTCCAAAAGTCCATCAGTATGGAGTTTCTTCATGCGCTTTATACCAATATGACCCAAACGGCAATGCCACAAATAAGTTGCACTATCATTATCAACTCTGCATCTTTTGGCTTCAACATTATGAATATGTGTATCACTACTATCGAGGTTCATTAAAAATAGACCACTCTTCAAGGGTGCATGACCATAAAAGATATTACTTATATAAATAGAACAACCATTATTCTCAGATTTAAATGAATAACTATCTTGCATTAAATAAGATCCAGATATAATGTTCATGCTCAACGCTGGCACCAAATAAAAATTATTTAGGTCTAAAACTAATCCCGAAGGTAGATGTAGAGGTAGCGTGCCGACGGCGATCACATCTACTTTGGAACCATTTCCCACGTGCATCGTCACCTCATCCTTAGCCAGTGTTCTCTTAATCCGTAGTCCCTGTTTTGAGTTGCAAATATTAGCAACAGAACCAATATCAAATACCCAGGTGCTACTGCAAGCTCTGGTAAGGTACACATCAATAACATGTATATCACATATACCTTTGTTCACCTTGCCATCCTTCTTATCCATCAAATATTTGGGGGAGTTCCGCTTCCAGTGACCAGTCTGTTTGCAATAGAAGCACTCAGTCTCAGGCTTAGGCCCATTGTCGGTGTCAAAACCGGCGGATCTCGGGTAGGGGGTCCCGAACTGTGCGTCTAAGGCGGATGGTAACAGGAGGCAGGGGACACGATGTTTTACCCAGGTTCAGGCCCTCTTGATGGAGGTAAAACCCTACGTCCTTCTTGATTATTCTTGATAATATGAGTAGTACAAGAGTTGATCTACCACGAGATCAGAGAGGCTAAACCCTAGAAGCTAGCCTATGGTATGATTGTATGTTGTCCTACGGACTAAAACCCTCCGGTTTATATAGACACCGGAGGGGGCTAGGGTTACACAGGGTCGGTTACAAAGAAGGAGATCTACATATCCGTATTACCAAGCTTGCCTTCCATGCCAAGGAGAGTCCCATCCGGACACAGGACGAAGTCTTCAATCTTGTATCTCCATAGTCGAACAGTCCGGCCAAAGGATATAATCCGGCTGTTCGGATACCCCCTAATCCAGGACTCCCTCAGTAGCCCCCGAACCAGTCTTCAATGACGTCAAGTCCGACACGCAGTATTGTCTTCGGCATTGCAAGGCGGGTTCCTCTCCAAATTTTGAATGTTTGTTAAGTAGTGTCCGGCCCCATAAATGCTGGACCTCTTGGCTTCTGCGCCCGCTAAGGGCTATCTCCCACGCGTCGAATGAATATGAGGAGTCAAGGCATTTTTACATTCGCCCCCTAGCCAGATAAATAAATTGCCTATTAAAGGGATGGGGATTCTTAGATCCAATCCACATCATCCTCCCCTAGCGAGAATCCATCGGAGCGCGCTTCGGAAAAATCCACTCCAGCATGGCCGACCTCCGCAGCTCCTCCTCCTGCCCCCGTAGCCCTAAGCCTGGTGATTGGGAGAGGTGTTCTGTCCCACACAGTCGATTAGTCGAACTCTAGACTAAGGGATTTCTCCCTCCAGCGTATATGGTTCCCCTGGGCTCGCCACCTATAATGGCAGGGAGCAAGCGGAGAGCTTCCCCAGCCCCTCTACGGGGGAGCGGGTATGCCTTGTTCCTTACTTATTAAGGGGACTTGGATTTCCAATTCATCCATTCCTCTGCGGGCTCCTGGAGTTTTACGGCCTCCAACTGCATAATTTCACCCCTGCTTCCATATTACACATCGCCGGCTATGTTGCCCTCTGCAAGTTATTCCTGGGCCGCGAGGCTCATTTCGAGCTGTGGAAAAGGTTATTTTGCCTCGTGCCCCGCACACAGGAGGGGTCACTTTATCAAGTGGGCGGAGCCGAAATATGGCGCATCGCCGAAACCGGATACATGTCTGGTACTCCAAAGAAGACGTCCGAGGACTGGCCTTCGGAATGGTTTTATATGGAGGACGTTCCCCTTCCGGACGCTGTTCGGCGGGGTCTTCCTGAGTTCAACAATTCTCCTCTGAAGAAACACCGAAGCTGGCGCCCACGGAGCCCCCAGGAGGAAGACAACGCAGAAGTCCTTTACCTGATGAACTAGATTAAAGCGCAAGATCAATCAGGATTGACAGTAATCGAGGTTATGTCAATATGCATAATGCGGGGAGTGCAGGCACTTCAATATCGAGGGCACCCCCTGTGGTGTTTTAATGGGGAAGACGATGCCACCCGTTGCGGGCGTAAGGGTCCGGACAACGCTGTCGCTTTAGCAAAAATCATGTCTGAGCTGTTCAAAGGAGAGGAAGAGGAGTTCATCTGCATAAAGCCACGGGATGGATTCTCCATGTACAACCCTCCAAGCTGGGTGAGTTATATCTCCTTACTCCCATTCTTCCCACATTCTTTGTCGTAGGTACTCACCTTGCCATTTTACGGCAGGAACTACGAAAAGCCATAAGGGAGGTCAACAGCCCATCCCCACAACCAGAGGACGCTGACCGGGCCCCCGGTCCCGGACTCGAAGAAGATCCAGACATATCCGTGGAGCTGATAGACCGGCAGTTCTATCAATTGAGCTGTGATGACGCCATGGTGGCCATTATGGCTGACTATCCAGGACTTCTCCCTACGTCGCTCGTAAGAAAAACCAAAATCCCAGCTCCAAAAACTAGGATCCACTTTTAGATACTTCACCTACCATATACATATGGTGTTTTACAGGGAAGGCATTCGGGACGCTGTGCCGAACCCACAACAACTCGCCAACAAGAGGCACTGAGTCCGGGTAGGCCAAAAAGGAAGGCAGTCAGGACGGAGACGCCGGCGCAGGGGTATGACAAAAACCCTGCTTTGTGGTTGTTGTCTTTCTTAAAATGTAATGACGTCCATGTTTCTTTAACAGAAAAAACGCTCGCCGGAATATGTCCGGTGAGGCTGCCGATCATGCTTCCACCAATCGGGCTCGAGGACCGGACATAGAGGCGGAAGCCGACATGGGGCGGACGCCGGATACTCCCCCTACAGAGGATGCGGATAGACTATCCGCTACAAATTCAGAAGTGGAGAGCACCATGAATCATAGGCGTCGCCGGGCCGTACTCCGTGACGCTTGCTTCTCACCAGAGGCATTTGATGCCTTCAATTCTGGAGACGCGTACCTCCGTGCTGCTCAAAATGGTCTAGCCAGAGCCAAGGACCAGTGTGTAAGGGATGTACGGGTAAGCAAATTTGACGATTATATGTATCAGTAGCCCCTGAGATTTGAAACAGTTAGCAGAACTGATTTAAGGATCATCTACTGTGCAGGTTCTTACAGAGAAGAATACTCGACTGTCACAGGAGCTGGAGGAATGCAAGACCCAACTTCGGGCCGCCGTTGCCGCATTGAAGGAACCTAAAAAGTCCCCAGCTAGTAACATTTCTTTCAAAGATATTGCAGATGTGGCTGCAGATCTAACGATAGATATTGCAGATGAATCCAGAGAGAATCCGGATGACCAGCATGTCGTACGACAGCTAAAGGCTGGCAAACGCGTGCTGACTGAGGTCGGGCGGGAGAAAAACAATCTCCAAGACACCAACACCAAGCTGAGCGAGGAACTGAAGGATGTTCGAGCCCAGCTTGCGGACTCCGAGAAGGAGAATAAGCGGCTTCGACGCGGCATTTTCAGTAAGTGCTTGGATGAACCCTTAAAAAGGGGGGCGGCGGAGAAGTTGGCTAACAGAATTATATCTACAGGTATGCTGACGGGTCGTCCCGCAGAGGAGATGCCCGGGTCTGCGGGTGATCTTCTACCCGAGCTCTCACGACTACACGAACAAGTTCGGCAGGTGATGCAAGGTATTGCCTAGGCCTTGTGGCCATCTGTCTCCCTTCTAGAAGGCATTGGAGAGCTTGCGGAGAAGCTCAAGGGAGCACGGCGGCGCTTCCGATTATGGAAGATATCGGCCTGCCGTCAAGGTGCCAGGGAAGCCTGGGCCATGGTGAAGACGCAGTATACCAAGGCTGACCCAAACCACATGGCCGAGGTTGGACCTATGGGGCCCGATGGGAAAGAGATCCCCGTTAGCTTAGTGTATGGGCAAGTAGAATTAGCCGCAAAGTATTCCCAACAGGATTTTAGGCTAGACAGCCTATTGGATGGTATAGAAGAGGAATTTAGTCACTCTACATGACTATGTAATTAAAGTGACATGTATAATGCCTTCTAGCCGGATTGTAAATCATTTGTCATGGCGGACCTTTTCGCTTCAACCTCAGGACCTGATAGTCCGGAGTGTGTCCGAATACCCGCTCAGTTATATAAGAACCGGGGTATGCGTGGAAACCAGGCGTAGGGGTCATTAGTGCTTGAACAGACAAGTACCCAACTAGTTATGTTATATTACATGGGTAGTAAGAAACATCTTCCAGGGAGAATAGTTCCGTTAGGGGTTCCTTTCCCTGGGTATGCATGCCCTAAAGTGCATGTCCGGACTGCGAGAGGGGACGTAGGCAAAAACATCTGGGGGCACATATGGAAAATAAATAAAAATCATCTTTTGTTCATCGACCGAATATTCCCTTAAGAACGCTAGCTTCCGGCATCACCCAGTCTGAGGTACACATCCAGCTGACCCGGCAGTAACAATTGCAGAGGTGCTCCCCTTATCCCCTAGCCAAATTAACGGGAACGTAGGGCATAAATACAAGAGCTAGGCAACCCAGCTTGGCCAAAACTTAAGTAATATCGATGCATATAATGGCTAAGAAAAGGTACATGCGGAAGAATAACAGATGTGCGGGGCATGAAGCCCAGATAAATAATTAAGCTTCTGTGTAAGAAGCCCCCAGGTATAATGAGCGCGGTTAGCGCGTCTATAGTGTGCAAGCCAGGCACAATTTGGCCCTTGAAGGCCTTGAGAAAGAATAAAAGGAAGAAAGAGAAAAAAGATAGATAATGTATATGCAAAAAATGGGCAGAGGAAAGAGACGAACATAGAGTCCGGCGCTAGGCGTAGAATCTTCGGAGTCTGGCTGCGTTCCATGGGTTCGGCTCAAGTCGATTATTCGATGCATCCCGCAGATGGTACGCTCCATCGGTCAGAACTTGGTCAATGATGAAGTGACCTTCCCATTTGGGCTCGAGCTTAGTTTTTTACTTCTCCGGCAGGCATAGAACTAACTCGCCAACGTTATAAGTTTTGGCCCGTACTTCTCTGCTTTGGTATCTACGAGCCTGTTGCTGATAGAATGCGGAACTAGCTTTTGCCACGTCGCGCTCCTCCTCCAGGGTGTCCAGACTGTCCTGCCGATCGAGCTCGGCTTCTCTTTCTTCGTACATGCGCACTCGAGGTGAGTCATGAATTATGTCGCAGGGCAGAACCGCCTCTGCGCCGTACACCATAAAGAAGGGTGTGTATCCGGTAGTACGATTCGGTGTGGTCCGCAGCCCCCAGATTATGGAGTCGAGCTCCTCTACCTAGTGCTTGTTAGACTCCTTTAAGGACCGCACTAGTCTGGGTTTAATGCCGCTCATGATAAGACCATTTGCTCGCTCAACTTGTGTTGGGGAACGTAGCAATAATTCAAAATTTTCCTACGTGTCACCAAGATCTATCTATGGAGTCATCTAGCAACGAGGGAGGAGTGGATCTACATACCCTTGTAGATCGCGCGCGGAAGCGTTCAAGAGAACGGGGTTGATGGAGTCATACTCGTCGTGATCCAAATCACCGATGATCCTAGCGCCGAACGGACGGCACCTCCGCGTTCAACACACGTACGGAGCAGCGACGTCTCCTCCTTCTTGATCCAGCAAGGGGGAAGGAGAGGTTGATGGAGATCCAGCAGCACGACGGTGTGGTGGAAGTAGCGGGATTCCAACAGGGCTTCGCCAAGCGCTGTGTCATGGGAGGGAGAGGGAGGCGCCAGGGCTTAGGTTTTTTGTTTTCCCTCCCTTCCCCCCACTATATATAGGGCCAAGGGAGACGGGGGAGGCGCAGCCTTGGCCCTTCCTCCAAGGAAGGGTGCGGCCAGGGGAGGAGTCCCTCCTCCCCAAGGCACCTTGGAGGGGCCTTCTCCCTGTAGGACTCTTCCTTTCCCTCTTCTCTTGGTGCATGGGCCTCTTGGGGCTGGTGCCCTTGGCCCATATAGGCCAAGGCGCACCCCCTACAGCCCATGTGGCCCCCGGGGCAGGTGACCCCACCCGGTGGACCCCCGGGACCCTTTCGGTGGTCCCGGTACAATACCGGTGACCCCGAAACTTGTCCCGATGGCCGAAATAGCACTTCCTATATATAAATCTTTACCTCCGGACCATTCCGGAACTCCTCGTGACGTCCGGGATCTCATCCGGGACTCCGAACAACTTTCGGGTTACCGCATACTAATATCTCTATAACCCTAGCGTCACCGAACCTTAAGTGTGTAGACCCTACGGGTTCGGGAACCATGTAGACATGACCGAGACGTTCTCCGGTCAATAACCAACAGCAGGATCTGGATACCCATGTTGGCTCCCACATGTTCCACGATGATCTCATCGGATGAACCACGATGTCAAGGACTTAATCAATCCCGTATACAATTCCCTTAGTCGAGCGGTACGATACTTGCCCGAGATTCGATCGTCGGTATCCCGATACCTTGTTCAATCTCGTTACCAGCAAGTCTCTTTACTCGTTCCGTAACACATCATCCCGTGATCAACTCCTTGATCACATTGTGCACATTATGATGATGTCCTACCGAGTGGGCCCAGAGATACCTCTCCATTTACACGGAGTGACAAATCCCAGTCTCGATTCGTGCCAACCCAACAGACACTTTTGGAGATACCCGTAGTGCACCTTTATAGCCACCCAGTTACGTTGTGACGTTTGGCACACCCAAAGCACTCCTACGGTATCCGGGAGTTGCACAATCTCATGGTCTAAGGAAATGATACTTGACATTAGAAAAGCTTTAGCATACGAACTACATGATCTTGTGCTAGGCTTAGGATTGGGTCTTTGTCCATCACATCATTCTAATAATGATGTGATCCCGTTATCAACGACATCCAATGTCCATGGTCAGGAAACCATAACCATCTATTGATCAACGAGCTAGTCAACTAGAGGCTTACTAGGGACATGGTGTTGTCTATGTATCCACACATGTATCTGAGTTTCCTATCAATACAATTCTAGCATGGATAATAAACAATTATCATGAACAAGGAAATATAATAATAATCAGTTTATTATTGCCTCTAGGGCATATTTCCAACAGTCTCCCACTTGCACTAGAGTCAATAATCCAGTTCACATCGCTATGTGACTAACACTCAAGGTCACATCCCCATGTGACTAACACCCAAAGAGTTTACTAGAGTCAATAATCTAGTTCACATTACCATGTGATTAACACTCGATGAGTTCTGGGTTTGATCATGTTATGCTTGTGAGAGATGTTATAGTCAACGGGTCTGAATCTTTCAGATCCGTATGTACTTCGCAAATTTCTATGTCATCTTGTAGATGCAACTACTACGCTACATTTGGAGCTATTCCAAATAACTGTTCTACTATACGAATCCAGTTTACTACTCAGAATAATCTGGATTAGTGTCAAAGTTTGCATCGGCGTAACCCTTTACGACGAACTCTTTTACCACTTCCATAATCGAGAAAATTCCTTAGTTCACTAGTTACTAAGGATAACTTTGACTGCTGTCCTGTGATCCATTCTTGGATCACTCTTGTACCCCTTGACTGACTCATGGCAAGGCACACTTTAGGTGCGGTACACAGCATAGCATACTGTAGAGCCTACGTCTTAAGCATAGGGGACGACCTTCGTCCTTTCTCTCTATTCTGCCATGGTTCAACTTCATACCTTACAACTCAGGCAAGAACTCCTTCTTTGACTGATCCATCTTGAACACCTTCAAGATCATGTCAAGGTATGTGCTCATTTGAAAGTACCATTAAGCATTTTGATCTATCCTTATGCATCTTGATGCTCAATGTTCAAGTAGCTTAATCCAGGCTTTCCATTGAAAAACAATTTCCAAATAACCCTATATGCTTTCCAGAAATTCTACGTCATTTCTGATCCATAATATGTCAACAACATATACTCATCAGAAATTCTATAGTGCTCCCACTCCTTTGGAAATACAAGATTCTCATAAACTTTGTATACACCCAAAATCTTTGATCATCATCAAAGCATACATTCCAACTCCGAGATGCTTACTCCAGTCCTTAGAAGGATTGCTGGAGCTTTGCATACTTATTAGCATCTTTCAGGATTGACAAAACCTTCTGGTTGTATCACATACAACCTTTCCTCAAGAAAATCGTCAAGGAAACAATGTTTTGACATCCTATCTGCAAGATTTCATAAATAAAGCAGTAATCGCTAATATAATTCCAACAGACTCTTAGCATCGCTACGAGTGAGAAAGTCTCATCATAGTCAACTCCTTGAACTTGTCGGAAAACATCTTAACGACAAGTCGAGCTTTCTTAATGGTGATACATACCATCATTGTCCGTATTCCTTTTAAAATCCATCTGTACTCAACAGCCTCACGACCATCGAGCCATTCTGTCAAAGTCTACACTTTGTTTCCATACATGGATCCTCTCTCGGATTATATGGCCTCGAGCCATTTTGGAATCCAGGCCCACCATCGCTTCTCCATGGCTCGTAGGTTCATTGTTGTCTAGCAACATGACTTCCAAGACAGGATTATGTACCAGTCTGAAGTAGTACGCATCCTTGTCATCCCACGAGGTTTGGTAGTGACTTGATCTGAAGTCTCATGATCACTATCATAAGCTTCCACTTCAATTGGTGTAGGTGCCACAGGAACAACTTCCTGTGCCCTGCTACACACTAGTTGAAGTGAAGGTTCAATAACCTCATCAAGTCTCCACCATCCTCCCACTCAATTCTTTCGAGAGAAACTTTTCCTCGAGAAAGGACCCGATTCTAGAAACAATCCCTTATTGCTTTCGGATCTGAGACAGGAGGTATACCCAACTGTTTTGGGTGTCCTATGAAGATGCATTTATCCGCTTTGGGTTCGAGCTTATCAGCCTGAAACTTTTTCACATAAGCGTCGCAGCCCCAAACTTTTAAGAAATGACAGCTTAGGTTTCTCTAAACCATAGTTCATACGGTGTCATCTCATCGGAATTTACGTGGTGCCCTATTTAAAGTGAATGCGGTTGTCTCTAATGCCTAACCCATAAACTATCGTGGTAATTCGACAAGAGACATCATGGTATGCATCATATCCAATAGGGTGCAGTTATGATGTTCGGACACACCATCACAGTATGGTGTTCCAGGATGTATCAGTTGTGAAACAATTTCCACAATGTCTTAATTCTGTGCCAAACTCGTAATTCAGATATTCATCTCTATGATCATATCATAGATATTTTATCCTCTTTTCACGACGATCTTTCAACTTCACCCTTAAATTACTTGAACCTTTCAATAATTCAGACTCGTGATTCATCAAGTAAATATACTCAACATCTACTCAAATCATCTGTGAAGTAAGAACATAACGATATCCACTACACGCCTCAGCACTCATTGGACTGCACACATCAAAATGTATTACTTCCAACAAGTTGCTTTCTAGTTCCATTTTACTGAAAACGAGGCTTTCAGTCATCTTGCCCATGTGGTATGATTTGCATGTCTCAAGTGATTCAAAATCAAGTGAGTCCAAACGGTCCATTTGCATGGAGTTTCTTCATGCATATACACCAATAGACATGGTTCGCATGTCTCAAACTTTTCAAAAACCAAGTGAGTCCAAAGATCCATCAACATGGAGCCTCTTCATGCGTTTTATACCGATATGACTTAAGTGGCAGTGCCACAAGTAGGTGGTACTATCATTACTATCTTATATCTTTTGGCATGAACATGTGTATCACTATGATCGAGATTCAATGAACCATTCATTTTAGGTGAAAGACCATTGAAGGTATTATTCAAATAAACAGAGTAACCATTATTCTCCTTAAATGAATAACCGTATTGCGATAGACATAATCCAATCATGTCTATGCTCAACGCAAACACCAAATAACAATTATTTAGGTTTAAAACCAATCTCGATGGTAGAGGGAGCATGCGATGCTTGATCATATCAACACTGGAAACACTTCCAACACATATCGTCAGCTCACCTTTAGCTAGTCTCCGTTTATTCCGTAGCTTTTATTTTGAGGTACTAACACTTAGCAACTGAACCGGTATCTAATACCCTGATGCTACTAGGAGTACTAGTAAAGTACACATTAACATAATGTATATCCAATATACTTCTATCGACCTTGCCAGCCTTCTCATCTACCAAGTATCTAGGGTAATTCTGCTCCAGTGGCTGTTCCCCTTATTACAGAAGCACTTAGTCTCGGGTTTGGGTTCAACCTTGGGTTTCTTCACTAGAGCTGCAGCTGATTTGCCGTTTCATGAAGTATCCCTTCTTGCCCTTGCCCTTCTTGAAACTAGTGATTTCACCAACCATCAACAATTGATGCTCCTTCTTGATTTCTACTTTTGTGGTGTCAAACATCACGAATATCTCAAGGATCATCATATATGTCCCTGATATATTATAGTTCATCATGAAGCTCTAGCAGTTTGGTGGTAATGACTTCGGAGAACCATCACTATTTCATCTGGAAGATCAACTCCCACTCGATTCAAGCGATTGTTGTACTCAGACAATTTGAGCACAAGTTCAATAATTGAGCTTTTCTCCCTTAGTTTGCACGCTAAGAAAATCGTCGGAGGTCTTATACCTCTTGACGTGGGCACGAGCCTGAAATCCCAATTTCAGCCCTCGAAACATCTCATATGTTTTGCGACGTTTCAAAACGTCTTCGGTGCCTCAACTCTAAACCGTTTAACTGAACTATCACGTAGTTATCAAAATGTGTATGTCAGATTTTCGCAACATCCACAGACAACGTTCGAGGTTCAGCACACTGAGCGGTGCATTAAGGACATAAGCCTTCTAAGAAGCAATGAGGACAATCCTCAGTTTACGGACCTAATCCGCATAATTGCTACTATCAACTTTCAACTAATTTTTCTCTAGGAACATATCTAAACAGTAGAACTAAAGCGTGAGCTACGACATAATTTGCAAAATCCCTTTTTGACTATGTTCAGGATAAACAAGTTCATCTTATGAACTCCCACTCAGATAGACATCCCTCTAGTCATCTAAGTGATTACATGATCCGAGTCAACTAGGCCGTGTCCGATCATCATGTGAGACAGACTAGTCAACATCGGTGAACATCTTCATGTTGATCGTATCTACCATACGACTCATGCTCGACCTTTCGGTCTTCTGTGTTCCGAGGCCATGTCTGTACACATGCTAGGCTCGTCAAGTCAACCTAAGTGTTTCGCGTGTGTAAATCTGTCTTACACCCGTTGTATGTGAACATTAGAATCTATCACACCCGATCATCATGTGGTGCTTCGAAACAATGAACTGTCGCAACGGTGCACAGTTAGGGGGAACACTTTCTTGAAATTATTATGAGGGATCATCTTATTTACTACCGTCGTTCTAAGTAAAAAAGATGCATAAACATGATAAACATCACATGCAATCAAATAGTGACATGATATGGCCATTATCACTTTGCTCCTCTTGATCTCCATCTTCGAGGCTCCATGATCATCATCGTCACCGGCATGACACCATGATCTCCATCATCATGATCTCTATCATCGTGTCTTCATGAAGTTGTCTCGTCAACTATTACTTCTACTACAACAGCTAACGGTTAGCAATAAAGAAGTAATTACATGACGTTTATGTTGACACGCAGGTCATAAATAAATTAAGACAACTCCTATGGCTCCTGCCGGTTGTCATACTCATCGACATGCAAGTCGTGATTCCTATTACAAGAACATGATCAATCTCATACATCACATATATCATTCATCACATCCTTTTGGCCATATCACATCACATAACATACCCTGCAAAAACAAGTTAGACGTCCTCTAATTGTTGTTTACATGTTTTACGTGGCTGCTATGGGTTTCTAGCAAGAACTTTTCTTACCTACGCAACAACCACAACGTGATATGCCAATTGCTATTTACCCTTCATAAGGACCCTTTTCATCGAATCCGATCCGACTAAAGTGGGAGAGACAGACACCCGCTAGCCACCTTATGCAACTAGTGCATGTCAGTCGGTGGAACCAGTCTCACGTAAGAGTACGTGTAAGGTCGGTCCGGGCCGCTTCATCCCACAATGCCACCGAATCAAGATTGGACTAGTAACGGTAAGCATATTGAACAAAATCAACGCCCACAACTACTTTGTGTTCTACTCGTGCATAGAAACTACGCATAGACCTAGCTCATGATGCCACTGTAGGGGAACGTAGCAATAATTCAAAATTTTCCTACGTGTCACCAAGATCTATCTATGGAGTCATCTAGAAACGAGGGAGGAGTGGATCTACATACCCTTGTAGATCGCGCGCGGAAGCGTTCAAGAGAACGGGGTTGATGGAGTAGTACTCGTCGTGATCCAAATCACCGATGATCCTAGCGCCGAACGGACGGCACCTCCGCGTTCAACACACATACGGAGCAGCGATGTCTCCTCCTTCTTGATCCAGCAAGGGGGAAGGAGAGGTTGATGGAGATCCAGCAGCACGACGGCGTGGTGGAAGTAGCGGGATTCCAACAGGGCTTCGCCAAGCGCCGCGGGAGGAGGGAGATGTGTCATGGGAGGGAGAGGGAGGCGCCAGGGCTTAGGTTTTTTGTTTGCCCTACCTTCCCCCCCTATATATAGGGCCAAGGAAGAGGGGGGAGGCGCAGCCTTGGCCCTTCCTCCAAGGAAGGGTGAGGCCAGGGGAGGAGTCCCTCCTCCCCAAGGCACCTCGGAGGTGCCTTCCCCCTTTAGGACTCTTCCTTTCCCTCTTCTCTTGGCGCATGGGCCTCTTGGGGCTGGTGCCCTTGGCCCATATAGGCCAAGGCGCACCCCCTACAGCCCATGTGGCCCCCCGGGGCAGGTGACCCCACCCGGTGGACCCTTCCGGTGGTCCCGGTACAATACCGGTGACCCCGAAACTTGTCCCGATGGCCGAAATAGCACTTCCTATATATAAATCTTTACCTCCGGACCATTGCGGAACTCCTCGTGACGTCCGGGATCTCATCCGGGACTCCGAACAACTTTCGGGTTACCGCATACTAATATCTCTATAACCCTAGCGTCACCAAACCTTAAGTGTGTAGACCCTACGGGTTCGGGAACCATGTAGACATGACCGAGACGTTCTCCGGTCAATAACCAACAGCGGGATCTGGATACCCATGTTGGCTCCCACATGTTCCACGATGATCTCATCGGATGAAGCACGATGTCAAGGACTTAATCAATCCCGTATACAATTCCCTTTGTCTAGCGGTACGATACTTGCCCGAGATTCGATCGTCGGTATCCCGATACCTTGTTCAATCTCGTTACCGGCAAGTCTCTTTACTCGTTCCGTAACACATCATCCCGTGATCAACTCCTTGATCACATTGTGCACATTATGATAATGTCCTACCGAGTGGGCCCAGAGATACCTCTCCATTTACACGGAGTGACAAATCCCAGTCTCGATTTGTGCCAACCCAACAGACACTTTTGGATATACCCGTAGTGCACCTTTATAGCCACCCAGTTACGTTGTGATGTTTGGCACACCCAAAGCACTCCTACGGTATCCGGGAGTTGCACAATCTCATGGTCTAAGGAAATGATACTTGACATTAGAAAAGCTTTAGCATACGAACTACATGATCTTGTGCTAGGCTAAGGATTGGGTCTTTGTCCATCACATCATTCTCCTAATGATGTGATCCCGTTATCAACGACATCCAATGTCCATGGTCAGGAAACCGTAACCATCTATTGATCAACGAGCTAGTCAACTAGAGGCTTACTAGGGACATGGTGTTGTCTATGTATCCACACATGTATCTGAGTTTCCTATCAATACAATTCTAGCATGGATAATACACGATTATCATGAACAAGGAAATATAATAATAATCAATTTATTATTGCCTCTAGGGCATATTTCCAACAACTTGGCCATTGGTTTGTGGGTGATAGACTGAAGCGTAATCGAGCTTCATGCCCATGTTGCCGCACCAGAGTTTTACCTCATCGGCCGTGAAGTTCGTGTCGCTGTCAGTGATGATGCTATGGGGGACGCCATAACGGTGTACAACCCCGGATATGAAGTCTGTTACCGGTTCGGATTTGGCCGTTTTAACAGGTTTGGCTTCTATCCATTTGGTGAATTTGTCCACCATGACCAGTAAGTATTTTTTTCTTATGGGTTCCCCCTTTAAGGGGTCCAACCATGTCAAGCCCCCAGACCGCGAAGGGCCAGGTAATGTGGATTGTTTGGAGGGCGGTGGGTGGCATGTGGCTCTGGTTTGCAAAAAGCTGGCAACCGACGCAGCGTTGGACCAGGTCCTGTGCGTCTGCCCGGGCTGCCGGCCAATAAAAAGTTGTACAGAAGGCCTTGCTTACAAGTACCCGGGCTGCGGCGTGGTGGCCGCCGAGTCCGGCGTGAATTTCTGCCAAAAGCTTCCGCCCTTCCTCTCCGAAGATGCACCTTTGAAGGATTCCGGTAGTACTTTTTTATACAGCTCTCCCTCGTGGACCCTGTAGGCTTTAGATCGCCGCACTATGCAGCGTGCCTCATTTTGGTCCTCGGGAAGTTCCTGCCTAGTTAGGTAGGCCAGGAATGATTCTGTCCACGGGGCGATGATGGCCATTATTACGTGGGCTGAAGGTGATATTTCGGTGGCAGAGCCTCCGATTATGTCAGAGTGTTCGGTATCGGGTATTTTGGCTGGGTCTGGACTATTGTTACCGGTGTCCCTTCCCATACCACAGATTGCTTAAACAACCTCTCCAGAAAGATGTTGGGGGGGATCGCATCGCGTTTTGCACCGATGCGGACGAGGATATCCGCCGCCTGATTGTTTTCCCGAGCCACATGGTGAAATTCGAGCCCCTCGAACCGAGCTGACATCTTTAGGACGACGTTTAGATAGGCCGCCATCTTCGGATCCTTGGCATCGAAGTCTCCATTTATTTGGGATATTGCGAGGTTCGAATCCCCATGCACCTCCAGGTGTTGAATGCCCATGGAAACTGCCATCCGAAGACCATGTAACAGGGCTTCGTATTCGGCTGTGTTGTTGGAGTCTGTATACAGTATCTTCAGTATGTATTGGACTGTATCTCTGGTTGGGGACGTCAGGACGACGCCAGCCCCCAGACCAGCCAGCATTTTGGAGCCGTCGAAGTGCATGATCCAATTGGAGTATGCGTCATACTCTTTAGGTAGTTTGGCTTCCGTCCATTCAGCGACAAAGTTGGTCAATACTTGCGATTTAATGGCTCGCCGGGGTTTGTATGTTATGTCGAACGGGAGGAGCTCAATGGCCCATTTGGCAATCCGGCCCGTGGCGTCGCAGTTGTTTATAATATCATTAAATGGCACTTCCGAGGCTACTGTAATCGAACACTCTTGAAAGTAGTGTCGCAGCTTCCGGGATGCCATGAATACCGCATAAGCTATCTTTTGATAATGTGGGTACCGTGACTTGCATGGAGTGAGGACAGTGGATACATAATATACTAGCTTTTGAAGGGGGAATTTATGTCCGTCCGCTTCTCGTTCGACGACGAGCACTGCGCTTACAACCTGATGAGTTGCCTTAATGTACAACAACATTGGTTCGCCGATGTTTGGCGCGGCCAGGATTGGGTTGGTTGCCAGTATGGCTTTTATTTCTTCCAATCCAGCTGTGGCAGCGTCCGTCCCCTCGAAGTGTTCGGTGCGCCGAAGGAGGCGATAAAGGGGTAATGCCTTTTCTCCTAAGCGGGAGATAAAGCGGCTTAGAGCCGCCACACATCTAGTTAATTTTTGGATTTGTTTGAGGTCTGTTGGGGTAGCCAACTATGACAGAGCTCGGATTTTGGCCGGATTAGCTTCAATTCCTCTACTGGAGACAATGAAGCCCAGGAGCTTTCCGGCCGGTACGCCGAAAACGCATTTTTCTGGATTGAGCTTCATGTCGTATTTTCGGAGGTTGTCGAATGTGAGCCTCAAGTCGTCTATTAGAGAGTCGACGTGCTTGGTTTTGACGACCACATCATCTACGTATGCCTCTACTGTTTTGCTGATCTGTTTCTCCAGACATGCCTGAATCATGCGCTGATATGTTGCGCTGGCATTTTTGAGCCCGAAAGGCATTGTGTTGAAACAGAAGGGGTCGTATGGTGTGATAAATGCCGTTGCGGCTTGGTCAGACTCCGCCATCTTGATTTGGTGGTAGCCGGAGTATGCGTCGAGGAAACACAATGACTCGTGTCCCGCGGTAGCATCGATAATTTGAACAATGCGGGGGAGGGGGAAGGGATTCTTTGGGCAGGCCTTGTTGAGGTCCTTAAAATCGACACACAGGCGCCAGGATTTTTCCTTCTTTGGTACCATCACCAGGTTTGCTAGCCAGTCTGGGTGTTTTATTTCTCTAATGAATCCGAGCTCTAATAACTTGGCTAGTTCTTCTCCCATAGCTTGTCTCTTAGGTTCAGAAAAACGCCGAAGAGTCTGCTTGACCGGCTTGAATCCCTTTAGAATATTGAGGCTGTGCTCGGCCAGCCTGCGTGGGATTCCTGGCATGTCTGTGGGGTGCCAGGCGAATATGTCCCAAGTCTCGCGCAGGAACTCTCGTAGTGCGGCGTCCACGGCGGGGTTTAGCCGTGCCCGATGGAGGCTTTTTTTGTAGGGTCCGTTGGGTGGACTTGGAATTTGACTATTTCATCCCCTGGTTTAAAAGAGGTGGACTTGGATCTCTTGTCAAGTATCACGTTGTCCCTGTCCACTGTGGAGCGTAGCGCAGTTAACTCCTCGGCCGAAAGGGCTTCGGACAATGCCTCGAGGGCCAATGCGGCTGTTTTGTTTTCGGTGTGGAGTGCTGTGTCCGGATCACTAGCGAGAGTGATGATTCCGTTGGGCCCGGGCATTTTGAGCTTCATGTACCCATAATGGGGTATGGCTTGGAAGATTGTGAACGCCTCCCGTCCTAAAAGGGCGTGGTATCCACTACTGAACGGGGCCACTTGGAATGTAATTTCTTCGGACCTATAGTTCTCCAGCATGCCGAATACCACATCTAGTGTGATTTTCCTGGCGCAGCGTGCTTCCCGGCTGGGGATGATTCCTCTGAAGGTTGTGCTTCTTTGCTCAATGCGGTTCCAGTCTATTTCCATTTTTTGAAGAGTTTCCTCATAGATGAGGTTCAATCCACTGCTGCCGTCCATGAGTACTTTGGTGAGTCGAAAGCCGTCCACAATTGGACTGAGGACCAGCGCAGCTGGTGCTCGGGCAGTTTGGAATTTAGGTTCGTCACTGGCATTGAAGGTAATAGTCGTGTCACTCCATGGATTCATTGCTGCCACGTGGCAGATTTCGGCGAGGCTGCGGAGTGTTCGCTTGCGCCTATTATTTGATGCGAAGGTTTCGAAGACTGATAATACCGTATTGTTATCCACGGGATGCTGCTCTGTGGTATTTGGGAGGAGAAGATCCTCACCACTTCTGGCCACCTGCCGGAGTACCCAACATGCTCTAAGGGTGTGTGTTGGTGTGGTATCCGTTGTACTATGAATTTTGCAAGGGCCGTTGAGCCATCCCTCCAATACGGTTCCATGCCCTGTAGAGGGTTCTTGTTTCTTTGTAACTAACTTGGGTGTCTTATGATAGTGCACCCTTTTACTTCGGACTGGGTGTATATTCCGAGCCGGATTATCCCAAAATTTCGTTTCAGTTTTCCAGGCGCTTTCCATCGCACAGTACTTTCGTACTATGGACGCCAAGTCAGGGAAGCATGATATGTCATGGAGACTTAAGGCGTTAAGGATTCCCTTGTTCGTGCAATTATTGCAGAAAAATGAGACTGCGTCTTTCTCGCAACAGTCCTTAACCTTGTTCATCACAAGGAGGAATCTGGCCCAATAATTATGTACTGTTTCATGGGACTCTTACCTAATGTGGGAAAGATCGTTTATGTCTGGGTGGGTGGGTGGATTTGAGTCCGAACCCCTACCCGATCTGAGACCCAGGGGCCGAGGAGTTTCCGATCTTGGAAGTTCGGATTCTGGGATGTTGCCCGATAAGTCTGGCCCGCTACCTGACTCTAGGTTCAGGGCTTGGGTGATGTTCTCCCGTAAACGGGTATCCGGCTTGGAGAGTTCAGGAATCCGTACATAGTTAGTCCTCAAGATAGAGGAAGAATCGCCGCATTGTTCCTCCACCACCGCAATATGATGGGTGACCGGTGGAGAGTTAATCTCCCTTTGATCGGGTTTAAGCCCAATCCGATCATAGTCTGTAGCGACCCCCGGGGCGGTGATACAATCCAAGAGCTCGTTTAGGGAAGAGAGCTCCATTGGATCCATCTACTCGGCAAATTCCGAGCCGACGTGGAGGCTGTTTTTTGATGACTTGAGAAGTCATCACCGGTGCAGTGGCCAAACGGGCGGTCATGATGAAACTGCCTAGCCGGAGAGTTTGGCCGATAGCCAGGGCTCCCCCGGCGGTAATGTTGGTTTTAACAACGAGTCGAGGCATCCGTCCTTACGGCAACGGCATAGTGGAACTCTCAATGAAAGCACCAATGTCGGTGTCAAAACCAGCGGATCTCGGGTAGGGGGTCCCGAACTGTGCGTCTAAGGCGGATGGTAACAGGAGGCAGGGGACATGATGTTTTACCCAGGTTCGGGCCCTCTTGATGGAGGTAAAACCCTACGTCCTGCTTGATTATTCTTGATAATATGAGTAGTACAAGAGTTGATCTATCACGAGATCAGAGAGGCTAAACCCTAGAAGCTAGCCTATGGTATGATTGTATGTTGTCCTACGGACTAAAACCCTCCGGTTTATATAGACACCGGAGGGGGCTAGGGTTACACAAGGTCAGTTACAAAGAAGGAGATCTACATATCTGTATTACCAAGCTTGCCTTCCACGCCAAGGAGAGTCCCATCCGGACACGGGACGAAGTCTTGAATCTTGTATCTCCATAGTCCAACAGTTCGGCCAAAGGATATAATCCGGCTGTCCGGATACCCCCTAATCCAGGACTCCCTCACCCATACTTAGGTTTCTTCTCCTGAGCAGCAAGTTGTTTGTTGTTCTTCTCGAAGTTCCCCTTCTTCTTCCCTTTGCCCTTTTTCTTGAAACTGGCGGTCTTATTGACCATCAACACTTGATGCTCCTTTTTGATTTCTACCTCCGCAGCCTTTAGCATTGCGAAGAGCTCGGGAATTGTCTTATTCATCCCTTGCATATTATAGTTCATCATGAAGCTTTTGTAGCTTGGTGGCAGTGATCGAAGAACTATGTCAATGACACTATCAACAGGAAGATCAACTCCCAGTTGAGTCAAGTGATCATGATACCCAGACATTTTGAGTATATGCTCACTGACATAACTATTCTCCTCCATCTTGCAGCTATAGAACTTATTGGAGACTTCATATCTCTCAATCCGGGCATTTGCTTGAAATATTAACTTCAACTCCTGGAACATCTCATATGCTCCATGACGTTCAAAACGTCGTTGAAGTCCCGGTTCTAAGCCGTAAAGTATGGCACACTGAACTATCGAGTAGTCATCAGCTTTGCTCTGCCAGGTGTTCATAACATCTGGTGTTGCTCCTGCAGCAGGTTTGGCACTCAGCGGTGCTTCCAGGACGTAATTCTTCTGTGCAGCAATGAGGATAATCCTCAAGTTACGGACCCACTCCGTGTAATTGCTACCATCATCTTTCAACTTTGCCTTCACAAGAAACGCAATAAAATTCAACGGAACAACAACACGAGCCATCTATCTACAACAAACATAGACATGCAAAATACTATCAGGTACTAAGTTCATAATAAATTTAAGTTCAATTAATTATTACTTAAGAACTCCCACTTAGATAGACATCTCTCTAATCATCTAAGTGATCACGTGATCCAAATCAACTAAACCATAACCGATCATCACGTGAAATGGAGTAGTTTTCAATGGTGAACATCATTATGTTGATCATATCTACTATATGATTCACGCTCGACCTTTCGGTCTGAGTGTTCCGATGCCATATCTGCATATGCTAGGCTTGTCAAGTTTAACTTGAGTATTCTGCATGTGCAAAACTGGCTTGCACCCGTTGTAGATGGACGTAGAGCTTATCACACCCGATCATCATGTGGTGTCTGGGCACGACGACCTTTGGCAACGGTGCATACTCAGGGAGAACACTTTTATCTTGAAATTTAGTGAGAGATCATCTTATAATGCTACCGTCAATCAAAGCAAAATAAGATGCATAAAAGATAAACATCACATGCAATCAATATAAGTGATATGATATGGCCATCATCATCTTGTGCTTGTGATCTCCATCTCCGAAGCACCGTTATGATCACCATCGTCACCGATGTGACACCCTGATCTCCATCATAGCATCGTTGTCATCTCGCCAACTATTGCTTCTACAACTATCGCTACCGCTTAGTGATAAAGTAAAGCAATTACATGGCGATTGCATTGCATACAATAAAGTGACAACGATATGGCTCCTGCCAGTTGTCGATAACTCAGTTACAAAACATGATCATCTCATACAATAAAATATAGCATCATGTCTTGACCATATCACATCACAACATGCCCTGCAAAAACAAGATAGACGTCCTCCACTTTGTTGTTGCAAGTTTTACGTGCTTGCTACGGGCTGAGCAAGAACTGTTCTTACCTACGCATCAAAACCACAACGATAGTTCATCAAGTTAGTGTTGTTTCAACCTTCTCAAGGACCGGGCGTAGCCACACTCGGTTCAAGTAAAGTTGGAGAAACTGACACCCGCCAGCCACCTGTGTGCAAAGCACGTCCGTAGAACCAGTCTCGCGTAATCGTACGCGTAATGTCGGTCCGGGCTGCTTCATCCAACAATACCGCCGAACCAAAGTATGACATGCTGGTAAGAAGTATGACTTGTATCGCCCACAACTCACTTGTGTTCTACTCGTGCATATAACATCAACTCATAAAACCTGGCTCGGATGCCACTGTTGGGGAACATAGTAATTTCAAAAAAATTCCTACGCACACGCAAGATCATGGTGATGCATAGCAACGAGAGGGGAGAGTGTGTCCACGTACCCTCGTAGACAGAAAGCGGAAGCGTTATCACAACGCGGTTGATGTAGTCGTACTTCTTCACGATCCGACCGATCAAGTACCGAACGCACGGCACCTTCGAGTTCTGCACACGTTCAAATCGATGACGTCCCTCGAACTCCGATCTAGCCGAGCTTTGAGGGAGAGTTCCGCCAGCACGACGGCGTGGAGACAATGTTGATGTTCTACCGTCGCAGGGCTTCTCCTAAGCACCGCTATGATATTATCGAGGTGGACTATGGTGGAGAGGGGCACCACACACGGCTAAAAGATCCAATGGATCAATTGTTGTGTCTATTGGGTGCCCCTCTCCTCGGTATATAAAGGAGGGGAGGAGAAGGCCGGATAAAGGGGAGGAGGCGCGCCCAATGGGGGAGTCCTACTCCCACCGGGAGTAGGACTCCTCCTTTTCCTATATGGAGAGGGAGAGGGAAGGAAGAGGAAGGAGGGAGGAAGGAAAGGGGGGCCGGTCCCCCTCCCAATTCGGATTGGGCTTGGGGGGGCGCCCCCTCCCTTGCTCCTTTCCCCTCCTTTCCACTAAAGCCCATTAAGGCTCATATACCTCCCGGGGGGGTTCCGATAACCTCCCGGTGCCTCGGTATTATCCCGCTCACCCGGAACCATTCCTGTATCCAAATATAGTTGTCCAATATATCGATCTTTACGTCTCGAACATTTTGAGACTCCTCGTCATGTCCATGATCACATCCGGGACTCCGAACTACCTTTAATACATCAAAAACCATAAACTCATAATATAACCATCATCGAACTTTAAGCATGCGGACCCTACAGGTTCGAGAACTATATAGACATGACCGAGACACGTCTCTGGTCAATAAAAAATAGCGGAACCTGGATGCTCATATTGGCTCCTACATATTCTACGAAGATCTTTATCGGTCAAACCGCATAATAACATACGTTGTTCCTTTTGTCATCGGTATGTTACTTGCCCGAGATTCGGTCGTCGGTATCTCAATACCTAGTTCAATCTCATTACCGACAAGTCTCTTTACTCGTTCCGTAACATATCATCCCGCAACTAACTCATTAGTTGCAATGCTTGCATGGCTTAAGTGATGTGTACTACTGAGTGGGCCCAAAGATACCTCTTCGACAATCGGAGTGACAAATTCTAATCTCAAAATACGCCAACCCAACAAATACCTTCGGAGACACCTGTAGAGCACCTTTATAATCACCCAGTTACGTTGTGACGTTTGGTAGCACACAAAGTGTTCCTCCGGTAAACGGGAGTTGCATAATCTCATAGTCATAGGAAAATGTATAAGTCATGAAGAAAGCAATAGCAACAAACTAAACGATCAAGTGCTAAGCTAACAGAATGGGTCAAGTCAATCACATCATTCTCCTAATGATGTGATCCCGTTAATCAAATGACAACTCTTTGTCTATGGCTAGGAAACATAATCATTTTTTATCAACGAGCTAGTCAAGTAGAGGCATACTAGTGACACTCTGTTTGTCTATGTAATCACACATGTATCATGTTTCCGGTTGATACAATTGTAGCATGAATAATAAACATTTATCATGGTATAAGGAAAAAAAACATTATGATTGCCTCTAGGGCATATTTCTTCACCCGGTTTGTGGCTGAAACCGGGACTAAAGGCCCCCCCTTTTGTCCCAGTTCCGGGCACGAACCGGGACCAATGGACGTGGGCCAGGAGCGAGGCCTATTGGTCCCGGTTCGTGCCTGGAACCGGGACAAAAGGGTCCAGACGAACCGGGACCAATGCCCCACAAGGCTCGGCCGGCCCCCTGGGCTCACGAACCGGGATGTATGGCCTCATGGGTCCCGGTTCGTGACTGAACTGGGACTAATGGGCTGGCCAGACCTGGACTAATGCCCTGTTTTTTATTAGTGTTAATTCAAAGTCGGATTAGGCTAGTGCCCTTCTCAGGCTCGGCTGCATCTTTTCTCTAAAAGAACAGAATGTAAGTGTGTTTTAATCGCACCAATGTGTCAAGAAAAGAATCCTTTTCTTATGTGGGCTGATTTGTATCCACTTGCTTGGTGAGGGTCTGCAATGCAATTCTCATGTCGGCATGATTTCCTTCAAACTCTTAGAGCATCTCCAATAGTATGTGTATACTTGGATATCTATATATTCATATAAACAATGGTCTAAAAAGATTCTCTTATATACATGTCCAGTTTTGCATCAGAACGTCTATATACAGGGACCATGATAGGTGGGCCGTCGCTGGAGAGCGGAAGAAATCATGACTGCAGCTGAGTTTAGACGATGCCTTCACAATGTCCAGGCGTGGACAATGTAGAGGTCGATTTAGAGGATGTGTATATCTGGACGACCATATAGACAAGCTGTTGGACGCCTGTTTTCAACTCACATCGTGGAAAACAGGTATAGACATCCATATAGATAAGCTATTGGAGATGCTCTTAGGCACTCATTCCGTAAGCTTTTTCTATCTGCGTCTGATGTCCCTCACCACTTCCATAGCGGCTAATATAAGTTGAAGGTCCACGATAAAAGTTGGAAGGGGTCAAGTTGGATATTGGTGTAGGTGAGAGTGGGTTCGTGGTGGCACCCAAGCGGCCCACTTAAATCAGTAAGCTGGCCAGCACCCACGCGTTGGGATGAAAAATTATATGAGGTATGTGGGCTTTCCCGCGATACCCACGTACGGGGTCATCCCACATCTAACCCGGGAGTACCCCTAAAAAAAATGTAGTACCCGGGAGTTACATGCATCACTCATAGTACATCAACTTGTCGCCCGATGCTCACTTTGATACACCCTTCTATAAATGCTACAATTCGCTCTCTAAACTTTTTCAGCAGGCTAAGTTTAGTACAAAACAAGTCAAATCCAGACGAGGTGACAACACATGGCACACTGTGTCAGCAGTTTTTTTGCAAGAGCCCCCTTGTTAGCTTGTGCATTTTCCCTGCACATTCATGTGCTCTATTTTAACTTTAAAAAAGGACCCCGTAGTCGCAAGAACACACCAGACCTGTTGCAAAATTTCCAATAAAAGCCCTCTTGTGAGGGTCGACGAGGACAAATTAATGCCGACCATGGAGCTACAAGCCGATGGCTTGGGTGCATGGCATGTGGATGTATCGCCACTGTAGGTTTCAAGACGGCCAATGTTTGTATTTTACATTTCTCTTCGTAGGCATTTTTAACATGTAAACTGCCCATACTTCAATTGCTTTGTATAACCATGTGCCTAGTCTCGACTTCAATGTTTGCTTTCATTAGGTACACAAAATTGAGTATTGTCCCGTCCACCTAGTATTTACATTAGTACTTCAAAAATAGGTCACTCAGCTCACATTTATTTATAGGCTAGTATCTTCTTCGCGAGACTATCTGGAGGATTCACATGAGCATTAGAATATTGTCGGGTCCTCTCCTCGCGTTCAATCCATCATAGGCAAAACTGCGTACAATTTATGTTAGATTATCTTGTTTTAACTCGATCATTGTCCAAATAGTTAGCTTGGCATGAGAGATATTGGGAAATGCAAGTATCCAACAGTTCACGAAATGCCATTCTAGCGTGACGAACAGACAACCTATAGCCTCAAGTCTGTTAACTTGCATGCAACTATGTGTAGTTGCATACGCACACTAGGTAGAGCCAGGCTAGTTAGGCAACATGTAGCCCCGCATGCGACTCGGCAGATGCTGCCGGAAACACCAAGGAATGTCTAGAGACAAAGCGGCCTATGTGGTCTGCCTTGACGATGACACTGACCCTGCCCACAACTCCTGATCTCTCACGCGACACTCACTCATATGTCGACAACATTGTGCAAGAAAATCACAGCCGGAAGCTCCGTACTACATTTACAAGGATCATAATCCATGGGATCCAAGTGTTCGCAATTACAGCTTAATTACCATGGGATCCCTTACCCAACTTCGACATGTAATAGCAGAGCCCAGACCTGCATGCGTATGACACGAGAACACATGTCTCACATCCGTTGTGTGTCCCAATCTCCATCGTGGTCTCATGCTCCCATTGAATTGCATGCAAGTGACAAATTAAATTACCATGAGCATCTAAGTAATGCATTTATCAGTGTTGGTGTTTAAGTTCAGTAAAAGTTGATCCTGAAATAAAAAACTTCAATAAAGTTTTACCTGAAAAACAGGGGATGCATGGAGGCCGATGCAAGAAGCAGATAACTAACTATTTTCTACCGAATGTTTGGATATGATCTCCGGCCATGAATGGTTTCACCTCATAACCTGTCCACGAGGTCCTTGATCATACAAAGAAGATACTCCCTCTGTACAGAAATATAAGATCGTTTAGATCACTAAACGAGATCTCTTACTGAGGGAGTACTTTTTTTAAGTGAGATCTAAAGCTTGTCGGTTTCCCTCATAACATTTTGCGTTAGAGCTTAGTGTTCTGTACGATCTGCTTCAGAAAGGGATGGTTGTGTTTCACCAATACGAAAGACTCAGTACATAGTCCCTTTCTTGATGCCTTTCAGAAAAGGGTTTGTACATGTTTCTTTACATCATAGCCCATGTTACCCAGCAAGTCATCAGAAGTTTGTCAGCAATGTCGACCTATTTCTTGAACATATAAAAGTTGTACTCAAGTACAGTTGTTGCATACTTGCTTCTTCATTGTGGCATTCGATGACATGCTGAAATACACCATTTCTCTCACATGTACTAGACAAGAACTTAAAATTCTCTTGAAAGAAAAGGAAAGAAGAGAGCTTTAGAGTTTTAAATGTTCCACAATCATCACGCTAAACTGGCTCACGAAGGGATGTTACATATTTGCACTTCTTGAAGTCTCTTACACTAAAACAACTATTTCACATAGAATACAATCATCCCAAACTAACCATATATATGCATGTCAACAAATTTCCTCATTATGAGATGAGCACGAGGACCTGGAAGTATCCTATCAAGCCATGGATCCTTCAAAACGTATGTCTCACAATGAGGACACTAGCTCATATATAAAGGTGAAATAATTATTATTTTCAAAGGGAAGTACCACAAGTAATTACAAAATAAGGTTAATGGGCCTGGGGCAATACAATATTTAATACATGGCATCTGATGGCCTATTGCAATTTGGCAGTCTCAAATTCACAACGCAAGTGTTCGGTCATAAGGGATGGGCAGGATAAAAATTATTTAGAGCAGTAAACATAGAGCAAACAATGAGCTGTACGTGTTTTTTAAAATGAAACAATGAGCTGTGTAGTTGGTCATGTGTAATTATTCTTTAGTGCCATCTAGTGTTATGGCCCATTGACTTATTGCAGGAGAGACCAAAGTTAGCAATTGTAGAGAAGCAAGTATAATTTATGTTTGCAAGGACAATTCCTTCCATTCTTATCTCTTCAACATATATTACTCCATTGTGTTTTGCTACCCCAAATATTCTTTTTATTTTCTGAACTATTTAAAATATTTAAGGTATGGGAGATGAGAACCAGGCAAGTAATTCAACTGAAAAGATCACATATACAACAAAATGAAGGTGAGTTTACCATGCTTGCAGCAGTGCTTGACGTTACTGACTTGAGATTGTAGAATATGATGTGCTTAACCATTCATAAATATCAGATTATAACATAAGTATAAGATTTAAGAAATTCGTATTTCTATCAGATTAATGATCAAAGCTATTATTATAGTATCGCTTTGGGTTTTGAACAAACCAATGCAATACCTTGCCATTTTGATTTCATAGAAAGAAAAATATGTTGTCAGTTTGCTTGAAAGCAAGTTGTTAACTGAATAATCATGAATGTCTTTACCCATCGACATCTGGGCATATGTACTATAGATATGGTGAAAAAACATCCAAATATAGTAGAATATTCATATTCAGGCTGTAAAAGGTAAAAGCTATTTCTACTGGGCTGATTGTACCACTCTTTTGCACTAAAATGTCAAGGTTCGGGACTTTGGTCTTTCATCCAGACATGACGGATTGTGCCATCCTAGCTAGGTATACTGAGACCAATAGTTCCTGCAAGGTTGGCCAACTTGTGCAATCCAATGAACAACAAAGATTTTTACATGCTTCACTGTTATGTTTTTCAAAGAAAAACGAGTCAAAACTACAATGAAAAATGTTGAGTCAAGACTCCAGCGAAACTGCTAATTCATGGGCGCTCAGGACAACACCTAAAGTTTAAATGTAGTCGAGCACAGTTTCTCCTCTTATCTGATTGAGGTGACAGTGTGGTTGCTGAAGCTACAAGACGATGAATAGTCGCATGAGTTGGTGACTTCAAGGAAAGGTTGACAGTGGCATAGACTGCATCAACGGTATGTAGAGCGCACATACGTTAGGGCTAAGGCGACAACATGGACAGCGGGCTGTGTCAACAATCTCTATGGTGAAATGATGGGTGCGCCTTAGCCCTGCCCACGTGGGCATTGTTTTTATTCCTGAATGCATTACAAGTGACGAATTGTTTCTTGAATCCATTACAAGTGACGGGTTGCACTAACTAGCCAATCACTCGTACCTTGATACCACTGGCGGGTTAAGGGCACCCCAGAGGTCCGTCACTGATAATCTATAATAAATAGTGGATCTCCAATAAATACAGTAATGATCACTAAGGCATACCCCATATCACAGGTATCTGTCTTCCTTTTTGCAACAATTATCTTTTGGAAGACAACATGATTCGCTAGCTAGGCCGGCCTATCGTGTGGTGATGACAATAATTAGCCAAGCCGCTGGTGGATCAAGACACGATATGGGTGGTCAAACCTTTGAGTGGATCAGCTGATGGAGGCATCAAGACAATGGCAATGGTATATGATGTTCAAAAATGTACTGGGTACTTTTGAGATTGGGGAGTACTCTCGATACTCCCAAATCGAAAATTATCACTCTAAATCTGATGACAAGATTCAGAAAAAATATTTTTGACATTTGTCGAATTATATTTGAATAACGAGTATATATAATCAATGTCTAGGAACACTTTATACTTTCTTGAACAATCCATTACACTGTTCTTATTTGTTTGTATTTAGACTGATGCAAGATCAGATTGTTTTTTCCCCATCTGTATATGATCCAAAAAGATTGAACTAGTTTACAGGAATAACCGGATCAAAAGACTTAACAAACCGATGGGCAATACATCCTAGCACGGCAAGAACACCAAAACACAATAAAAAACCTTGATACATAATTAAACACAACGCAGACGAGAACCATCTAAACATCAGAAGCATCTAGGTGGTTGCAATAAGGCAAGATTAGATTGTGAAGCACGGCCAGCACGAGAGAATACACCTGTCTATCTACCATGTCCTTTCATGCTCATAAATAAACATGAAAACACTTTCATTTCAGCGTCCTTTATTAAGTAGTCTCCCTTCCTTTCACCCCCCCTTGTCTTTCAGTCGCATGAAGTGCTAGCTACCTTTCAACATGCACAACAAAGCATATTGCACCTAGATGATACCAACAAGTACACATACATCTCTTGCTGAATGTGCATATCAATATACACCCACCAATAGTAGTACATCTCTTATTTGGAGGTTTTCATGCCACTGGACAAGAAAAGTTGAGTTGGCATGGGAGGTATAGGGACATGCAGATGTGCATTAGCTGTGGACACATGAACTGGGAAGCTCTTCCGATCTCTCGTCACTTTTAGAAAGATCGACCCATTATGGAAAAGGTGTACATGGTAACATGCATGGCTAACCCCGGGTACAAATACACCCCCTATCTGAGCCGTTGCAAGTTCTCGCAATGTCTGCCCTGGCCAGAGGGGTGTTGGAGCATTAGCATGCTAGTCCACTTTAATTGCCGATTTGACTCGGCAAATTTAGCAAGTGGTAGGTACGCTGCACGGGGTTGTACGAGACCCTTTTTGCTCATTAGGAGTGGTCTCATCCCCATGTATGAGTTTAGGAGAAGCTGAGCGGTCTTCCTCTGTGTATCTCCGTCCTTCTTGCTCACCTGCTTCTCACGGGCCTTTGAGCACGGCATGTTTATCTTTTTCCACAAGACTAAAGTCAGCAGTGAAGCTCCTATTTATGAGTAGTTGTTAACCGAATCTCCACCTACTACCCCTCAGAGAAATGACGGTAATTTTTCTGACAATCATGTTGTATTTCACGAGCACCACTCAACACGACATTCACAAGGTTTTTCGACCTATATGACAACCTGCTACTGGAAAAAGGAAATACACCCCAGGCTTTACACTTTATGCTTCCGGCTCGTATGTTGTGTGGAATTGTGAGCGGATAACAATTTCACACAGGAAACAGCTATGACCATGATTACGCCAAGCTATTTAGGTGAGACTATAGAATACTCAAGCTTGCATGCCTGCAGGTCGACTCTAGAGGATCACTATTAGGAAAAGGCCTACTAGTGGCGTACCAGTTTTGCCTACTAATGGCGCACTACTGGTGCGCCATTAGTACCACGCCACTACTATTTTTACTAATGGCGCACCACGCCGTGCACCATTAGTATAGACCACCATGCGCCATTAGTATGCCTTCCAGGGGGCCATATTTACCCACGTGCTTTGGCATACTAATGGCGCACTGTGTACTGATGCGTCATTAGTATCCTTTGGCATACTAATGGCACACTTTGAGGTGATGTGCCATTAGTATGAATATTATGTTTTTTTTTTTACTTTTCTGATTTTTGCACAGGTTACAAAATATATTATTGAACAGAATATAGACAGCAGCACACAGCAACAGCAGATTCATCAAATACAATAGAAGATTAGTCTCCGAATACAATTCATCATATTAGTCTTCGAATTCAAAAGACCGAACAAAGATAAAACATTACAAGTCTCGAGACCGCGAGTAGCAAGTTTGTCTTTACATTACAAGTCGATATCGATCATCTAAACTACCATCACATAGAAGAGAGTTGCGGTCATCACGATGAGCATCATCGCGATGAAACTGGTCTTCATCCGGTTCCTCCAACGCTCCCTCCTCTCTCCGCTAGATAGCGGGCGTATCTAGATTCCGCCTCCGCCCTAGTGGTGTACCCTTTGTAACTGTTACCGCTGAAACGGTGAACCTGTCTCCGACACTCCTCCCAGTCGTCGTAGACTCCAGGAACCTTACCCTTGTACACGACATACGACGGCATCTCTACGCACAAGCCAAACAACAAACAACAGACAATACATAAAAGCAATATATAAGTATGCAACAAAAGGATCGGAAGAGAAAAGCAAGACATTAATAGCACGATTCATGGTCCTACTAATAAATAGCATCGATTACATCTAAGTTGAACGACTGTCCAAACCAAAGAGACATACAATTCATTAAAGTTTAATTACAACATGAGCCAATCAATGTTTTAGAACTACACATAGCATCACTACTTTCGACTCGACTCATGGGACCGGAGCGTGGATGAAGCCGCCGTCTGTCGTGATGGTCATGAAATCGCGGGCGTTGTCAGCCTGCATTTGTAGCGTTGTGTCTATCTCACTGTTGGACGGTTGATATCTGAGGTAGAACTGCCCCGAGGTATGAAGGACATCTTGATGGATGATGTCCGCAAACTCCGACTGGATGCGAAACAATTCTTGTCTGATGTTCGCGTCCTACATTGCCGACAAGCTTGGGGCCCAATCTTTAAGATTATCTGGTAGCAGAAGGTGATGATGGTCCCGTACGATCTCCCGCATGTGATGGAAGGCGTAGTAGGCATCTTTCTGACTGCCAGGCGGCTGCTTGACGCAGCAGAACTTAGTATTGTGGGCAAACCCATGCTTGCCGTATCTACGAACTGGCCTGGTGAAGGTGCCTCCAGATTTGGCGTAGCCGGGGAGAACATCATCAAGAACTTTCTTGATATTAGTGTAGTCCATCTTGGAGTCACGGTTCGGGTCGAAATACGTGGCCATGGAATATTTCGGGCTTAAGAGGATGAGTGTGCAATGTATGTCACTGCACAGAACACGGAATGTTAGAAAAAAAAGAACGATCGAAATCTAAGAAATCATATGTTTCGGGGCGGTTAAGGGATGACTTACTCGGGAAGTAAGACACGAGGAAGTTATCCTTATCTGGGTTTTCCAGAATGACGCCTTCGCGGTCCCCAGCGCTGCCCAAGAGCTTGGCACGCATGTAGAAGGGGTCGACTATCACGATGTCCGGGGTCTTGTCTCTAATGATCCGCATCTCCATACTCAGTGAAAACAGCTGAACGAAGGTGTAGTGCAGCGGATGAAGGTTAAACATAGCAAAGATGTCATCAAACCGCAGGACGATCGTACCCCCGATGGCGCCATCCACAAAGCCCTTGCCCTCTGGCACCTTGGCCACGAAAACCGGGTATGCCACATCGATCTCTCTGAGACGCCGCTTCTCCAAAGAAAGAACACTGTCATGCAGACTCCGCATAGCACCGGTTGCAGCATTGAGCATGTTTGTCGGTAGCATCGCTCTACCCGCCACATGCACCCTCCTCGAGATATCCTTAGGTGAAGGTGGCCCGTCCTGAGCACGGATCATACTCGGTGCCGGCTGGCTCGCACCGGCGCCCTTTTTAGCCTTTCGTCTCCGTCCCTTCTTCTTGATCTGCTGTAATGGGACCGAGTTCTGCTCACAGACCTCCTTCTTGAGCATGTTGGGGATGATAATATTTGGCACCTCGGCTATCTGAGGCTCGGTGAAGGCGGTAGCTGGAGGCGTCTCTTGAGAACTGAACGCCAGACGACGCTTGTTGCAATTGGGTTTCTCCGCTGTACCAGCTAGATTCCGGTCGTCTTGGTTGGGTTCTTGAGAAGGAGGCCTGCAGAACTCGTCACCGTACCCATGTTCGGCAAAGTACTTATCGACGTTGGTAAATGTACCGTCCTCATTGTCGTCGTCGTCCGGATCCTGTGCCATATGCATGTCCGGATCCTATGCCATAGGGATGTCCGGCATGTCCGGTAGCGTTGCGGCGTTCTTGCCATGGCTTGGCGCCGGCACAACCGGCGGTCTTGTCTGTGGGGTGGTATCCCCCGCCCCCAAAAGAATCTGGCTCTTCGGCCAAAGCAGGGGCCAGCTTACGCAGACGCTGAGGGTCATCTCTTCTTCTTCGTCGGCCCCAGCGGGTCGAATCGGATGTAACAGCTCATCGCAGCCTGGCAGCACCCGAACCACTTCAACCCTATACACTGTGGGTGGCATCGGATTACCGTGGAACATGGGGTTGCCCGGTTGAACGATTCTGCCCTTGGCGACATCGACCAACTCGCCGCCCACAAAGTGCAGGAGAGTGCAAGGAACGTTGGCGGCGCCGTGCGAAAACATGTAGGGCATCAGGGATGCCCAGTCAAAGGCAAGGAGATGAAGTCATCGGCCGAGAGGCTTAGTTACCGTGATGCCGTCGAGCTCGGCTAATGTCGAGGCACCGCCAACGGCGGGCGTGCAACTGACGGAGGGGCCGATTGCTGGCGAGGTGCCGGCCGGCGTACACCCAGGTGCATTAAGCTCCAATGCCCGTGCCGGCGCCGGAGACACGAATACCGCCTCCGCCGGAGACACCAATGTCGCCGCCGTAGACACCAATGGCGCCGCCTGCGCGTTGTGCGAGTTGCTGGCCGTGAAGCTGGGAACCGGGGGAGGCCCCAGCTGGCCACCCGCAATCCACGTCGTCAGCCCATGAATCAACGTAGGCACCATGCCGTTGAGCGTCGTTCCCAGTTGTTGTTGCACTTGCTCTTGGACAATCTCCGGAATCCGTGCCACTTGTGCCTTGAGTGCTTCAACCTTGCGCGACTGGCTTTCCGAGCTGGTCTTTTTCTCCTTTAGCCCACCAGCGATATAGTATAACGACCATTTTGTGGACAAGCCTTTGCCGGCCACACGACCAGCTGACGTCGGCTTACTGAGCTTATCCTTGTTTTTCATTACGTTCAATGCCCTATTTAAAGGGGTGTCGAAAGGGGAGCTCTGAGACGACGCGACGCTACTGCTTTCATTGTCCTGCGGAAGGAACGTGAACCATTTAGAAATGTTGGGGATTAATTAGAATGCAACCATATGGAGCTAATTACGCGGGGGATGTATTCCTTACCAGAACAAGCTCAAGCGCCCTGGTCTTCGGATCCGTGGTAAGCTCCTTTGTTACCGGGTCCTCCTTGTACCGGGCCCTGAGAAAGTTCCTGGTCTGCTTGTCACGGCATTTCTCGAAGCGGGGCAGTAGGCCTTGCTCGGCACGCTCCGCGTCCTCCTTGTCCCATATAGGCTCCGCCACTCTGTAACCGCCGGGACCGAGTTGGTGGACCCCTAAGTTCAACTTCCACATTTCTTTCCCCCACTAACTTGATTCGGAGGTTGCGCTACTCTCGCACTTGACATTGAACTCATTGTAGTCATCTTCGCTCATCAAAGGATGTTTCGCCTTGATCTTCTCATAACTATCACCTTTTTCAATCATTGCCTCCACCGTGCTTTTCCAAGTAGACAGGGCCGTGCTCAGCCTCGTGAGGGCGGCACCGTTCACTTTATTCCCTGAGAGGCGTGTGTTTGCAAACTCAGCGGGGAACTTGTATCGTTCGTGCAGCTTCATGAGAAGTGTACACAACTGTAAACTATCAGCGGGGAACTTCTGATAATCGTAGTTTCTACCTCCTAGTTTTTCTTTAGCCATAGTTAAACTTGTAAGAAGTGTACACAACTGTAAACTATCATTGGGGCCGGCCGATTCTATGCATTTGTTTCGTTTTTCTTTTCGAATGATGACACTTAGGTCCAACAGAGCGCGCCCAACATTCCAATTGCCTCAGTTAAATCCCAAATTGCTAGCTGCCCATGTTGTACAACTACCAGTTGATCATGAACAGGTCAATGCTCTACAGATCACATGGACCAGCAATCAAGGTGCCACGAAGACTTCGAAATACAATAACAAAACTAGGGAGCAAGAAGCCTGCCGCCATGGCCCTGGGGTTTGCAGGGGAGGGGTGGAGGAGAAAGGAGGAATCACCTAGAGGAGGGGATGGAGGAATGGAGGAAGACATCGAGGGCGCGGGCGCGGGCGGAGGGGCTTGGGAGGGAGGACGTCGAGGGCGCGGGCGTGGGCGGAGGGGGGAAGACGAGGGAGGCGGTGCTCGGCTCGGCGTCGCGTGGCCTGGATGAGCTGAGGTAGAGGCGGTTGTCGTCTTCTCCTCCTCGTCCTCCTCCTGGTCCTCCTCCTCCGGCTCGGGGCGCGGGGGCGGCGGCGGCGGACGGACGGCGATGTCGGTGAAGAGAACGGTGACGGCGCTGCAACGAAGCCGCGTGGTCAGCCGCGGGGGCACGGGGGCGGTGGGGGTGGAGTCCGGTGGGGGTCGGGGCGGCGGGGATGGGGGGCGCGTGGGCGGCGGGGGTGGAGTCCGGCGGCGATCGAGGCGCGCAGGTGGATCTGGCGAGGGAGAGGGGGACGAAGGGGATCTGGCGAGGGAGAGTGAGGAATTAGCTAGGGGGGAAGCTTACTAATGGCGCACCCCGCGGCGGTGCGCCATTAGTATGTTTTTTTAGATAGCAATGGCACACCCCCCGGTGGTGCGCCATTAGAAATCTTTTTTTTAGATAGCAATGACGCACCCCCCATCGGTGCGCCATTAGAAATCTTTTTTTTAGATAGCAATGGCGCACCACCAAACCGGTGCGCCATTAGTATGTTTTTTCATTTTTAAAAAAATGAATATGAATATGAAACAGTAATATTTTTTTATAAAAACAGTAATAATTGTTGTTTAACAACAATCGTAGTCTACACTTTATTATTATTATTTTTTAGAAAATGAATATGAATATGAAACAAAAATAATTTTTTATAAAAATAGTAATAATTTTTTAAAAAATATCATCCAATTTGTTATTTGAAAATATCATCGGCGACGGCGGTGGAGCAGGGGAGGGTGCGGGGGGTGCTCGTCGGCGGCGGTGGAGCGGGGGAGGGTGCGGGGGTGCTCGTCGGCGGCGGTGGAGCGGGGGAGGGTGCGGTGGGTCGTCGGTGGCGGTGGAGTTCAAAAAGTGCCCATGAAATTTAAAAATATTCATGATATCAAAAAGTACCCATGAAATACAATCGAGAAATGAAGACTGCGATTTAAATACAATCGATCTTAGCTAGCTATCTGTTCACAATCTTCTTGCCCTTCTTTTTCGCAAATGGAGTTCTTCTGTGGAACGAACATCCTTTAGGTAGGGTGGTCCTCCTTCTTCTTGTGGTGTATGCTGCTACTTCATCGCCGTCGTCATGTTCCGTCTTCGGGTCGCCGTACTTGTCAAAGTCTTGCTCATTGGCTACTCCATCCATTCCGATGATCTTCCTTTTGCCTCTCCTCACGACAACACGACTAGGCTTTGGCGGGTCGGTAATGAAGAAGCATTGGTCCACATGGGAAGCCAGTACCCATGGCTCATTTTTCGCGGTGACGTTTGCGCCCGCGGTCTTGGATTTGGCTTCGGGTATAACCATGGTGGTGAAATACCGGTCTTCTTTTAGGACGCTCTTGGCCCATCTGACACGGAACATCGGGACCTTCTCTCCAGCATAGCTCAGCTCCTAGATCTCCTCGATCCTTCTGTGGTATCTGTCCTTGTCGTTACCGGTGTAGGATTCCATCGTTACCCCGGAGTTCTGATAACCATCGCTCTTCATGTCCTTGTCCTCGGTGTAGAATGTGTAGTCGTTGATATCGTACGCCTCATAGGTCATCAGGTTGTGCTCGGCGCCCTGTGACAAGGCGAATATGAGTTGTTCTTCCGCGGAAGAATCCTCATGTAAAGGGTACGACAGAAGCTTCTGCTTGAACCAACGCGTGAAACATGAGTTGTGCTCTTTGATTATATCTCCGTTCGTCCTCTGTTGGCCTCGGTCATTGTACGTCTTCTCAATAAAGGTTTTGTGCTCTACCACCCAAGGATCGACCACGTCTATGTGTTGTAGCGCGACTAGGTTTGCTGTTTCAAAGTCGGCGAGTCGACCCTCGAAGTCGACATGCATTTCGCGGCGACCCTCACGGTGACCCCATCCAGCGAGCCTGCCGAGGTGCCTGTTGACGGGCAGACCAACGGGGTTCTCGATGCCTAGATAATTCGTGCAGTAGGAGATGCACTCTTCAGTCAGAAAGCCCCTAGCTATACTTCCCTCTGGACGTGACATGTTGCGAACGTATCCTTTGATGACACCATTCATCCTTTCGAACGGCATCATGCTGTGCAGGAACGTCGGTCCGAGTTGGATGATATCCTCCACGATATGGACTAGCAGATGCACCATAACGTCGAAGAATGCGGGCGGGAAGTACATCTCAAGCTCGCATAGTATCACCACGATCTCTTCCTGTAGCCTTCTGAGTTGCCTCACGCCAACCGACTTCCGAGAGATGATGTCGAAAAAGTTGCATAGGCCAAATAGCGTTTCATGAACGTGCGCGTCCATGATCCCACGGATTGCAACTGGAAGTATCTGTGTCATCAGCACGTGACAGTCGTGAGACTTCATCCCGCTGAACTTCTACTTCGCTGGGTCTAGGTATCTGCTTATCTTCCCCGCGTAACCGTAAGGAAGTTTTACTCCTACGAGGCAGGTGCAAAACTGCTCGATCTCCTCCTGACTTAGAGTGAAGCACGCGAGAGGGTAGTCATTTCCGGTCTTCTTGGCCTTTTTGCCTTTGCGACGACTTTCTATGTCCTGCTTTGCCTCATCATCATCATTAGCGTGAAGCTCCTGCCTGATGCCCATTGATTTCAAGTCTGCCCTTGCTTTTGGCCCATCTTTGGTCCTCTCTGGCATATTGAGCAGGGTACCAAGTAGACTCTCGCACACGTTCTTCGTGATATGCATGACATCAAGGCTGTGAGGCACACGGTGGATCTTCCAGTACGGTAAGTCCCAGAAAACAGACCTCGTTTTCCATACCTTCAGCAGCGGCTCTGGCGCCTTTCGCTTCTTTCTCAGCTCTGGTGCCTTTTGCTTCTTTCCCGGCAGTGGGCAATCTTTCCAATTTTTCAACATCTCGTCTATTTCCTCGCCGCTCCTCGTACGTGGGCGTCTTCGGGGTTCGGTTTCACCATCGAACAGATCCTTGTGTTTCCTCCACGGGTCATCGTCGCGAAGCCACCTTCGATGTCCCATGAACACGGTTTTCAAAGACCCGGGATCTCTATCTCGCTGGCGATACGTTGTGTCATCCATGCACCTGACGCATCCAGAAAATCCGTGGACCCCTGCCCCACGAGATATCCGTAACCGAGATAGTCGTGCACCGTCGTGAGCAGTGTGGCTCTCATAGGGAAATATTCTTTCTCTGCGGCGTCCCACGTATTGGCTGGCGTTTTCCACAGTGTGTCTAGCTCCTCTTTCAGCAGCCCCAGATACAGATTGATGTCGTTCCCTGGTTGTTTCGGCCCTTCAATTAGCATACTTATGTGAATGTACTTCCTCTTCATGCACAACCAGGGGGGGAGGTTGTACATCCACACAAACACAGGCCAGGTGCTATGTGTGCTTCTCTGGCTGCCAAACGGATTGACTCCATTAGTGCTCCCGCCCAGCACGATCTTCCTTGGATCCTTCCCAAATTCTGGGTGTTCAAAGTTCAACGCTTGCCACTGGCTCCCATCCTTAGGGTGACTCAGCATCTTGTCTTTTTTATTTATCTCCGGATCATTTGCGTCATCTTCTCGCTTCTTCTCCTCCCTATCCGCGTGCCAACGCAGGAGCTTTGCTACCTTAGGGTCCGCGAAATACCGCTGCAGACGAGGAGTGATCGGAAAGTACCACACCACTTTTCGAGGAGCTTTCTTCCTCTTCTTGTATCGAGTGACGCCGCACACCGGACATATGGTAGACTCTGCGTGCTCGTCCCGATAAATGATGCAATTGTTCATGCACACATGGTATTTCACGTGCGGTAAATCCAAAGGACACACGATTTTCTTCGCCTCCTCGAAACTGGTAGGGCACTTGTTCCCCTTGGGAAGACGTTCGTGCCAGAATGACATGTTCTCGTCGAAGCATGTGTCGGTCATTTTGTTTTTTACCTTCATCTCCAGAGCCATGAGCGTTACTTTCAGGCGGGTATCCTCGGGCCTGCATCCTTCATACAATGGAGTAACCGCATCTATCTCCAGTTGATCCAGCTTGGCTTTCTCTCGGGCGGCAGCTCTTGCGTTATCCGTCTGCTTGAGAAGCAGCTCTTCAATATGAGGGTCCTTCACCCATCCCATCGATGGTCCATCGTCGTCTGCTCCGCCGGCATCTTCATCTTCATGATCATGCCCTTCATCTGCTCCAGCATCTTCTCATCATCATGTCCGGCATCTTCTACATGATGACTGTGTACAACATTACCGTCGTGATCATGTCCTAGAGATTCTTCGTCTTCTCGCCCGCCCAAGCCACGGTGGTTGTCTTGCTGCCCTTCCTCATTTCTTGCCCGGCCCCCATGGACTACTTCATAGTCATCTTGATCACCTTTCCACCGATAGCCATCCATGAAACCACGCAAGAGCAGGTGGTCCCGCACCTGCCCGGAATCCGGATCCGCAATAAGGCTCTTCAGCTTGCATCTTCGACACGGACATCTTATCTCCGTCTCGTTCTTTTGAAGCATCTCGGCCTTCACGGTGCTCAAAAACCTATTCACGATGCCTTCTGTCATCGTGCGGACCATGGTCGCCTACGGGGTAGAGCAAAACGATATTTTAGAACCAAGAAAAAATTTGGCATGACTTTCCGTAAAAATAGGACCAAAAAGAATGCATAGTGCCAAAATTCTCGCCGAAACGGAAATGAATCAACATTCCGGCAAAATATTGGCAACTATCGCATTTCAAATACCGGTACCTGCAAATGCAACACCACAAACATATGCAACACCACAAACATACATAGATCTAGCTAGGCCACAAAAAGTGCATGTGCACGTTGTTGGAGCGAGCTAGGGAGAAAAAAAGTAGATCTACAACATGAAGATAGCTTTCCCCTTACTTACCTATCAAAAAAGGTAATTTCACCACTTAATTTTGATGAATCTATGGTGCAAATGAGGTGAGGAGGAGGAGGCAGCCGACAAGCTTGGAGAAGGAGGTGGAGGGAATGAAGTGGGGAAAGTGAGTGTGTAGGTGTGGCTGTCCAAAATATCTAGCTGGTCCCAGGTTACTAATGGCGCACCACCCAGCCATGCGCCATTAGTAACCCAACATACTAATGACGCACCTGCTGGCCGTGCGCCATTTGTTGTTTTGCAAAAAAATAAATAAATATATATATATATATGCCATTACTAGAACTAGTAATGGCGCACTGTGCCACGGTGCGCCATTAGTAGTTTTGCAAAAAAAGAGTAAAAAAAATACAGTAGTGGCGCACTCTATGGCTGGTGCGCCATTACTAGTTAGAACTAGTAATGGCACACTTTGCCCGGATGCACCATTAGTATGTTTGGAAAAATGAAAAAAAAATGTTACTAGTGGCGCACCTTGTGTCTGGTGCGCCATTAGTGTCTTCCACACTAATGGCGCATCGGCACATGGTGCGCCATTAGTATATAGTAGTGGCGCACCACTTCTCTGGTGCGCCATTAGTGTCAATTTAATCTATAGCCCTTTTCCTAGTAGTGGATTCGTCATTCACTATGGAAACTAGGATAAGTTCATGGTAAGTAAGGAAGATGGAGAATCAGCCAGATTATTGAAAAGTCTGTATGTTGAGAACATTTTGAAAGATGTTCATCAAATTTTAAAAAGTTCAGAAATATGAAAAAGATTGTGAATTTGATGAAATTCCACAAATTTGCAAAAAAATATTCACAAAGTTCACTTCAAAAAAAAAAGTTCACCTATTCTGATAAAAAGTTCACGAATTTTAAAGGATCTCTCACCACCAGGCAACACATTTCTTACTAAACATGCATATATATACCCATTAGATGGCAGTACGTATTTAAAGGATCTCTCGCCAACAGGCAAGGGATGTGTAGTTGAACTTAAACTATAGCTAGTTGAATCGGCATGGGAGGTATAGGAACCTGCACACGTGTGCATCATCAGTCAACCTTTCAACTTGGATACAGTTCGATCCTCTTGCCTATCTTACGGTGTGTTTCTGTAGCGACCAGACCTCAACCAGTCAGATCTCTGTGCTTCAGTGTCATCCCTGGATCAGTAATGCTAACACACACAGTACTTGAAGGATTTATAACAGAGTAGCAATCACACACTTATTACATCGAGTGTCTCAGAAAAGAACTTATTACAATAAATATGGCTTAAGGCCATCTAATAACGATAACAGCGGAAGGCTTGGAAGATGAGTGAGTCCATCAACTCCAACGGCATCACTGAGTATAGAACCACGACCTAAAGGCACCTTACTCATCGTCTGAAAAGTCTGCAACATGAACGTTGCAGCCCGAAAATGGGTCAGCACATGGAATATGCTGGCAATGTAACACATAGAGAGTTATGAAAGAATAAGGCTATACTACATGCATGTATGGCTGGTGGAAAGCTCTATGGTTACAATTTTGCGTAAAGCCAATATTTCCCTACTGCAAAGGAATAAATTTTATTTAACTATCATGGTAGTTGTTAAACATTGAGAAGATAGACATCCTCTCAATCCCAATTAAGCATCATCTTTAAAACACAACAATATTAATTAGAGTAACATGACGAGATTCACATGATAATCCAAATACTAGTTACTCAAGACTTCCATAATCGGCGACACGGCTAACCTTGATTAGTTTATACACTCTGCAGAGGTTTGCGCACTTTTCCCCATAAGACTCGATCTCCTCCGTTGGGATTCTCGCACTACATGATGTTTGAGAAACGGATGACCGAGACATAGTCTTTCAGAAGCGCTAGCACCTTACGAATGGGTAGACCGTACCAACCTACATCCCCTACATCTGCTAGTCTACCACTGTAAGAGTTCGCACGACTTAGTCAACTATGCTAGAGCCCATAGTAGCTTGTGGCTGCACATGGAAGTTTCTAGTATGAATAATCCCATGATCCCTTTGAGCCTGGGTGGCGGTCCATAAAGAAAAACAGGCAATCGCTGGAATACTCAGGTGCCTCAATCCACCCAGATGTGTGTTTAAATTACCACCTTAAATAAACCATTAAATTATCAATATCACATCTGTCATGGAAACACTCGCCCAATCCACGTCTACTAGCATAGCATGGAAATAGGCAAACGTAGAACTAACTCCCAAAGGTTTGATAATACAACAGGAAATTGGTACTATCTCATCTACTTCCCAAAACCCACAGTTTAATTAGATCCTAATCATGCAATGTTTGAGGATTGATCTAATGCAATAAAACTGGGTATGAAAGAGGTATGATCAAAGTGTTACTAGCCTTGCTGATGATCCATGAAACCTAGAGATTCGAAGTAGCAAGCGGCGCACTCCGGGTACTCTATCGCAAACAAACAAGCATACAATAAGTACTCAACTAATGCACAGGTAAAACTCAAATAAGATATCTAACCAGAAAGTTCAACTTAAGAACTCCAGTTTGCAAAAAGAATCAAATCGAGCGAAGGAACGAAAGTCAGACGTCGAAAGAAAGAAGCTTCGTTTACTAATCTGGATCTAGGTCAAATTTTACAGAGGAAAAAACTTGTTTGAGTTGGTTAACCAGAAAGAGGGTTTCGAGACGAACTCCATGCGCTTGAATCGCCTGATTCCGATAAACGAGCGAAAAGTTAAACTAGAATGAAAATCGGATCCGAAATCGCGATCAAAAACATCGCGGAAAATCCTAGAAAAATAAAAACAATGAACAGATTAACGAACGGATGTTCGTTATCTGTAACTAAACGGTGAACGCATTCGTTAAAACGAACGAAAGAGCGAACGCCCGCTGGAATAGATAAACTGGAAAAAAACTAGGGTTTTCTAAAAAAACGGATTGGTTTTTCTCAGAAAACCGGGGCGGCGGGCGGCTACCTCGGCTCGGGCTCCGGCGAGGTTCCGGCGGGGCTCCGGGCGGCATGGGGTGGCGTGAGGTGGCGGCGACGGCTGCGGCCGCGGTGGCTCCTGGCGGCGAGCGGCGCAAGAAGGCGGGGCGGCGGCTGGGCCGACTCGGGAGGCGCGGCGGGCTGTGGTGGCGGCGTGAGGAGAGGGCGGCGACGGCGGCTCCTATTTAAAGGGGGGCGGCCATGGCTTGGGGGAGGAGGCGGCCTCAGGAGGCGTGTCCCTCCCGGACACGGGCGGCGGCGGCGATCGGGACTCCGGTCCCGATCCGGTTGCGGGAGGCGGTAGCGGCTGGGTCGGCTCGGTTGGGCCTTCGGCCCAGTCGGGCAAGCGGGTTTTTTTTAAAACAATTCCAGCGAAACTAAGAAAATTTTTAGAAAAAAAATAAAAATCTAAAATTGCCAAAACAAATTTTCACCATCTAAATAAAATATTTAGAACGAGATGGACATTTTCTTGGCCCTAAAATGCAGTTTTGAAAACATGCACTTTTTCCTAAATTCAAATAAAATAGCAAAAACTCCAAAAATAAAAACTTATTTGATTTTTTTATTAAATCTTCAATATTCCTTTATTTTGGTAAAGTCATTTTATTCCCTCTCTCATATTTCTAAAAAATAAATAAGTGAAGATAAAATAAATCAAATCAAATGATCCTATTTTCAAAATTTGAGAAAACTCAAATATGAAAATAACGAAGTCCCGAACTCTCTCCGAGGGTCCTTGAGTTGCGTAGAACTTCTAGGATCAAACCAAAGGCAAAAATATGATATGCAAAGATGATCTAATGTATAACATTCCAAATTGAAAATTTGGGATGTTACAAACCTACCCCCCTTAAGATGAATCTCACCCCGAGATTCGAGTTGGCTAGAAAATAGGTGAGGGTGGTCCTTCAGCAGATCTTCCTCTCGCTCCCAGGTGGCTTCATCCTTGATGTGGTGGCTCCACTGAACTTGGTAAAACTTGATAACCTTGCTGCGGGTGACTCGGCTGGCATATTCGAGAATCTTAACTGGTTTCTCCTCATAGGTCAAATCACTGTCCAACTAAATCGCTTCCAGCGGCACTGTATCACTCAGCGGTATATCAGCCATCTCTGCGTGACACTTCTTCAACTGGGAAACGTGGAACACATCGTGAACTCCTGACAATCCTTTAGGTAAATCCAATTTGTAGGCTACTTCTCCCATACGCTCCAAAACCTTGTATGGTCCTACAAAACGTGGCGCTAACTTTCCTTTAACTCCAAAGCGCTTAACTCCTCGAAGTGGAGATACTCGAAGATAAACTCGGTCTCCGACTTCTAAACTGTCTCCTTGCGTTTAGAATATGTGTAGCTCTTCTGCCTAGACTGGGCTACCTTGAGCCTATCGCGAATCAATTTCACCTTCTGTTCAGACTCCTTAATCAAATCCGGTCCAAACAACTGGCGGTCTCCAACTTCAACCCATGACAATGGGGTCCTGCACCTCCTTCCATACAAGGCTTCGAAAGGGGCCATCTTTAGACTTGATTGATAACTGTTGTTGTAAGAGAACTCTGCATATGGAAAATTGTCGTCCCAACTAGATCCATAATCTAGCGCACAAGCTCTCGGCATATCCTCCAAAATCTGATTGACTCTCTCGGTCTGTCCATCTGTCTGTGGATGAAAAGTTGTACTGAACTCTAGCCTGGTACCCAAAGTTTCATGCAACTGGTTCCAGAACTTTGAGGTAAACTGGGTTCCTCTATCTGATACAATGCTCCTCGGAACTCCATGCATACATACGATCCTGGTCATGTATATATTTGCCAACTTAGCACTGGTGTAAGTAGTCTTTACTGGGATGAAATGAGCTACCTTTGTCAAACGATCGACTACAACCCAAATCGAGTCATAGCCTGAACGCGTTCTGGGCAATCCTGTAATAAAATCCATGCCTAGCTTATCCCACTTCCATTTGGGTATCGGCAATGGCTGTAACAATCCTGCTGGCTTCTGATGGTCTGCCTTTACTCTCTGACATACATCACAAACTGCTACATACTCCGCGATATCCTTCTTCATTCCAGTCCACTAGAAAATATCTTTCAAATCCAAATACATCTTGGTATTTCCTGGATGAATCGAAGATGGTGAGTCATGGGCTTCTTGCAGAATCAACTTCCTGATCTCCGGGTCATTGGGCACATAAACACGGTCTTCAAACCATAAGGTATCGTGCTCATCCCCACGAAATCCTTTAGCTTTTCCTTTGCTCATTTTATCTTTAATAGAAGTAATCTCCTTGTCAGTCCTCTGAGCTTCTCTGATCTTATCCATCAAGGTAGACTGAATCTCCAATGCTGCTACATAGCCTCTCGGAACTATCTCCAAACATAGCTCACGAAGGTCCTCGGCTAACTCCTTTGGTAATTCTCCCGACATTAGTGTGTTGACATGGCTTTTACGGCTCAATGCGTCAGCTACTATGTTAGCCTTTCCGGGATGATAATGCAATCTCATATCATAATCCTTGATGAGCTCCAACCATCTCCTTTGCCTGAGATTCAACTCCTTCTGCGTGAAAATATACTTCAAACTCTTGTGATCCGTGTACACTTCACAATGGTTTCCAATGAGAAAATGTCTCCAAGTCTTTAATGCATGCACTACGGCTACTAACTCCAAATCATGTGTGGCATAATTCAACTCATGAGGCTTAAGCTGTCATGAGGCATATGAAACAACTCTTCCCTCCTGCATAAGCACTGCTCCAAGTCCTCGACGTGAAGCGTCGCAATACACCTCATAATCTTTGTTCTGATCCGGCAAAATCAACACTGGTGATGTAACCAAACGTTTCTTCAACTCCTGGAAACTGGCCTCACATCAGTCCATTTGAATTTGGTATCCTTCTTCAACAACTCCATCATAGGCTTCGCATTCTTCGAGAAATTTTCAATAAATCTTCGGTAGTATCCTGCGAGTCCAAGAAAACTCCGGATCTATCCAACGGTTGTTGGGGCTTCCCAATTTGTCACAGTGACAACCCTGGTGGGATCTACTGTTGTACCTTCTCCGGATATAACGTGTCTGAGGAATCCAACTTCCTTCAACCAAAACTCACATTTGCTAAACTTGGCATATAACTGATGTTCTCTGAACTTCTCAAGTACCAAACGCAAATGCTCTTTATGCTCCTCTTCATTCTTCGAGTAAACCAGAATATTATCAATGAACACTGCGACGAACTTATCCAAAAACTCCATAAACACTTCGTTCATCATGTTCAAAAAATAGGCAGGTGCGTTAGTTAGACAAAATGACATAACGGTATACTCGTACAGCCCATACCAGGTGGTAAAAGCCGTCTTAGGTATATCCTGTTCTCGAATCTTCAACTGATACTATCCTGATCGCAGATCGATCTTGGAAAATACCTTAGCTCCTTGCAATCGATCAAACAGATCATTGATCATCGGTAGTGGGTACTTGTTCTTGATTGTTACTTCATTTAATCCTCGATAATCAACAACCATCCTTAACGATCCATCCTTTTTCTCCACTAGAAGTACTGGCGATCCCCAAGGCGATGAGCTTGGGCGGATATAACTTTTATCCAGTAATTCTTTAATCTGCTTCTTAATCTCCTCCAAATCCTTTGCATGCATCCTGTATGGTCTCTTAGATATTGGTCCTGTGCCTGGCAAAAGCTCAATCAAAAACTCAATATCTCTATCCGGTGGCATGCCTGGCAACTCCTCTGGAAATACGTCAGGGAAATCCTTCACCACTGGTACTTCCTCCTGCACACCTCCTGTTAGGGAATTTACTTGAGTCCTCTTAGGCACATGCCGGGATACATACTTGATCCTTCTTCCTTTTGGGGTGGTAAGCAAAATCGACTTACTGGCGCAATCGATGTTTCCTCCATACTTCAATAACCAATCCATGCCTAATATCACATCCAATCCTTGAGATTCCAATACTATTAGGTCCGAGAGAAATACATAGTTACTATCGTGGAGTTGACACGGCAGATGTCCTAGAGCAAGGACTTAGTCGTACGGCCATCGCACTAGGAAGGAAGGGGTTTAATCGAGACAAAGGACACATGAGAGAGTTTTTATACTAGTTCCGCCCCTTACGATAAAGGTAAAAGCCTACGTCTAGTTGGGATTGGTATTGCTGAAGTTTCGATCTCCAAGAGGCTTAACTCGTCGGCTTGGTTATCGACTTGGTTGTTTCTTGTCCTAAACCGCCATCGGGTCGTCCCCTTATATACACGGGTTGACGCCTGGTGGCCTACAGAGTCCCGGCCGGCTCATAATCGTGTCCGGCTTGGTGACTTCCTTTACATGCCTTTCTTTACAAGTCTTTCCTTACATACGGCGGTTTACAGTATCAGGCCTTAAGCCGGCCCCAGACCTTTGGGCCTTCTATACGTTTAGTAAACTATCATCTTGAATGTTTATCGGGCTTCTTATGTAACCCGCCATTAGGGCTGACCCGGCCCCTCCTGGGCGGGTCATACTGGTAGTAATATCCCCAACATTAGGCCCCAGGTTGACTTTGAACTTTGTTCTTTGTCAATCTTCAATACTTAGGTGGAATCCATCCTCTATCTGAAAACTTCTGTAACCCGTCGTGACGTCATCTTCTGGAAACACAAAAAACTTTCATGAGGTCATCTTCCAACGGATCTTTCATTTTTTAATGCCTTCCGAGAATCGAGGCGTCCGTTTATTTGGATAATCATTATTCGGGTCTCCTTGATTTTCGCGCCTGCCTGTTCACGCACTCCCTTATAAATAGGTACGACTTAGGTGTTTTTCATTCTCCTCCTTCAGCCGTCTTCCTCCTCTCGCTGTTTCGCTGTAGCTCGAGCTCTGCCCCCGCCGCCGCCGGAGATCTCCTCATCTTCTTCACCTCAGGCCGCTGCATCGACCTGATTTGACCAGAGAAACGCGACGAACCTCCGCAATAGCCCTGCATCTGTAAGTCCCTTTCCTTCTCTACCTTAGATTTGCATTACGACTTCTCGAGTTCATCGATGTTCGTCGGTGTTCGTCATAGACTCTTGGTAGATTTCACCTCCGATGCCCTTTCCTGATCGTCCGATAGTGTAGAACTGCTACGGTAGCTGTTTGGCATTCATTTTTTATAGCAGTAGATCTCTTTCTCCTGTATAGATGCTTTGTTAGCTGATAAACTTATCTGTACTGGAGTTTTAGGTCTAGAATGTTTTCTTTTTGGGACAGCTTGGTGAAACTTGTTTGTGCCAACACTTAGCTGAATCTATTTTCTGAGAAAATCTGTAGTCATGGCGGCTTACCACTCCGGCTTTTTTTCCTTATATGTCATTAGCCCTTAGTTTAAGCCGCCGCTACTTGTTTTACAACTTCAACCTTTAACTGTAAATTGAACCGGCATGTTGTTTTTCCTTTTTCAGTCCCTTACACATCATGCCGTCAAACACACCCACCATCTGCAATTGGGTCCCCTCAACCATAACTGAGGAGTGTTTAAAAGAGTTCTTCCTTGTTGGGTTTCTTCCCTCAAGAAGCATCATGTCCTATCGTGCTCCTGACCCGGAAGAAGAACGACCCAATCCAAAAGACGGCGAAGTGATCGTCTTTACTGACCACATGAACCGGGCCTTTTCACCGCCCGGTTAAAAGTTTTTCAGAGAAGTTCCTCACTTTTTCAAACTCCATCCTCGGGATATTGGGCCCAATTCCATATCCAATATCTGTAACTTCCAAGTGCTCTATGAGGCATATCTTCAGCAAGAGCCGACTGTGGAACTATTTGGAGAGTACTTCTATCTGAACCGGCAGAACGAGTGCACCAATGGACTTAGCTTAGAACTTGGAGGCATCTCAATTCAGCGCCGGCAGGGCGCTGTCTTCCCTCTCATAGCTTTACCAAGTCACCCAAAGGACTGGAACCAAACTTGGTTTTACTGTCAGGACATCTCACCCGCCAACGAGAAGCCACTGCCGGGTTACCGCCTCGATCGTCTTGACCCCAAGTTCGCCCTGCCAGATAAACTTACCGTTGCTGAACGCAAGAAGCTGCTTCCATCTATCAGAAGAATCAATGGTTTGTTGGGGAATGGTTTAACCGGAGTCGATCTAACCCTCTGCTGGATCTCATGGCGGATTATTCCATTAAGCCGTCGTTCCAAATTGATGTATGAATATAGTGGAGAACCGGACGACTCTCTCTGTCATACCTCGGTTCAACTAACCAAGGAGGACATTGTCGCACTGTCAAACCTTCTGGTGCATGCGAAGTATGAAGACTGCAGTGTTGTTGGGTTAAATCCTTTCTGTCAGCTTAACCTGGTACCAGAAGTAAGGACATTCTGATCTTTTTTCCTTTGTGTTTTGTCCAGCCGTATTGTTTATCACTGATCCTTCCTCTTGTCTTTGTAGGCCAACTCTAACGTTTGGAAAGTTAAATATGATCACGAAGCTGCCAAGAAGGTGAAACTTGCCGCCATGAACGCCAAGAAATCGAACCGGAGAACGAAGAATAAGAAGAAAGCCACTGTTGAAGATTTAATGAAACTTGACGACACGTTCGACTCGGAGGTAGCCCTTGATTCCCTTGGCCAACTTTTTAACAATCTTATTGACACTGATCCTTACCAGGATGACACTGGGGCCAGTCAGGCCGGGGAAGCAGAGGTAACTATCATTTCCTCCGACTCAGAGCCCTTACCAAGACACAAAGTTCGACGAGTGATCCATAAAGTAAGGTTTTCTAACCCCTTAGCTCACTTGGATCCCAACTTTCATTTGAAAAAGCAGCAACATGAAAGCCGCCGTGAAGTTGAGATTGAAGATGAACCGGCTGTCGTCCTTCAACAGACCCCTCGGAAACGATCGAACGAGGTTTACTTATTACTGTCCTTAACTTGTTTTAATGAATCCTGCTCCTTTTATTTCTTTTAACTCCTTTCTTTTACCTTTTCAGGAGGTGTCTCGTACCTCAGGCGACTCATCACAAACACAATTTCTGGCTTTCAAGACTGCTCCTGGGTAATCAAAAATCCTCTTTTCTTCCGGGTTGATCAATTGTATCTTGATGCTGACTACCCTGCAATATTTTTCCTTAGCGTCCAGGCTAAATCCAAGAATGCGAAGGCAGCAAAACCGGTGGAAAACCCGCCAGTACTAGCATCTGACCCGGCTAGGCCACCTTCTCCATTAACTGACGCCCCAGAAGACCCGCCTATTATCAATGAAGCAAATCCTTCGGAGCCGTCCCTTGACAAAGCCACTACGAATCCTTCTACAGATGTACCGTCAAGCTCAACCGACCCGCCGTCTCCACGTGTTCAAGATGTTCAAATTACTGGGAGCCGCTTTGTTGAGCCGGGGAACCCAACGGTGTTGGCTCGGTGCACAGCAAAGTAAGAAGCATTGGAAAGGCAGAAGGTTCACTTTGATGTTGCCAATTATGACCGTCTCAATGCCTGTGATATCTTATCCGGCTATCTTAGTCATGTACACTCTAGTCGTGATTCTAAGATCGAGAAGGTCAAGCAGCTTCAGTTGAAGTATGAGGTACATTGTTTCCGGTTTACTAATATTCCTTCAGCCCTCAAGTCTTCAGATTATGAGAGAAACAGAATAACCAGTAGGCTTAAAGTACAGTCTGAGACTTTTACCTCTGAATCTTTGCCTCATATTGATAGAAACAAAAACTTCACCTATAGTCCCCAAGGATCGGTTTATTTTGACCATCAATCGGTACTTTAGAATTTAAAACCGTCTTCAAAATACTTAATCCTCCGGTTTAACCTTTGTAAATTTGCTGAACTGCGTACATTGGCCCCCAAGTGCCAAGTGCTATTACTTTGTAAGGGACTTGGGACTTTAAATATGTTTGTACAGTCGTAAAAATTTGATTTGGCATACATTAACCCCCAAGTGTCAAGTGGTTTACTCGTAAAGTACTTTGAGACTTCAATCTTGAATTTGAAACCAAGTCTTGACTTATCTGAACGTTTCACAGAATGCCTTGTCTGAATTGAACTCTCAATTGTCAGACGCAAAGACCCGGCTAGCAAGTCAGGAGTCCGAAATCAAATCTTCAATTCCAAACTGCAAATGAGCCTTTCTGCAACGGAAAATTTGAAGACCAGCTTTGCTGCCAAGGAGAAGGTTTGGGAAAATCAGAAAACACTTCTGACCCAACGAGCTGAGACGACCGAAACAGCTCTGAAAGAAATTTCAACAGAGCTGAATGGTTTAAAGGGCCGAGTGTCTCAGATGGTCGCTGCTATCTTTGGTAAGCTGCCTGATTTGACCTTTCGCATAATTTTTGCCAAACCGGAGTATAATCCGCCAACTTACTCTGTTAAAAATATATGCAGGTCCACAAAGTAAAAATCTGAGCCAAGACCCGTTCATTAAACTGAAGGCAGTATACACCTTGGTTGAACAATTGTATATTGGTGCACAACGGGCTCTGGCCGCTATCTCTCCTGCAAATCAAGGACCCAATCGGCTTAGCGATGTCCTGAAGAAGCTATCCATCCTTCCTGCTAGATTCCAAGAAGTAAAACGCTCCTGCGCGTGAGCCGGAGCTTTAACTGCCTAAGCCACTCCAAGGCTTGGGTGCCAGATTTAGACCTGATGGACATAGCAAGAGGTCACCCTACTGTGAAGGAGGACAGGTCTCTGCTTGATCAGGATGATTTCATAGCGTGTGTACGCGAAGTCCGGCCTCAGGCGACTAGTCTTGGAGATGACACCAATGTTGACAAGTACCAGCCGGGTTTTGATAGTGAAAGTAAGAAGATGACCACTCCTTCATACAAAGTAGCAGATCGGATCCCACCAGTGAGAGAAGATACCTTTGCCCCGGAAATTGACCCGGTCGGCCTGATTGACGATGAAGCCGAATTTGTCGCCATGAACTGCTTTGATTGGTCAAAATCCAACTTCCAGCAAACAGAAGGTGGTGAACCGGCGAGGGAGGGACGATGATCATCTTCATAGGCTTATAAAGCATTGTAATAAGGTAGTTGCTAAAACACCGCATGTTTTCTTATGCCGTCGTGCATAAAATACTTCTATGTGAATCTGCTTCCAGATGTCAATGTATGCATCATTTAATGTTTGTCTCTGCGATATTTGAACTCTGTTCCTGTGAATACAAGAAAAAGACTAGCAAGGCGGTTTAGAACCAAACAGGATTAAACACCCTAATTTATAGCCAATATATTTACCTCAATAAAAAACAAAGAGAAATATAAAGAAAGGATAAGGGTTAAAACTAATTCTTGAGTTAACGCAGCGGGTAAGCGCGTATAAGTAAGAACCACACCTTGTCCTTGTTGATCCTTAGATCGCCGGTTTTAATAATCCGGGTGGTGAACTTGATAATTCAATATGTATGAAACGTTAATACTTATTGAATACTCAATGGTCATCATATCTTAGTAGCTTGTACCTTTGGATCCTTGAGCCACCGGCTTGAATAACCCGGGCGGCTGTGTTGGTCAATAATTGAGCCGGTGAAGAAAACCAGGCTGTCTTATTTGTAATATTGAAACAACAAAAGCTAAAAGGCAAGCAACAGATAATAAACATAATTTTAACTCTGTATTCAAAAGGCTTGGGGTTTCTGATTCGAATACGACCAGTAAACCGGACCAAAGGGGTTAAGCTAAGGTTCGAATACGACCATATAGCCCCCAGTGGCTTTGGCATTGCGCCGATCAAGAGGGTACCGACAGCTATGTTCTCTTTGGTTCGAATACGACCTATGTTTCAACAGAAAGCGCCCAAATGACCTTGAGAGCTTTTTAACGACCCTGATTCGAATACGATCCAAGTTGAACTCAAAAGGGGTTAAGCTGTGATTCGGATACGATCAAGAAGCCCCCAAGTGAGTTTGGCCTTGAGCCGATCAAGAGGTTTACGACAGCTATGTTCTCTTTGGTTCAAATACGACCTATGTTTGAACAGGAAGCCCCCAAGTGACCTTGAGATTTGCAGCTAGATTCGGATACGATCATAAGCCGGACCAAAAAGGTTAAACTTGATTCAGATATGATCAGCTCCTTAATAGTCATTTGTAAGTAAGAAATAATAAAGATGTATAGTCTGTGAAAAGAAAAGAGACCGATGGTCTTACTTTATTGCTTATCATAGTATATACAACATGAACGTATGTACATGTTGAGAGCCGGTGGCTCAGGTGTAATATGGCCGAAGTTGAGCAATGTTCCATGGCCAGCGGGTCTCCTCTTCCGACTTACGTGAGTCTGCATGCTCTCGAACGTCAATGAGGTAGTATGACCCATTGTTTAATTTTTTACTGACCACAAAGGGTCCCTCCCAAGGTGGGGTAACTTGTGTGCATCTGAAAGATCCTGGATGAGCCGGAGCACCAAGTCGCCTTCCCGAAAAGTCCTGGACTTAACTCGGCGGCTGTGATAACAACGCAGGTCTTGTTGATAAATTGCTTACAGTGCCACTACTAAGTCCCTTTCTTCATCCAGCAAGTCAAGCGCATCCTGTCTGGCTTTTTCATTGTTAGCTTCAACATAAGCCGCCACACGGGGCGAATCATGACGGATGTCACTAGGCAACACTGTTTCTGCTCCGTAAACCATGAAGAAGGGTGTGTAACCCGTAGACCTGTTGGGCGTAGTATTGATGCTCCATAACACTGAGGGTAATTCCTCTACCCAACAACCCGGCGTTCGCTGTAAAGGAACCATAAGCCGGGGTTTTAGCCCTTTCAGAATTTCCTGAATGGCTCTCTCAGCTTGACCATTGGATTGAGGATGAGCTACAGAAGAAACATCAAGCCGGATGTGCTCTTGCTAACAAAACTCTTCCATAACCCCTTGGGACAGATTAGTGTCATTATCTGTGATAATACTGTGTGGAAAACCAAAACGGAAGATTACTTTTTTCATGAACTGAATCGTCGTGGCTGCATCACACTTACTCACAGGCTCCACCTCAACCCATTTGGTGAACTTATCAACTGCCACCAAGAGATGTGTCTTTTTATCCTTAGACCTTTTGAAAGGTCCCACCATGTCAAGCCCCTAGACCGCAAACGGCCAAGTGATTGGAATCATCCAGAGCTCTTGAGCCGGCACATGCGCTCGTCGTGCAAATTTTTGACATCCATCACATCTACTGACCAGATCTTCTGCATCAGCATGAGCCGTCAACCAGTAAAAACCGTGACGAAACGCTTTGGCCACTAAAGATTTTGACCCGGCGTGATGACCGCAATCGGCTTCATGGATCTCATGAAGGATTTCTTGACCTTCTTCGGGGGAAACACACCGTTGAAATGCTCCGGAAACATTGCGATGAAAGAACTCTCCATCCGAAATCGTCATGGACTTAGATCGCCGGGTTATCTGCCGAGCCAGGGTCTCATCCGCTGGCAGCTCTCCCCGGGTCATGTAAGCCAAGAACGGTATCGTCCAATCTGGGATGACATGAAGAGCCGCTACCAACTGCGCCTCTGGGTTAGGAAGAGCTAAATCTTCTTCTGTGGGCAACTTGACAGAGGGGTTATGCAAAACATCCAAAAAGGTGTTGGGTCGCACGGGCTTACGCTGAGACCCTAGCCGGCTTAAAGCATCAGCCGCTTCGTTCTTTCGACGGTTAATGTGTTCCACCTGATAACCATTAAAATATCCTACAACAGCATCGACCTCTCGGCGATAAGCCGCCATGAGAGGGTCTTTGGAATCCCACTGGCCAGATACCTGTTGAGCCACTAGATCTGAGTCATCAAGACATCTGACCCGGCTCAAGCTCATCTCCTTTGCCACTCGAAGACCATGGAGCAAGGCTTCATACTCTGATGCGTTGTTAGTGCACGGAAACATCAACCGTAACACATAACAAAATTTATCACCTCGTAGCGAAGTTAACACAACTCCAGCCCCCGAGCCTTCCAATTGCCTGGATCCATCATAATGAATAGTCCAATATGTGTTGTCTGGCTTCTCTTCCGGCATCTGCATCTCTGTCCAGTCATTGATGAAGTCAACCAGGGCTTGAGACTTAATTGCAGCACATGGAACATACTTCAACCCATGAGACCCAAGCTCAATTGCCCACTTGGCGACTCGCCCCGTGGCTTCTCTGTTCTGAATAATGTCTCCCAAAGGAGCAGAGCTAACCATAGTGATTGGATGTCCCTGAAAGTAATGCTTAAGCTTCTGGCTCACCATGAACACCCCATAAACAAGCTTCTGCCAATGTGCATATCGTTGTTTAGACTCAATTAGCACTTCACTGACATAATACACCGGTCGCTGAACCGGATGCTCTTTGCTAGCCTCCTGGCGCTCTACCACAATAGTCACACTAACAGCTCATGAGTTGGCAGCTACGTATAACAATAGCGGCTCTTTCTCAATTGGAGCAACCAGGACCGACGACTCAGCCAGCTCTGCCTTCAGATCCTCAAAAGCAGCGTTCCCAGCATCGCTCCAAACAAAAACATCTGTTTTCTTCATGAACTAATACAGAGGCATAGCCTTTTCCCCTAACCGGCTTATGAACCGGCTCAAAGCAGCCACACGACCCGCCAGCCGCTGAACATCATTGACGCAGGTTGGTTTGGCTAGAGATGTGATTGCCTTGATATTCTCCGGGTGAGCTTCAATACCTCGGTTAGACACTAAAAAACCCAAAAGCTTGCCGGCTGGCACTCCAAAAACACACTTGGCCGGGTTAAGCATCATCTGTAAACCCGCAGATTATCAAAAGTCTCTTTCAGGTCTATGACCAAGGTTTCCTCTTCCCTGGATTTCACCACTATATCATCCACATAAGCATGAACATTGCGCCCAATTTGATCGTGAACACAATTCTGCACACACCGCTGGTAAGTCGCCTGGACACTCTTAAGCCCAAAAGGCATAGACACATAGCAGAAAGCTCCAAAAGGAGTTATAAAAGTTGTCTTCTCTTGATCCTTGACTGCCATCTTAATCTGATGATAACCGGAATAAGCATCTAAGAAACTCAACCGTGCGCAACCCGCCATAGCATCAATGATCTGATCAATACGGGGGAGAGCAAAAGGATCAGCCGGACAAGCCTTGTTCAAATCTGTGTAATCCATGCACATACGCCAGGTGCCATTATTTTTTAGTACAAGCACCAGGTTAGCTAACCATTCTGGGTGAAAGACCTTCACAATGAACCCGGCTGCCAAGAGCCGGGCCACCTCTTCTCCGATGGCCTTGCGCCTTTCTTCATTGAACCGTCAGAGAAACTGTCTGACATGTTTGAACTTTGGATCGATATTAAGAGTGTGCTCAGCGAATTCCCTCGGGACACCCGGCATGTCTGAAGGTTTCCATGCAAAGATGTCCCGGTTCTCGCGGATGAACTCGATGAGCGCGCTTTCCTATTTCGGATCCAAGTTTGCGCCGATGATGAACTGTTTGGATGAGTCGCCAGGTACAAAGTCAACCATCTTAGTGTCATCAGCTGATTTGAATTTCAACTCCGGCTCATGCTCTGTTGTTGGTTTCTTTAATGATGTCATGTCCGCCGGGTCAACATGATCCTTGTAGAATTTTAACTCCTCTGTTGCACAAACAGATTCAGCATAAGAGGCATCACCCTCTTCACATTCCAATGCTATCTTCCAGCTCCCATGTACTGTAATGGTGCCCTTATGACCCGGCATCTTGAGCTGCAAATATACGTAACACGGCTGAGCCATGAACTTGTCAAAAGCCGGCCGCCAAAACAGAGCATGATATGGGCTTTTGATCTTAACTACTTCAAAGGTTAATTTTTCTGCTCTGGAGTCATACTCATCCCCAAAGGCTACTTCCAGCTCAATCTTCCCAACTGGGTATGCCGATTTACCAGGTACCACACCGTGAAAAACAGTGTTGGATTGTTTAAGATTTTTATCTGTCAATCCCATCCGGCAGAACGTCTCATAGTAGAGGATGTAGATGCTGCTGCCTCCATCCATGAGTAACTTAGTAAACTTGTACCCACCAACCTGAGGTGCCACTACCAAAGCCAAGTGACCCGGATTATCAACCCGGGGCGGGTGATCCTCTCTGCTCCACACAATAGGCTGCTCTGACCAACATATATAACGTGGAATTGTCGGCTCAACGACATTGGCGGCCCTCTTGTGGAGTTTGTGGTCCCGCTTACATAAACTGGTAGTAAAGACATGATACTGTCCGCTACTCAACTACTTCGGGTTGCTCTGATAGCCGGATTGCTGCTGCTGCTGATTCCCTTGGTCGTGTTGCTGATTATATCCTCCTTGGTGACCAGGATAACCCTGACCGTGAAAACCTCCTCTGCTTGAACCGGCGCCCGGGCCTTGAAAGCCGCCTCCACCTGAGCCACCACTTGGGCCGTGACCCCCATCAAATGTGTTTGAATTTTTATATGCCTTCATGATCGTACAATCCTTCCACAAGTGGGTGGCTGGTTTCTCCCGGGTGACGTGTTTTGGACAAGGTTCATTCAACAACTGCTCAAGGGTGGGGTCTGACCCGCCCGATTGAGGGGGTTGTCTGCCCTTGTGCCACTGATTACCACCCTGTGCATTAGTATTAGCAACTAACTCATCAGCCTTACGTTTATTACCTTCCCGATTCGCCAGGTTATGCTGGTGACCCTTGCAATTGCCGTTCTTCTTTCCCTTTGTTGCCTTTTCTTCGTCAGACACTGGGTCCTTGGTGGTATCAGAATCGACATACTTGACAAGAGCTGCCATCAACGTTCCCATGTCATTACAGTCACGTTTAAGCCGCCCCAACTTCTGCTTCAGAGGTCAAAGCGGCAATTTTTCTCCAACATCAAAACTGCTGAGCCGGCATCCATCTTATCAGATGAATGTATTATCTCCTTAACCCGGCGCACCCAATGGGTTGTAGATTCACCATCCTCTTGCTTGCAATTGGTCAGGTCCACAATCGACATTGGCTGCTTACACGTGTCCTTAAAGTTCTGGATAAACCGTGCTTTCAACTCTACCCATGAGCCGATAGAATTGGGTGGCAATCCCTTCAACCAGGTCCGAGCCATTCCATCCAACATCATGGTAAAATACTTGGCCATCGCAGCATCGCTAACCTCAGACAGCTTCATAGCCATCTCATAACTCTCAATCCAAGCCCCCGGCTGTAGGTCAGCCGTGTAATTAGGCACCTTACGAGGCCCCTTGAAATCCTTGGGCAACCGTTCATTGCGTATGGCTGGGACCAGGCAAGGCACGCCTCCAGTTCTTGTGGCCACTCCTGTCTCAACCGAGGTTGCTGGATAAGCCGGAAAGGTTTGGTGAGCTGCCTGCTCTGCCGCTATCTGAGCCGCCCGTTCCGTCTCTTGACAAATCCTCTACTGAACCGCCAAGTAAAGGGCTCCAGCCCATACCGGCTCATGCCTATATGGCCGGTTGTGGCGTTGAGAATTACTTGACATCTCTGCAGACTCCATGCGCCTACTGTAACTCAGGCTCCAGCTTGGGCGAGGAGTTGAATGAATCCTGTCTCGAATGTAGGAGTATGCATCCTGCTGGGCCAAAGCTGTCTGAAGTAGTTCTCTTACCCTCCGGGTTTCAATTGCTGCTGGCGAGTAGCCTTCCATTCGAAGAGCTGCCAAACGAGCCGATGCTGCGATGAGATTTTCCATAGGGTTAGAGAAGTGACCCGGAGGTGTTGATACATAACGAGGAGGAGCTGTATTCAGGCGGGGTGGCTCCATGGCGTGTGGCTGATCTGGTGCACCGGGTGTCGTGACCCGGTTCGCCTCCGGTAGGTTGCTCCCCCAGCCCCGGGTGTATGGAACAGGTTCCTCGGATCCGGCGTTAGAGGCAGTCGCGATTGAGTTTTCGGATGCCTCCTCCTCATGTTCTCATTCGATGCATTAAGATCCACCGAGAGCCGGAAATTTTCTGCTTGAAGCTGCTGAGCACGAGCATCCAGAGTTGCTCGTTCCGCTGCCATCCGGGTTTCCTCCGCTGCTAGATTTTCCTTAGCTTGCACCATCTCCTCTCGCAAGCGTGCCACTTCTGCGTCATGCTGGGCTTTATCCGCCGGTTCTACCACAGCGGTTAACAGAGTCGTCATCCTATCCATGAGATCCATTAGAACCTGAGCCGGGGGCACGCGGGGTCTTCTGACCCGGCTGCTGCCGACCCGGTAGCTGCTACTGCTACTGCGGTGGAGTTCTGCCCGGGTTGCGTCCCCGCCATGAAGACTCCGGCCCAATTCGGCGGCTCAAGGGGGTCTGGAATACTGCTACCATCGGAACAGCCCCCGAGCATGCCGTCTAGCAGCTGGTACAACGAGTCTGTCTCACCTGTTGATGATGCAGTATCAAAGCAGATGGCCGTCTCCCCGCCTTCCATCGATCCTTCGGAGTATTCATCGCCATGGACGCAGCCCACGAAGGCATGTTTCATGACAGATTGAACACGGGCGGACCCGGCACGCTGAGCCGTTTCGATGAGGTTGGTGTGGACGTCCGGCTCAGGGCCTGACTCGCCGATCCGGCTGATGAAGACGTGAATTCTGCCGAAGGGGACCCGGTACTCATACTCGATCGAGCCGGCCTCGGGGCCCCAGCCTTCATCGTCGATGTAGAGTTTTCCGCGACGACTCTTGGTCATCCGGCCCACAGCGTATCCCTTGAGCCCTTCAAAGTTGCGCTTCAAGAACTCAAATCCACCATGCGCTAGCCCCACGGTGGGCGCCAACTGTCGTGGAGTTGACACGGCAGATGTCCTAGAGCAAGGACTTAGTCGTAGGGCCATCGCACTAGGAAGCTTAAAGGGGTTTAATCTGGACAAAGGACACATGAGAGAGTTTTATACTAGTTCAGCCCCTTACGATGAAGGTAAAAGCCTACGTCTAGTTGGGATTGGTATTGCTGAAGTTTCGATCTCCAAGAGGCTTAACTCGCCGGCTTGGTTATCGACTTGGTTGTTTCTTGTCCTAAACCGCCACCGGGTCGTCCCCTAATATACACGGGTTGACGCCTGGTGGCCTACAGAGTCCCGGCCGGCTCATAATCGTGCTCGGCTCGGTGACTTCCTTTACATGCCTTTCTTTACAAGTCTTTCCTTACATACGGCGGTTTACAGTATCAGGCCTTAAGCCGGGCCCAGGCCTTCTATACGTTTAGTAAACTATCATCTTGAATGTTTATCGGGCTTCTTATGTAACCCGCCATTAGGGCTGACCCGGCCCCTCCTGGGCGAGTCATACTGGTAGTAATATCCCCAATAGTTACCAATCCTTAATGGTAACCGATCACACCATAGACTAGCCATATACTCTGCTCTAGGCGAGGTTACTAACATGGGTGACCTAAGGGCTTGGGTTGGCAGTTTATACTTATCCACAAATCCCCTTGAGATGTATGAATGTGATGCACCAGTATCAAAAAGAACGAGTGCAGTAAATGACTTAACCAAAAACTTACCTATTACTGCATCTGGCTGAGCTTCAACCTCCTCGACGTTAACGTGGTTCACCTGTCCCCTATTAAAAGGGTTCGGCTTCTTCCTAGAGCTTCCATTGCCATTCCCATTCTGTGATTCAGGACATTCATTGGCATAATGTCCGGTCTTCTGGCACTTAAAGCAAGTGACTTGGCTCAGGTCTCTCTTGGCGGGTGTTGATGGGTTGGTACGGTTCTGGCCGTTGCTTCCTCCATTCCCGTTACCATTCTTGGGGCCATTATGATTATGCGAACTTCCTCCCCCATGGGTATGCTGAAAAGGTCCTCCCGGTTTAGGGGTAAAACGCGGCCTCTGCTGAGCTCCAAAATTGTACTTCCCTTGTCCATACTTCCTCTTGCGGTTCTCAATCTGCTGCTGCTTCCCTTCAATCATACGAGCACTATCTACCAACTCCTGGTAGTTGTTGAAGCTTGCTACCATCAACTGCATGCTCAACTCATCATTCAGTTCTTCCAGAAACTTCTCCTGCTTAGCTGCATCTGTAGCAATGTCATTTGGGGCATAACGTGCTAGCTTACTAAAGTCATCCACATACTGGCCAACTGTCCGTCCTCCTTGGCGCAAGTTGCGAAACTCACGCTTCTTCATGGCCATAGCTCCTATTGAAACATGGGCAGTACGGAAAGCCTGCTGAAACTGATCCCATGTCACTGTGGCTATAGGGTAGGTGACAGTGTAATTCTCCCACCATGATGCTGCTGGTCCATCCAACTAATGTGAGGCAAAGCGCACCTTCTCAGCGTCAGTACATCTTGTAGTGGTTAACTCCCTTCCAATCTTGTGGAGCCAATCATCTCCTACTATAGGCTCGATGCTACTAGAGAACACCAGTGGATTTAGCCTAAGAAAACGGGTTAAGTGATCAATAGGTGGTGGCGGTGGTGGGTTGTTGTTGTTGTTCCCCTGATTTTGATTCTGGACTAGCAACTGCATCAACGTATTCTGCTGCTGGATCAACTGAGTGAGCTCCGGTGGAAAGGCAAATCCATTGTCACGTCTCAGAGGCATCTGATGGGTTTAGAAAAGATGAGATTTAAGAATAGAGAGAGGTCTAGAGAGAAAACACTACCCATATGCACATGAGGCAAAAGCAAGCAAATCACTTCATTCAATCAAACAAAGGCATACAATCGGTCTAACTATCGTAAAAGTGCTCGGACTACTCTATTTACATGTTGGAATACTACTACTGATGGGGTGGTCTACTAGAAATATTCTTCGGTTGCAGACTCCATGATATCTGCTCCAGCTTCATCAACATAGTCATCATCGCTATCGTCTGGGTCCGAGTCGGTGTCGTCGATGATGATGTAGTCTTCCGGGCGAATCTCATTGGGTTTTTCGTCTTCTTCTACTGGTGTAGGGTCTCCCATGAATATTCCGGTCTTCTTGATCAAGTCGTCATTCTTCTCCACTAGTACGACGATTTCCTCCTCATAATCTTTACGTGTAGCCTTGAGTTCTTCCTCCAGTTCCGTGATTCTTGTCCTCGCCTTCTTCAGATCTATCATGTCTACACACATCTGGTTCTCCTGACGTCGAATGTGCTGGTTTAACTCCTGGATAAAAGCTGCTATTGATCTATCCTTCTTGGTGCTAATCATCTCCCAGTGCTCATCTCGACGCCCACAAATCTGGTAGATAGTATCCTTGAGATCATTGCGGTAAACTTCTCCAATACGTCCCATGGCGATGTGAGCTGCCATGCTCTTTCCTAGACTCCAGGTTGGTGCATCAAAGGAAAACTCTATGGGCTCAGTGACGGGCATGAATGTCCTTCCAGGAACTTGAACTTGAATCATCCAGCTCTCCCCTTCTAGTAAAGTGCCGTTGTAGGTTCCGGTGAAGCTTGGTACTCCGATGTTCAGATATCTAGTGACTTCCTTCAAGTGACGTCCAAAGGGTGTATCTTCATCCGGTTGCGGGAACTTGTTCCTTGCATCCGCCATCCTAAAAGAGTAGAAAAGATGAGGAATCAGAAATGAGAAGAGTGAGTAGTGATCTAGGGCTTTAGCTTAATGGTCGTGTCCTACAGTCAGCGTGTGCTCTGATACCATCTTGTAGCGACCAGACCTCAACCAGTCTGATCTCTGTGCTTTAGTGTCATCCCTGGATCAGTAATGCTGACATGCAAAGTACTTGAAGGATTTATAACAGAGTAGCAATCACACACTTATTACATCGAGTGTCTCAAAAGAGAACTTATTACAATAAATATGGCTTAAGGCCATCTATTAACGATAACAGCGGATGGCTTGGAAGATCAGTGAGTCCATCAACTCCAACGGCATCACTGAGTATAGAAACACGACCTAAAGGCACCTTACTCGTCGTCTGAAAAGTCTGCAACATGAATGTTGCAGCCCGAAAACGGGTCAGCACATGGAATATGCTGGCAATGTAACACATAGAGAGTAATGAAAGAATAAGGCTATACTACATGCATATATGGCTGGTGGAAAGCTCTATGGTTATAGTTTTCCGTAAAGCCAATTTTTCCCTACTACAAAGGAATAAATTTTATTTAACTATCATGGTAGTTGTTAAACATTGAGAAGATAGACATCCTCTCAATCCCAATTAAGCATCATCTTTAAAACCCAACAATATTAATTAGAGTAACATGACGAGATTCACATGATAATCCAAATACTAGATACTCAAGACGTCCATAACCGGGGACACGGCTAACCATGATTAGTTTATACACTCTGCAGAGGTTTGCGCACTTTTCCACACAAGACTTGATCTCCTCCGTTGGGATTCTCGCACTACATGATGTTTGAGAAACGGATGACCGAGACATAGTCTTTCAGAAGCGCTAGCACCTTACGAATGGGTAGACCGTACCAACCTACATCCCCTACATCTGCTAGTCTACAACTGTAAGAGTTTGCACGACTTAGTCAACTATGCTAGAGCCCATAGTAGCTTGTGGCTGCACACGGAAGTTTCTAGTATGAATAATCTCATGATCCCTTTGAGCCTGCGTGGCGGTCCATAAAGAAAAACAGGCAATCGCTGGAATACCCAGGTGCCTCAATTCACCCAGATGTGTGTTTAAGTTGCCACCTTAAATAAACCATTAAATTATCAATCTCACATCTGTCATGGAAACACTCACCCAATCCACGTCTACTAGCATAGCATGGCAATAAGCAAACGTAGAAGTAACTCCCAAAGGTTTGATAATAAAATAGGAAATAGGTACTACCTCATCTACTTTCCAAAACCCACAATTTAATTAGATCCTAATCATGCAATGTTTGAGGATTGATCTAATGCAATAAAACTGGGTATGAAAGAGGTATGATCAAAGTGTTACTTACCTTGCTGATGATCTGTGAAACCTAGAGATTTGAAGTAGCAAGCAGCGCACTCCGGGTACTCTATCGCAAACAAACAAGCATACAATAAGTACTCAACTAATGCACAGGTAAAACTCAAATAAGAGATCTAACCAGAAAGTTCAACTTAAGAACTCTGGTTTGCAAAAAGAATCAAATCGAACGAAGCAACGAAAGTCAAACGGCAAAAGAAAAAAGAAGCTTCATTTACTAATCTGGATCTAGGTTAAATTTTACAGAGGCAAAAATTTGTTTGAGTTGGTTAAACGGAAAGAGGGTTTTGAGACGAAACTCCAGGCGCTTGAATCGCCTGATTCCGATAAACGAGCGAAAAGTTAAACTAGAATGAAAATCGGATCAGAAATCATGATCAGAAAAATCACGGAAAATCCGAGAAAAATAAAAACGACGAACAGATTAACGAACGGACGTTCATTATCTGTAACTAAACGGTGAACGCGTTCGTTAAAACGAAAGAAAGAGCGAACGCTCACTGGAATAAATAAGCCGGAAAAAAATAAAACTAGGATTTTCTAAAAAAACCGGAATGGTTTTTCTCAGAAAACCGGGCAGGCGGGCGGCTACCTCGGCTCGGGCTCCGGCGAGGTTCCGGCGGGGCTCCGGGCGGCGTGGGGTGGCGGGGGGCGGCGGCGACGGCTGCGGCAGCGGCGGCTCCTGGCGGTGGGCGGCGCAAGGCGGCGGGGTGGCGGCTGGGCCGGCTCGGGAGGCGGGCGGGCTGCGGTGGCGGCGTGAGGAGAGGGCGGCGGCGGCGGCTCCTATTTAAAGGGGGGGCGGCTGTGGCTTGGGGGAGGGGGCGGCCTTGGGAGGCGTGTCCCTCGCGGACACGGGCGGCGGCGGCGATCGGGACTTCGGTCCCAATCCGGTTGCGGGAGGCGGTGGCGGCTGGGCCGGCTCGGCTGGGCCTTCGGCCTAGTCGGGCGAGCGGGGTTTTTTTTTTAACAATTCTGCCGTCTAAAATTTCCAAAACAAATTTTCACCGTCTAAATAAAATATTTAGAACGAGATGAACATTTTCTTGGCCCTAAAATGCAGTTTTGTAAACATGCACTTTTTCCTAAATTCAAATAAAATAGCAAAAACTCCAAAATAAAAACTTATTTGATTCTTTATTAAATCTTCAATATTCCTTTATTTTGGGAAAGTCATTTTATTCTCTCTCTCATATTTTTAAAGTAGAAATAATTGAAGATAAAATAAATAAAATCAAATGATCCTATTTTCAAAATTTGAGAAAACTCAAATATGAAAATAACGAAGTCCCCAACTCTCTCCGAGGGTCCTTGAGTTGCGTAGAATTTCTAGGATCAAACCAAAGGCAAAAATATGATATGCAAAGATGATCTAATGTATAACATTCCTAATTAAAAATTTGGGATGCTACAGTTTGGTTCGGTTAACGAACCGGAATGCAATCGCAGTTAAGCACAGGTTTGTGATCTTGCCCTCCACCAAGTCAGGGGTGCCTTTCGAAGGCAATGAGATCACAAAGGATCATCAGTGATGTACTATAATACAAACACCGACCAACCCATATGAAATGAAAATTTATTGATTTAACCCAAATGTAAATACCCACTTGGAGGTTACGGCTGCCCTTCTGACCGTCCATGGGCACGTTGTGGCTCCTGCTTGTCCACCACGTTACACAGTTGGAGGTCACGGGTGCCCTTCTGACCATGGGCCCGCCGTGAGAAAGCGAAGGCACGTCGTGGCTCCTGCTTGTCCACCATGTCTGCGGTGGTGCCAGTGTCCGGATCCGACAAGGCCTGGGTCGTCCACGCCGTCAAGCAGCGGTCCCTAACATCCAAGGAGTCGGACACGCGCTACGCCAATGCCAACATCCTTGGAGGGATCATTGAGGTATTGCGCCGTAAGGCGAAGCAGCAAGCCTGTGTCGCCTGTGGCCTCCTGATGGAGAAAGCCCTGGTTCTCCATGTACTCGTTGGTCTGCCCCTGGAGTCAGACGAGAATATGGTTGGTAGCCCCTCCAACACATCCCACTCCCATGGCGAGAAGATCCCTCTCGACCCCTACATCACCTTCCACCGCTACTTCTGTGACTAAGCCAACAGGACAAAGGCACGGGTGGTCTCGTGGGCGAACTTTTCCAATCTAGTCCTAGTTTACTTATGTTATGGAACAATCTAGCCTTAATTATATTTTGTCCTCTCTTTTTCTATGTTGCCCGTTTTAAACTTCTTCTATCCTATGTTCTCGGTTGTTTCAAGTATGTCCTTGTTAGAATATATTCTGGGATTATGCAATTGCTAATCTGATCTTATCTTATACACATGAACACTACTCGATTTGATGCGGGAATTAGTGGACAGTAGTGTGTTTATACCTCCGTTTGAAGAGGCCATCTCGGTGGAGGAAGTGGAGTCCGACGACGAACTGCAGCAGCATAGTACATCACTCTGGCACCTCGCTGGAGTAAGGACAGGCCTTCACGTCAACGTCCAGCGCACTCCCGATTGGATTTGGAGTAAATTTCGGAGGTCACTGTTATCCTAAACGATACGATGATCAAATAGGTGCAGGGATGCCCTTCCTTTATATATAGCGCTGCATATGACTTGGAACCTAACCATAGACTGATATCTGCCAAGCATTCCAGTTATATACGCTAAGTCGGGACGCGTACATACTTGAGCATACATAATGCTCCCAACAGCCGAGGCATAAGGAATTGTCTTCATTTGATCAATCTCTAATTGATTCTTGAGACATTGAAATAGACCAAACATATCACCTTTAACAATAGGTGCGGGAGTGGAAGAACAGTTATGCATGTTGTATCTTTTAAGGACTTTGTCAATATATGCCCTCTGGGACAGTCCTAATGTCCCTTTAGACCTGTCTCGGTGGATTTCTATGCCCAAAACATAAGATGCATCCCCAAGATCTTTCATGTCAAAATTAGATGAAAGAAATCTTTTGGTCTCATATAACATGTCTAAGTCACTGCTGGCTAGCAAGATATCATCCACATAAAGTACTAATATGATAAACTTGCTCCCACTGGTCTTAATGTATATGCAATTGTCCACTTCATTTTCTTTAAAATTAAATTTTCTTATAACCTCATCAAATTTAAGGTACCACTGTCTAGACGCTTATCTTAGTCCATAGATAGATTTCTTAAGTCGACATCCCATATGTTCCTTGCCTTCTACGACAAAACCTTACGGTTGAGCCATATATACATTCTCATGCAAGTCACCATTAAGGAATGTTGTTTTAACATCCATTTGATGTAGCTCTAAATCATAATGAGCAACAAGAGCCATACCAATTCTTAGCGAATCCTTCTTCGAGACGGGAGAAAAAGTGTTAACATAGTCTATGCCCTCTCTTTGTGTATAACCTTTAGCGTCAAGTCTTGCTTTGAATCGTTCGACATTTCCTTTAGAGTCATGCTTAGTTTTGTAGACCCACTTACAGCCCACCTTTTTGACTCCCTCAGGAATTTCTACTAAATCCCAAACATCATTAATACACATTGACTTAATTTCATCATTCATGGCCTCAATCCACATATATGAGCATCTGCTTGTCATGGCGTCCTCAAAGGAGGTGGGATCATTTGCCTTACTAATGTCATTTCCATCTTCAGTCATGTAAACAACATATTCATCTGTATTAATGGCAGCTCTTCTTTCCCGCTGTGATCTACGTAAAGGTTCATTAGATATCACAGAAGACTGAGTGATGTGAGGCTCATTATTAGGCGCTGCGCCAATAAACCCAGAATCATTAACTGGAGGTGTTGCGCTTGAAGACGAAGGAAAAACAGACTCTGGGATCATCGGTAATGGTATGTCAGTCCGATTTCCTTCAAGTGTGATTTTTCTTGTCTCAGAGCTCCCACTTACATTAGCATTCTCTAAAAATTTAGCATGCCTCTTTTCGACAAATTTAGTGGTACGTGTTGGACAATAGAAACAGAAACCTTTGGATGTTGCACGATATCCAATAAAATGGCAACTGACGGTTTTAGGATCTAATTTTCCAATGTGTGGATTAAAAATATTAGCTTTAGAAGGACAACCCCACACATGCAAATAATTTAGTATGGGTTTCTTCCCAGTCCACAATTCATAAGGTGTCTTGGGTACTGATTTACTAGGAACCCGATTAAGTATATGCACGGCTGTCTTTAATGCTTCCATCCACAAATTAACCGGTAAACTGGAGTTGGAAACCATGCTCCGTACCATATCCATAAGTGTACGGTTGCGTCTTTCAGCGACTCCATTTTGTTGAGGTTCATCCCGCATGGAGTATTGGGCGATTATTCCATTTTCATGAAGAAATAGAGCAAAGGGACCAGGAATTTGTCCATAAGGAGCATGTATCCGGTAATATTCTCCGCCTCGATCTGATCGCACCACTTTAATCTTCAAATTATGCTGATTTTCTACTTCAGCTTTGTGATTTGAAATTTATCAAGTTGCCGGGGTACTGATCCACGGGCACCTATGGGACCGGCGGACCGGGCCCCTTTCGGTTCAGCGGGGGCGGAGATCGTGCAGAGAGCAAATCGAGGCGATACATGCGAGCGATTTACCCAGGTTCGGGCCGCACGGATGCGTAAAACCCTACTCCTGCTTTGTGGTTTGTATTGATTTCTTACTCGGGAGCGCGGAGTGCTACAGTACACACCAGCGGCTAACGAGACCGAGCGTGAGTGCTTTTCGAACCCTCCCCTACGTTGCACACGGGCCTCCTTTTATACGCTCAAGGGGTCACCTACAGGTGGCAACGGAGGCAAAGGGTAAAAATGGAAAGGTGCTGCGGTAGGTATAGCTACCTGCTACAGTGTATCATACCTAACCCTGACGGCAGGGGACAAGGGCCTTAAATGCCCGTCTGTGTCACCTAAACAATGCAAAAAGGGACCGTCAGGGGCGCCACCGCTCGCCATGATGGCAAACTTGTCAGCGCCGCTTTCCACCGCGCACCGCAAGCTGCACAGCCTTCCGCCACGTACGCCTGGAGGGGTCCCAGAGCGACACATTGGTGGATGTGCTAGAGCGCGGGCACAATGGTGTCTTGCCGCGGCAAGCGCCTTGCCGCGGTTGTTGTCTTGTCACGCCCGGGAGCTTGTCGCTCACCGGGCCTTGCCGGGACATGCGACGTGTCGCGGCAAGTTCCTTGAGATGCCTTGGTTGGCCTTCCCGGCAAGCTCCTCTTGCCGGGGTCTTGAGGTGCCTTGGTTGGAGCTTGCCGGGGTCTCGTCTCTTTGATTTGGATACTTTGTTCTTGAATGGCTCCAAAGGAACCATAGAGGACCTTGGCGGTTGTTCAGTGGTGTCTTGCCGTGGCAAGCGCCTTGCCGCGGTTGTTGTCTTGTCGCGCCCGAGAGCTTGTCGCTCGCCGGGCCTTGCCGGGACGTGCGACGTGTCGCGGCAAGTTCCTTGAGATGCCTTGGTTGGCCTTCCCGGCAAGCTCCTCTTGCCAGGGTCTTGAGGTGCCTTGGTTGGCCTTCCCGGCAAGCTCCTCTTGCCGGGGTCTTATCTCTTTGATTTGGATACTTTGTTCTTGAATGGCTCCAAGGGAACCACGGAGGACCTTGGCGGTCACCCGGCAAGCCTTGCCGCGGGATGTTGCGACTGCCCGTGCACAAGTTCGGGATACTAGGGTACCCCTACTTTAGTACACCGACAGGAGCCCCCGGGCCTGGGCCATACACGGTACCGAGCGCTGTTGGGCCAGGACCAAAACAGGGCACGGGCACGCGCGGCCTAGGTTACGCCGTATCTCACTCCGTATCCACCGCGCCCTTCCCGAACGGCACGCGTTGAATGCGGCGTCGTGGGAGAAATCGTGGGTGGTTTCTTTATTCGGAAATGCGGAACGTCCGCCCCCTTCCTCTTTATAAGCAAGGGAAATAGGGGCAGTTCGCCCACTCGCCTGTTGCCGTTCCAATCTCAGAAATCTCCACCGCTCCCTCGCCTTCCCAAAGCTGAGAGAGAGAGAGCAGCGCTCCGCCCCTCATCGCCACCAGCACCACCAACGCCATCGACCTCCTCCACTTCTTCCGCCATGGCTCCAAAAGCCGACAAGGGGAAGGTCGTGAAGTCGACCGAGGCGCAGCGGCTCGCGGCGCTGCGGAAGGAGCGGACCGTCTTCCCCCCCAAGCATGGCGCGAAGGAGCTGAGGGAGAACTACTACCTTTTTTGGTCGGCGGAGACGCGAGCGCATCCGCGCACGAAGGTACTCCCCGCCGCCGCTTGGAAGAAGGCCCAAAACGGATACCCCTTCTTTGCTCTGTTCTTCTACTGCGGGCTCTGCCCGCCTTTTTCTGAATTCTTCTGCGACATCATGAATACCTACGGATTCCACCTCCTTGACTTCACCACCAATGCCGTCCTGACCATGGCAGTTTTCGCACATCTCTGCGAAAACTTTGTCGGAGTCCTTCCCAACGTAGCCCTCTTCCGCCACTTCTTCATACCCGGAGTAGAGAGAGGAGAGCCTCTATCCGGCGGAATCGCCTGGATCTCAAGGGCCGGCAAGAAGGAAACGTATCTGGAGGGAGAATTCCGCGGCAAGTGGGAGGAGTGGAGGGCAGATTGGTGCTGGATTGACGAGGAGAGCCCGCAGCCATTCACCACCCGGCGCCAAACCCCAGTAGCACGCGGCAGCGATTGGAGTGACGTGGCCCCGGAAGACGACAGGCTGAAGATTGCCGTCACCAGGATCCTGCGCCTCAGGCTTGCCGGGCTTACTATTGGCGCTGTTGGCGCAGACTTCCTTCGCCGCCGCATCGCCCCCCTGCAGGAACGGGGGAGGCCCACTTGGGAGTTCAAGAACGCGGCAGACATCATGAGACTGCGCCCGGGCCTCAATTTTAACTTCACAGTTCTGGAGCTCAACGCGATGCTGCAGGAGCTGTTCAAGTATGACCCCCAACATCCCGAAGTTTTCAGGTTGCCGGGGGGCGTCATTCCGCTGTGCAACAATTCTTCGCTCGACCGCATCCGCGCAATGATGCCGGAGTGCGACTCGCATGGAATTGTGCCAACTTGGCAGGAGCCTGCAGACAATGTCGTGCAGCAGTTCTTCGATGACTTGGTGGAAGTGCCAATCCGCTCCGACGAGAAGGACAGCCTCACCCGCGACACCACGGATGCGGAGATGGCGCTCATTGCCACTAGGCTGGAAGAGGCAGCGGCAGCCGCAGCCGCGGGCGAATTTGGGTTCACTGTGGAGGAGGCAGATGCAGCAGAAGCGGCAAGCCGTGCCGAGCAAGGGGAGCCTGCCGGCAAGAAGGAGCTTGCCGGGCGTGACGCCGAGCTGAGAAAGCCCGCCAAGGACACGAGCGGCTCGCTGGAAATCAACTCCTCTTCCTCCTCATCTTCGGGCAGCTCGCCGCAAGCAGAGCCTCCATCCCCACCAAGAAGGCGTCTCCGCAAGGCCGGTGACGTGGCGGAGCGGCAAGCAGGTCAACAGTCGCCACGCCGCATGACACGCTCCACCGCGGCAAACACCGTTGCCGCGGGAGTGCCTCATGTTGCGACGGCAACTGGAGCAGAGTCTAGTCGGACCACCGCTTCAGTTCCTGCCGCTGCTCACGCCGCGCCGGTAGCCTGGGCGGGGTCGTCTCAGACCACCGCCACTGCTCCCGGCAAGCGGCCAAGGGAAGCTTCTCCTCCACCTCCTCGCGCCGGGCGCGCGCCGGACTTCGACTTCTCTGTGTTCAGCTCCGACGAGGAAGAAGAAGAAGAGTAAGCTTCTCTTGCTATACTTGCATTTCTTCAATCCTTGCTGTTTGTCTTGTTTCCCACTTGCTTTTCTTTCTGAACTTGTTCCTCTTTAGGACTCTGGCCCAGAGAGCAGCAAAGAGGGCCAAGGTCCCGGTGATCATCATCGAGGACGAGCCCACTGCGACAGCAGGTGGCGCGCTCGCAACCTTGCCGGATCTGGCGACTTTTCTCCAGAGCAGCCCCCAGCGTAAGTGTATGATTTACTTTCCGCTGCGAGGCGCGCATGGGTAATTGTGTTTGCTGATATCTGCGTGTTGATTTGTGTAGGAGCCGAGCAGCCCCACCAGGAGCCAAGGGAGAATCCCCCGACAAGGGAGAACTCTCCGGCAAAGGAGGGCTTCCCGATAAGGGAGAAGTCTCCGGCAAGGGGCAGCGCCAGCGGCCCTCCAACGGCGGAGAACCTGACTGCAGAAACTGGCGCAGGTAATTCTTTTACTGCAAAACTTCCCTTGGGTCCTTCTTCTCTTGATCTTCTTGGGTTTTTGTCGGATTTTGCTTGACTCTTCTCCCCTTGCCGGCTGTCAGACCCATCTTCTGCGGAGCAGATGGAGACCGAGGTCACCGCCGAAGAAGCAGCCGGCGCTGATGATCCCACCGGCGCCGAGGCCGCCAAGGCTGCCGCCAAGGCAACTGGCGAGGGGTCTGGCGATCGTACTGACGGCCCAGAGGCCGCAGGAGCGCAGGCGCTATGCGGACCGCCGACCCGTCCGCCGAAGCCGCAGCGCCAAGCTCCGAGGAGCCCCAGCCGGGCGTTTACTTGAAGGCCGGCGAAGGCGTCTTCATCAACCTCCCCTGGGCGTCAAGCTCCAGGGCGCCGGTCGAGGGAGAGATCTTCGACGGGGAAGTGCTCGCCTCCGCTGGGTTGACGGTGGTTTACGCGCCAAGCAGCAGCAACGAGCCTGAGGAGGAGCGGCTGCTGCGGAAGTTGATGTCGCTCTACCGTGCGCGGCAAGCCAAGCTAGAGTCCCGTGAGGTGCTTGTCGCGAAGGTGGGAGCAGACATCAAAAAGCGCGCGGAAGAGCTCGGGGGTTTCCACCGGGAAGCCCTCCGGTCCCTGGCGGAGGAGCGGGAGCAGCTCGCTGAAGCGCAGAAGGCCTTCCTCCTCGAGAAGGCTGAAGTCGAAGAGCGGCAGCGACTTGCCGCTGTGAAGCTAGCCGCGGAGGAGGGCGAGCTGGCGCAGCGGAAGGTTAATCTTGACGCCCACGAGGAGGAGCTTGCCGCGCGCGAGGAGAAACTTGGCGGAGCCCTCAAGCAAGCAGAGGATGCTGCCGCCGCCGCTGAGGCCGCCAAGAAGGAGTTGGAGACGAAGGTGGCGCAGCTAGAAGCCGATCTTGCCGAGAAGGGCAGAGAGCTCAGCGCCGCCAAGGACTCCAATGTGGGTCTTGAGTCGAAGTTGACTACTTTGACCAAGACGCTGGACGGCGCCAAGAAGCAGGAGGCGACCTTGAAAGAAGAGATCAAGGCCGACAAGGCGCTGCTGGAGAGCATTGCCGCCACCCAAAATGCCTTCAGAAAAAATGTGGAGCACTGGACGGAGAGTCTTGTGGATGCTGCCACAGATATTGACAGGGAGTTGGCGCAGCTGGGGATGGAGGATCTCGGGTATCCCTCCGACGAGAACCTCCAACCCAGCGCCAAGCTCGTCTTGTTCTTCAAGGGCGTGGCGACAGCCCTCCAGCGACTCCGGGAGAGGATCCCCAAGCAGCTGGCCGACGAGTCGCGGAAGATCTGCACGGGAGCTCTTCAGAAAGTGTTGATGAAGGTGGCCTTCCGCAATCCGGGCCTCTGCCTCACCAACGTCCTCAGGACCTTGCCACCGGATGCTGATCTGGAGGCACTCAAGGCCCTTGTCGCACCCATTGTGGACAAGGTGAGCGGGATCAAGAGGGTCGAAGGCGATCGCGTAGATTAGGCCGCCCATTTCTTCTTTCCTTGTCGCTGTTTATCATGTCGTGAAAACAATCTGTTAGAGCCGCGACAAGCTATCTTTGTAATATAACTCTATTCTGGGCAATGATCGCAACGCTATTCCCTTTACTTGATTCCTCCCTTTGTATGTCTTTTTACCCTAGGCTTTTAGGGAACTTGCCGGTGCAGGCACCTGAGCCGCGAGCGCTGAGTGCGGGACGTCAGCAGCCTGTTGGCGGTGCCTCTACCGGCAAGAAACCTTGTCGCAACTAGTTGCAGCTCACTTAAGTTGTTGAGCGGACTCGAAACAAAGTAAGGGCGCAACTGGCTACTAGTTGGTTCCTCCGCGCACAGGTTTTCCATACAAAGTGCGGTCGTTCAAGGGAGATAACTTAAAATTTAAAAAATTTGATTGCTTAAACTTTGGCAACTTAGCTTTTCTGTTGTTTGCTTCCCGGCAAGGTGAAACTTTCTTGGAACGACGCCTGGTCCATACCATTTTTTTCCCCTTCCCCCCCCCCCCCCGGCAAACTTGTGGGCGAGGGAACCTTCCTTTCTTGAGAAAAAAGAAGGGAGAGAAAATAGAGATATGGAGCCTTACGGCTTGTTAATGCTTACCGGGGAGTAGGTGCTGCACAAAGTGTCAGATCACATATGCCAAAAAATAGAAAGCATGAAATCGACAAAATGTGCGGAGTACATGAGCTTTACTTATGCACGGGGTCTACACCCGGCTTTGTACAAAGGATTACATGCAACAGCGGCCAGACTTGTACAAAAGGTGGTTGCCGGAACAGGTTCCGACAACCGTGCCTTACGGGTAAAACTTACGAAGATGCTCAATGTTCCAGGAGTTGCTCACCAGAATGCCATCTTCGGTCTCAAGGCGGACAGCGCCAGGCCTAGTGACTCGTTTCACCCGGTAAGGGCCTTCCCACTTCGGCGTCAACTTGTTGGAATTCTTGGCGGACTGAACTCGCCGAAGAACAAGGTCGCCTTCCTCGAGACTTCTGGCGTTAACATTGCAGCTATGGTAGCGGCGCAAAGCTTGCTGGTAGCGAGCAGCTCGCACAGCAGCCTGAAGACGGTCTTCCTCAAGGAGCAGCACGTCATCTTGTCGCAGCTGCTCTTGCTCGAGCTCATCATAAGCGAGCACTCGAGGTGACCCGTATACGAGTTCCGTCGGGATAACTGCCTCTGCTCCATAGACTAGAGCGAAAGGTGTCTGGCCAGTGGCTCGATTTGGCGTCGTCCTGATCGACCAAAGAACCACCGGCAGCTCCTCGATCCAGTTTCTTTCGCACTTGTGCAGCCTGTCGAAAGTTCTGGTCTTGAGCCCGCGCAGCACTTCAGCATTTGCCATCTCTGCTTGACCGTTGCTTCTCGGGTGAGCAACAGAAGTGAAGCAGACCTTGGCGCCAAGATCTTGGACGTACTTCATGAAGGTGCGGCTCGTAAATTGTGTACCGTTGTCGGTGATTATCCTGTTAGGGATCCCGAAGCGGCAAACAATCGACCTAAAGAACTTGACTGCTGACTGTGCTGTCACCTTCCTCACTGGTTCCACTTCCGGCCACTTTGTGAACTTGTCGATTGCAACGTACAAGTACTCAAAGCCCCCGACAGCTTGGGGAAAGGGGCCGAGGATGTCGAGCCCCCAGATCGAAAATGGCCAGGATAAAGGGATCGTCTGGAGAGCTTGAGCTGGTTGGTGTATCTGCTTGGAATGGAACTGGCACGCTTCACACTTGGTTACTTGTGCAGTTGCATCTTGGAGGGCTGTTGGCCAGAAGAAACCTTGCCGGAATGCTTTGCCGACAAGTGCTCTTACGCCAATGTGGTGTCCACATATGCCTCCATGTATCTCTGCCAACAGCTTTTGTCCGTCTTCCCGGTGAATACACTTCAATTTCACATCGTTGAGTCTTTTTCTGTACAGCGTCTTGTCGACAAACTGGTACATACTTGACTGTCGGGCTACTCTTTCCGCTTCTTCTTGTTCCTCGGGAAGTTCTCCTGTCTGAAGGAAACAGACAATCTGCTGCGCCCATGCTGGAGCTTGTGGCTCGACAACAAGGACTAAAGGCAAATCTGTCGCTGCGGGAACATCCGCTTCTACAGCGAGAACCTGTGGCTCTGCCGGAGCTTGACGTTCCCCGGCAAGCTTGCCGGAGCAAAACTTGGCGGGAGCTTCTGCTTCAACGGAACAAACCCTGGGGTTTGCCGGAGCAGACTGCTCCTCAGCGCTCTTGGCGTTGATCTTGGGGACTGCTGCGGGAACATCCGCTTCTACGGCGAGAACCTGCGGCTCTGCCAGAGCGTGATGTTCCCCGGCAAGCTTTCCGGAGCAAAACTTGTCGGGAGCTTCTGCTTCAAAGGGACAAACCCTAGGGCTTGCCGGAGCAGAATGCTCCTCAGCGCTCTTGGCGTTGATCTTGGGGACCTTCTTGGCGGCGGCTTCGGGAAGCTCTGCCGGCAAATAGTCACCAGAAATCAACTTACTCTTCTTGCTCTGTCCAGTTGATGGCGTTACGGACGGCTGAGTTAGCTTGAGCACAAAGATCCTTGGTTCCACAGGTAACTTAAGTGCGGCGCACTTTGACAGGCCATCGGCAATGGCGTTCTGAGCTCTTGGAACATGTTCCATTTGTAGGCCGTCAAAGTGCTCTTCTAGCTTTCTCACTTCGTCGACGTAAGCTTCCATCAACGGACTCTGATAATTCTTGTTTACTTGGCGGACGACAAGTTGTGAGTCACCCTTGACAATGAGCTTCTTGATCCCAAGGTCTGCTGCGATCCTGAGACCGGCAAGCAAGCCTTCATACTCTGCAGTATTGTTTGTTGCTTGCTCCTTGGGAAAGTGCATCTGGACTACGTACTTGAGGTGCTCTCTGGCGGGTGCGACAAGCAGCACGCCAGCGCCGGCGCCTTGCAGCGAAAAGGCACCGTCAAAGTACATCAGCCACTCTTTGTTTGCTTCCTTGACGGGGATGCTCGTTTCTGGAATCTCTTCATCTGGTGTTGGCGTCCATTCTGCTATAAATTCTGCCAATGCTCTGCTCTGGATAGTTGAAGTACTTTCAAACTTGAGACCAACGCTTGACAGTTCCAGTGCCCACTCAACAATACTACTTGTCACTTCTGGATTCTGCAGTATCCTCTTCAGCGGAAAGCGAGTGACAACTGTGATCTCATGTGCTTGGAAATAATGGCGCAGCTTTCTCGAGGCCATGAGAAGGCCGAAAAGCAACTTCTGCACGCCAGAGTACCTTGACCTAGCCCCCTGCATCAGGGAACTGACAAAGTAAACTGGGCGCTGCACCATTTTCTTCTGTATCTCTTCTCGCATCTGCGCAGATCCATCTTTGCCGGGACCAGAGCTTGCCGGGGAAGCCACCTGCTTGTCGCTGGATGCGCTTGCCGTGGTTGCTGGCTCATCATCTGCCTCCCTCTCTGCTACTAACGCAGCACTAACCACTTGATTGGTTGCTGCTACATACAGCAGCAACTTCTCTTGTGGCTTAGGTGCGACAAGTATTGGAGGGGAGGACAGGTATCTCTTCAAGTCTTGCAGCGCAGCCTCCGCTTCCGGAGTCCATCTCATTGGACCTGCCTTTTTCAATAATTTGAAAAACGGCAGGGCGCGCTCAGCAGACCTAGAGATAAACCTACTGAGAGCAGCCACGCAACCGGCAAGTCTTTGTACATCCTTGACGCGCTTGGGTGCTTCAATCTGCTCAATGGCCTTGATCTTGTCGGGATTGGCTTCAATTCCCCGCTGAGACACGAAGAACCCGAGAAGCTTGCCGGAGGGAACTCCAAACACACACTTCTCTGGGTTGAGCTTGAGGCTGATCTTACGCAGATTTGCAAAGGTCTCGTCTAAATCTTGGATCAAAGTTGCTCTGTCCTTGCTCTTGACCACTATGTCATCCATGTAGGCTTCCACATTTTTGTGTATTTGTGGCTCTAGAGCGACATGGACTACTCTTGCAAATGTTGAGCCAGCATTTTTTAATCCGAAAGGCATCCGTATGAAACAGTACGTGCCACATGGAGTAATAAATGCGGTCTTCTCCTCATCTTCTTCCGCCATGAAGATCTGATGATATCCTGAGTATGCGTCAAGAAATGAAAGCAAATCACATCTGGTTGTGGAGTCAACAATCTGGTCAATGCGCGGCAAAGGAAATGGGTCTTTGGGACAAGCTTTGTTAACATCGGTAAAATCGATACAAAGTCTCCATTTCCCGTTTGCCTTGCGCACGACTACAGGATTGGCCAACCACGTAGGATGGAGCACTCCTCTGACAAGGCCTGCGGCTTCCAACTTCTTGATCTCTTCTGTGATGAATTCTTGGCGCTTCACTGCCTGCTTCCTGACCTTCTGCTTGACGGGCCGCGCATGAGGACAAACGGCAAGATGGTGCTCAATTACTTTCCTGGGAACACCGGGGATGTCAGACGGTTGCCACGCAAACACGTCGACATTCGCCCGCAGGAAAGCAATGAGCGCGCTTTCCTATTTAGGGTCGAGAGTGGCACTGATGGTGAAGGTACCACCAGTGCCGTCCTCCTTGGCGGGCACCTTTTTCGTCTCTGGTGGAGCTGCCATCGTCTTCTTACACTTGCCGGTGGAGCTCGATGGTGCGTCCTCGACGGTAGCGCAGCACTCCGAAGAGGTGCGCTTGCCGGAGTGGGCATCAGAACTCTTGCCGGACTTGGTCTTCTTCCCCCCGGGAGCTTCAGCGGCAAGTGATTTGTGATCTGCTGCGGCTGCTGCTTCCCGGTAGATCTTGTCGGCGTAGATAAGAGCATCCTTCTTGTCGCCAGGGACAGAGATGACGCTTATTGGGCCTGGCATCTTCAGCATGTTGTATGCGTAATGAGAGGCTGCCATGAACTTGGCGAGTGCTGGACGGCCAAGTATCCCATTGTAAGGCAATGGAATATCGGCAACGTCAAAAGTGACCCTCTCAGTCCTGAAGTTTAACTCGCTGCCAAATGTTACCGGCAGCGTGACTTTCCCCTTTGGCTTGCTCCTTCCCGGGTTGATTCCTTGGAATGTGCCGGTCTCTTCGAGCTCGCTGTCAGGGATCTGGAGTTTCTGGAGTACAGCGGAGGAGATCAGGTTCAAGCCGGCCCCGCCGTCAACTAGCATCTTAGTGACCTTGAGGTTGCGGATAGTTGGTGAAACCAACATCGGCAAGCACCCGACCGCAGTTGTGCGATCAGGGTGGTCCTCAATGTCAAAGATGATAGGCGTGCTGGACCATTTCAGAAGCTTGCGTGACTCGACAGGTGGTTCTGCTGCATTGACTTCCCGCACCCACTGTTTGAGTTGGCGGTGCGAAGTATGCAGAGAAGCACCACCGTCAACGCACAAGACCTTTGTGGCTTTCTGGAACTCCTGCTCACTGGTCTCGACATCATCCATATCTTCGTCGTCGTCGTCGTCTTCATTGTTGTCGCGGCCACGGGGAGGTCTATCTCCTTGCCGCTGCTTGGCCTTGCCGCGGCGTCCTCCCCGGCCGGCGCGCTTCTTGCCAGATTCTCCAGCACCTCCTTGGGCCCTCTCCTTGTCGCGTCGCTCGTACTCAGCCTTTTGCTGCTGGACAAGCTGCTCAACCTTCTTGCAGCTCTGGAGGTCATGGCCCTTGGTGCGGTGAATCTTGCAGTATTGCTTGTCGGAGCCCTCCTGCTTGTCGGCGACCGCCACAGCCTGGCAGTTGGCGCACGCGGCAATCTCCTTGTCGGAGCTACCAACCTTGGCTTTGTTGGCGCCACCTTCGTTGCCGGACTGCTCAACAACTAGCACATCTTTGCCTTTCTTCTTCCTGTTCCGCCGCCGGTTCTTCTTTGCTGGGGCAGCATCCTCGCTGTCAGATCCTCCTGCTCATGCATTCTCTCCGGGGAGTCTCCTCCCTTCCTCAGCGCGTGCACACTTATCGGCCAGGGCATACAGCTCACTGACGTCTCTGATCCTGCACATCGCCATCTCCTCCCGCATCCTGCGGTTACGCACGTTCTGATGAAATGCGCTGATGACCGCGGCGGGGTGGACGTCTGGGATGTTATACTGCACACGGCTGAACCTCTGAATGTACTTGCGCAGGGGCTCTCCTTCCTTCTGGACGAGCAGATGAAGGTCGCTCTCTTGGCCATGAGGTTTGTGGCCGCCTGTAAAGGCGCCCCGACAAACTGATGGCATAGGTCTGCCCAGGAGGATATGGAGTTGTCCGGCAAGTGCATGAGCCAGGACCTGACGTTGGGCTTGACCACCAGCGGGAAGTAGTTGGCAAGGATCTTGTCGTCTCGCCCTCCGGCAGCCTGCACCGCGATGGTGTAGATGCTGAGGAGCTCCGACGGATGCGTCTTGCCGTCGTACTTCTCTGGTACGTCTGGTTTGAAATTCTTCGTGCTGGGCCACTGGACTTGCCGCAGCTCACGAGTGAACGCAGGGCAACCTACCGCGTACGGCAAGTTGCCTGGTTCCCCTGGCGCATGCATGTCGACAGAGGGCCCAGTGCGCTGGTCTGATTGACGCCGCGCTTCTCTTCGGCGCTCGATGCGAGTACGAGCGTCTTCTTGTTGTCATTCTTGAAGAACTTGGCGCTGATCGCGACGAGCTCGCGGATCTGATGACGCGGTGGAGTCGCTGTCGAGGTGGATCCGGCGAGACGGCGATCTTGGCCTTCGGGGTGGAGAGTGCACAGTAGTTGCACCCCCACCGGTCTTGTCGACACCGGCTCGTGCCTGGCTGACTTGTCGCGGCTGCGACGTGTTCGGCTGCCGTGGAGTGTCGCCGTTGGCGAAGCCGATGAGACTCTGGATGGTGGCCCTCCAGTCGTCGATCTTGTCCGCCGTTGGAGGGTAGTCTAGGAGCAGCTGAGCTCGTGCCAAAGCTTCTGCTGCAGTGGCGGGTGGCGGTGGCGAACGGTGCGAGGAGCGGGATATGCTCGGACTTCTAACCATGTTAGAAGGAGCAGTATCCCGTCCAGGCGACCGTGTCTCGCTCGCGCCAGCATGTTGGTGTGCATGGTGGTCCTGAGTGCTCCGAGATCCACTAGCTCGATCTTGATCTAGCAAACTCATGGTACCGTGAGTACCATGACACCGTCGGTCCCGCGCCTCCTGAGACGGGTGCGGTGCATGTACGGACGCCGAGGTCTTGGAATGCGCCCGGTCATTGTGGGAGCCGGCTACGCCGCCGATGGGCAGCGCAGCCTTGTCCTTGGACCTGGCAGCACCGTGAGCTCCCTCGTCGACGCGCGTTCTTCCGCCGGCGCCTGCCCCATCAGCCGTTTGCTCCGGCGATGGTGGGTTCGGCGCGGACGGAGCAGCCGCCTCCGAAACCTTCTTCTTCGGCGGCATGTTGATGAAGATGATGAAGCTCTAGCTCGCGAGAACGCCGGATCTGGTTCACACAACTTCGACGCCCCCTACCTGGCGCGCCAAAGATGCCGGGGTACTGATCCACGGGCACCTATGGGACCGGCGGACCGGGCCCCTTTCGGTTCAGCGGGGGCGGAGATCGTGCAGAGAGCAAATCAAGGCGATACACGCGAGCGATTTACCCAGGTTCGGGCCGCACGGATGCGTAAAACCCTACTCCTGCTTTGTGGTTTGTATTGATTTCTTGCTCGGGAGCGCGGAGTGCTACAGTACACACCAGCGGCTAACGAGACCGAGCGTGAGTGTTTTTCGAACCCTCCCCTACGTTGCACACGGGCCTCCTTTTATACGCTCAAGGGGTCACCGACAGGTGGCAACGGAGGCAAAGGGTAAAAATGGAAAGGTGCTGCGGTAGGTACAGCTACCTGCTACAGTGTATCATACCTAACCCTGACGGCAAGGGACAAGGGCCTTAAATGCCCGTCTGTGTCGCCTAAACAGTGCAAAAAGGGACCGTCAGGGGCGCCACCGCTCGCCACGATGGCAAACTTGTCAGCGCCGCTTGCCATCACGCACCGCAAGCTGCACAGCCTTCCGCCACGTACGCCTGGAGGGGTCCCAGAGCGACACGTTGGTGGATGTGCTGGAGCGCGGGCACAGTGGTGTCTTGCCGCGCCAAGCGCCTTGCCGCAGTTGTTGTCTTGTCGCGCCCGGGAGCTTGTCGCTCACCGGGCCTTGCCGGGACATGCGACGTGTCGCGGCAAGTTTCTTGAGATGCCTTGGTTGGCCTTCCCGGCAAGCTCCTCTTGCCGGGGTCTTGAGGTGCCTTGGTTGGCCTTCCCGGCAAGCTCCTCTTGCCGGGGTCTTGTCTCTTTGATTTGGATACTTTGTTCTTGAATGGCTCCAAAGGAACCACGGAGGACCTTGGCGGTCACCCGGCAAGCCTTGCCGCGGGATGCTGCGACTGCCCGTGCACAAGTTCGGGATACTAGGGTACCCCTACTCTAGTACACCGACACAAGTGCTTTAGATCGTGCACGAATAGGAAAAATATATCCGTAACGAAAATAATCATCGGTGAAAGTAATAAAGGAGTCATATCCACCGGCCGAAGTAATAGGAAATGGACCACAAATGTCAGTGTGGATTAATTCGAAAACCCCACTACTACGAATTGCTCCTTTCTTAATTTGTTTTACGAATTTTCCCTTAATACAATCGATGCAGTGATCTAAATCCGAGAAGTCTAAGGGTTGAAGTATCTATTCTTTAATGAGACGCTCCATTCTCCTCTTCGAAATATGGCCTAAACGAAAGTTCCATAATTTCGACGAAGTCTCATGCTCATTTATTACATCACAAACATTCAAAGATTCAGAGGAGTCGTTCAAAAGGAGTCTTTAGAGTTCATCATGGCGCACGCCATGACCAATATAATCATGAACAAACTTAATAACACATCGTTTGTTCCCAAAATAAGTCTCAAAACCATCATCATCTAATAGAGAAACATAAATAAGGTTCCTCCTCATTGTAGGAACATAAATAGTATTATTAAGAAGGAGGGTGAAGCCATCTTTTAGCATTAACGGGAGAGTCCCAACAGCTTCAACATTAGCCTCCTGTCCATTTGCAACTCTAAGAGTTCGCTCCCCCCTTTGCAGCGTCCTCGCGGTAAGGAATCCCTGCAATGAGTTAGAAATGTGCACGATGGCACCTGAGTCAACCCACCATGTATTAGGGGGGAAATCAATGTAAAGGGATTCATCAATCATGGAAATTGTGTCCATACCCTTCTTTACAAGCGATGCCTTAAAGCCATCACAATCCTTGTGCTTATGTCCATCATGTTTGCAAAACTTGCAATAAGGCTTCTTAGGTGCAGAAGGATCCTTAGCAACAGAAGGCTTTGACCTTGTGGCCCTAGACTTGCTTGATTCAGCCTTATGTGAAGGACCTAATTTTTTCTGAGTCTTGTTTTCACCATTAAACTTTCTCTTCACTGAGTTCATGGAAGTAAGATGAGCGTAATCTTTTCTCTCAACCTTAAGTCGCTCCTCTTCTTGAACGCACATAGCCGTGAGCTCATCCATGGTCCACTTCTCCTTATGTGTGTCATAGTTGATCTTGAATGGACCAAACTCCAAATGAAGGGAGGTCATAATGAAATGAACCAAGAAGCTCTCAGAAATCTCCATGTCCATGCCCTTTAATTTTGCGGCCATATCGTTCATAGTCGTGATATGTTCCCTCACACCGCTTGCACCATCATACTTAGTGGTGAGCATTTTCATGATCAGTGTACTGGTATAGACTTTTGTGGAGCCTTTAAACTATTCCTCCACCGATGCCAGATAAGTCTTAGCACATTCGGAATCGGGGATAGCTCCCCTAATCCCAAGAGTAATTGTGCTTTTCATGATCATGAGGGACAATCGATTGGAGCGCTCCCACTTCTCCTTGTTAGCCTCACAAACCTTAGTTCCCTCAGCAAGGTTTTCATCATCAGAGGACAAGGGAACTGGAGCCTTCTCCCTAAGTGCGTAGTCAAGATCCATGACCCCAAGGTTAATGGAAATATGCTCCTTCCATGTAGGAAAGTTAGTCCCATTGAGGTGCTCAATTGAGTTCAGGAGCCCAGAAATAAGTTATGGGTTCAAAGCTGAATAAAACATAAATAACATGGATATTAAAATTACGAATTATGAAAATATCCATATTAATTTTTTTGCATGATATCAATCCTATGTTGGTCTGATTAATAACATGGCAAATTTAATAAAATCCTAATTCGCAATACCGTTGGGCAATAAAAAAAAGAGGACCTAATCATATAGTAACATCATCGGGAATTAACCGTAATATTCATGATCACAAACAACGTTGGTCAGTATGTAATCATGCATTACTAAAATTAATCATGGCAATTATCCCAAATATTATTGCAGTGTTAAACCAAATTTTCATGTTGGTTCTATCGTAATTTAACACAATTATGCCAAAAAATTCTACCGATTACACAAAGAATTAACTGTATGTAGATAATTAGCAGACTTATATGTGTACTGCATACAGTGAGTTGATGTCAAATCTGCACGTACTAATAAAATGCTGCTGTATGGTACTTGCCATCACGTAGTTAGCCGAACAAAAGGAAAAAATGCTGTACGGCCCACTAACTCGTATAGCCCAAAGTCACTGGAACTGGCCAGTTACGAGCATGCGGGTAAATCCCTAATCGAGTTAGCTTTCTACTGCGCCGCCGTCGTTCATGAGAAAACTAGATCGGATAAGCAGAGTGAGTTAGCTCTGCGAGGACGGCACGGATGCGAAGCGGTCGGCGCCACCGTGAGGCGCACGGCGGCGGCGGGAGCGCCGGAAGCACAGCCTGAGGCGCACGGCGGCGCGGCGCGAGCACAGCCGGATGCGCTCGGCTACAGCAGCATCACCCTGAGGCGGACGGCGGCTGTGACACCACCGCTGATGTGCACGGCCGAGGCCTCCTTACGTGAATTTTCAGGCAAGTTCTATGACACAGATTGATTTACTGGCAGTTTTTTCTCAAATAGATTCATGAGATTAGATTCAACCGGCTCATACCAAATGATAGAATATATTGCTGGGATTATGCAATTGCTAATCGGATCTTATCTAATACACATGAACACTACTTGATTTGATGCAGAAATTAGTGGATAGTAGTGTGTTTATACCTTCGTTTGAAGAGGCCATCTCGGTGGAGGAAGTAGAGTCCGATGACGAACTGCAGCAGCGTAGTAGATCACTCCGGCACCTCGCCAGAGTAAGGATAGGCCTTCACGTCAACGTCCAGCGCACTCCTGATTGGATTTGAAGTAAATTTCGAAAAGCACCGTTATCCTAAACGATACGATGATCAAATAGGTGCAGGATGTCCTTCTTTATATATTGCGCTGCATATGACGTGGGACCTAACCATAATCTTAATTAGCCCCCCAATCACAGGCGCAAATTGCTAATTACCGTTAATTAGTGTTAATCCCGTAATTAACTATTGGGCCCACTTTAACTTATGGTAATTAGCATATTAACCATTTAATCACTTAATTTTTCTAACAGTCCTATGTATGTTATCTATATTGCATGTCGTTGTATGAATTTGATGGTTTCCAAAGAAGCATCATGGTTGCTCACGCCGACAAGCATCTGGTCCATACGACATATAATGATCAAATTAGGTAAGTCCGGTTGAAGATCCTCTTTGCAATTTTTTTGCTAAGTTTTCATTTTAAGCATAAAAAATGCATACATAAAAAGAAAGGAACACCATGCATTCGAAGGACGATATTGTCGTTGCCTTCGCCGTGCCCAGCAGCGGCATACAAAGAAGAAGAAATTCACGATGACTCTACCACACTTTGTCAACGTTCACTCCAGGTCTCGACTTCGAATGACAGTTCGCTGAATTGAACAAACAACTCTATCACGAATGAGTCTATGTATCCTTTCGAAATATACTGGAAGTCCTCTGTTTTAATTCATGTATGTCGAACCATGTTTTCAAACTCGATTCAAATAATTACAAAATAAAGGTGTGTATATTCACAAATTTCGGAAAAATTCAAAAATTATTGTAGTAAACAAACATAAATGCGCAATAGTTACTAATTTGTTCTCTCTCTCTCTCTCTTGCCCTTCCCCCTCTCCCTCCGTTTGTCGCTTCGGCAATGGAACGGGAGAGGACGACTCTAAGACTTCGGTCCGGTAGTGGTAGGGTCGAGAAGAGATTTAGTGTTTATCTTCATTTGGTGATGCTGAAATGATGGTGTCGCAGCTGGTCTAGAATAAGGTCTCCTCGCCCCATCCTCGTACCGATGATTCTTCGTATCGTCAGGAGGCGTGTGTGGATGATGGTGTGTCCCCAGATCAAGCTCTCTAGATCTGACTTCTGTAATGGTTTGATTCAAACACATTGTCTTGTAGAGCGGACCACGTGATTGTGTGCCTTAGTACTCCGGCTCCAATTCCGACCAGCAAAGATTCATCAGCATCGGCCTCGTAAGTGAGCATGTGAGATTTGTGTTCCCCGACTCCATCTAGCCGGAACTATGGTGTTACAAAGGCCCTTTCCGATATTTTCTTTTCCAAGATGACGATTTGCTACGTAGAGCGTGGTTGCCCATCTTCTGGTCTACATCGACGGCTTCTAGGCCGCTGCTTCAACAAGCTCTTCAGTTTGAACAAGTTTGCTCCGCTGTGACAGAGGCCCAGAGACGACAACGAGCTTTTCTCAAAGCGCGTCACCAATGCATATCGGATAATGATGACTTTGACACCTCAAGGATTTGGATGCATTTTCAATTTTTGTAAGGTTTTTTCTATAAACATTTGTGCTAGCGGTTGGCCTTTTGAAGAAAAAAAATGTGAGCGTACCACTCAAAAACTCAAGATCATATCCGTTGTACCATATATTAGCCGTGCCCGTGCGTACTAGCACAAGAAAGATCATGACTCACACATGAGTGTCAACAACCTGATGATCGCACACTCTTTTAGAGAAAAGGCACAACCCGAGCCTGAGGAGGGCTCAAGCATAGCCCGGCGTAGAATTAATAAAGCCATCAACCGGTCAGGATTACATTAAAAACGAGACATACAATAGGAAGTAAAAGAAAGCAGGGATGCAACCCTGCAACGGCCGATACAAGGAGCTGAAGGAAAGCTAAGACTCTACGAACAGAGAGAAAAAAGACTACAGCTTGAAGATCTATGTGCTTGACATGAATCACGCCACCGGAAGGGATCATACTGCACCCGAAGCCAACAAGATTGAGAGCCGCGACCACCAACGAGGGCCAAGTCTTCACGCACAGGCTTGGGAGACGTCGAGCCAATGACAAAGATGAACTGCCCCCGGAGAGCAAGCACTAAATGCTAGGCAGGAGGATGACAATGGGCGCGACCACCCCATCAACCGCGAACACAAGCTGTCGCCCACAATTGAAGCATGTCGTAGAAGCAAGCCATGGACCAGGAACGTCCCAGGAAGACACGCCAAAGATTGGAGGAACCAGAGCACGCCAAGGCCGCCATCTCACAACTACCATCATGTCCCAGTGGCTGAAGAGGGAACCACTATCCCCTCTTGCCCAGGCCATGGGCGTCGATCCGCCGGACAGACAGGAACACACGGCGGCGAGCACAACAGCCAGGAGGGAACCCGTCATCCATGGCGAAGAGTCACCACAAGAAGAATCTGCCGCCACCAAAAGCACCCGAAGCATGCAGCAGCCAACCCACCTCCCCACAGATACAAGACGACGTCTTTAAGAAGGTAACGACGATGTTATGGCGCCGCGGCCGCCCAACCGAAGTTGTGGGCTTTCACCCAGTTGCAGGGGAAGGAGGAGGAGGGGGAGGTCAACCTCACCGACGCCTTCAGGAAGGAAAGGTGGTCGCCGCCGCCGGCCAAGGGGTTACCCCGGTCTAGATATCCCCACTCCATAGCCACGCTGCAAACAGCCGGATCCGGCCGAACCTGATGCGGAGAAGGTGGCTGCAGGCGACGGGAGACCGTCGCCAGATCTGGCACAGAGAGTCGCGGAGGGCTCGCTGCTCCACGCCCTGGTCTGCCGCCGCCTTGCCACCCACGCGCCGAGAGGAGGCGGCCACAACTCCAGCGAACGCCGCCCGCCGCCGGGACGGCGCCGCCCACTCCACCAAGGCCGCCGCCTGGAACCCTAGGTCCGCTCCTAGGAGGAAAGCATGACCGGAGACCTTGCCGCCACCCTCATCGGAGTCCGCGCGGGGATGTCGGCGGCGGCAAGGCGAGAGATGCAGAGGAGGGAGTGGTGGCGGCGAACGGGATCTGGGTCGCCCCCGAGTCGCCCCTGGGGGCGACGCGAGGGAGCGGTGGGGAGAGACTCCTTGTCCCTTCGGTGATCGCTCACTCACCGCACCAACGGCCTGATCCGACGCCCAATACATCTATCTATCTATCCCTCTCTAATAATAAAGCACGGATTGACTCCGTGAGTTCAGCGTCAGGCGGCTCCGGATCGAGCGACATCCGCAAAGGGCGGCGGCGGCGCACGGGCTCGACGCGCAAAAAGACGGTGGCATCCGGAACCAGGCGAGCGGCTTAGGGGTTCTCCGGGGCGGCGCCATGGTTGCTCCGATGACGACGATGTGGCACTCCCCTTCTGGTGCAGCGCACGAGGGAAGGAGGAAGGGACCGACCCAAGACGGGGGCTGAGGCCGGCAGCGCCTTCTACACAAGCCTCACCAGTGGTGCCCTCTACACCTTCTCGCTCACCCCCGGCACCTTCTTGCTCACCACCGGCATAATAGTCATCCTCGACGCAGTCAGCTCTGTACAAGGCACCAATCGGCATCTTCGACGGCCACAAGTTCTCCTACTATGCTTCTGTCGCCTCCGCCAGCATTGTTTGGGTGCGACGACGTGGATGTCCGGCACCTCGGCCAGCAGCGACCGCGCCCATGGTGGCCATGCACGCTAAGCTACCAAGCACACAGCTCGATTGATCTACAGGAACTAGTGGCACTTGCGCATCTCGCCGGATACTCCCCTCCGTGAAGCTAGCTTGGGGTTCTGATTGACCTCCTTTTGTTGAATACGACAAAAATACAAAGCAAAGCTTCACCTAAGTGCACGAATTCTTTAATAAGTACGGTGCTGCAATGAATTAACGACCTAGGAGCTGTTTGGTTACAAAGAGGTAATTCATTATTCATGTTTGTTTACAATTATTTAATTTTCACTGTTTTGGATCCTGTATTATGCACAATATAATTTGTAGAATGTTTTATCTTTGCAAATAAGGGAAATAATGATCCAAAATTGGAGAAGATGGTGAAAACCAAATGTTTATGTGATTTGATATGATGTACTTAGTAATTAACTTTTCCTACCTGCATCTTTTAAAGTGTCTAGATCATGTTTTCGTCAGCTCCGGCATCTTCAAGAGCTTTGTCATGCCCTATTATTTTCAATTTAGTCTGTGACCGCATCAACTGCATTCGGTCGGTTCAATTCAATTCGTCATTTCTTTGTATATTTGATGCATTATTAACCGTAGCAACGCACAGGCACATTTGCTAAGATGTGATGTGGGATGTGCTGCGCTATATAAAAGAAATAGAAGAAAGGACGCATGGCAAGGAAATCCGAGAAGATCCGATAAATATATGGGATGTGGGCAGTATAATACATGCGTCTACAGACATTAAACACAAATATTATTTACGCATTAAAAAAACTCTTCGTGTATTTTCTTTGATAAATACATACGCTAACAATATATTCAAGCATTGCAATAGAAATATTTGCAAGCACCAACATATTTTTTCCAGATAGATTGTATATAACAAGCCAAGTGACCCGTTAGTAGAGGGATGGGAATTATAAGGCAGACAATGTTGACGAACAAAACTGGAGAAGCATAGAGGAGGCATGAGAAGTTCCAGAGCAATATTTCACGTCAGAGTGAATAAAGGACGAGCTCGGGACAAAGGTGCGATGATGAGCTTGAGGTCATGGAGGGGAGCTAACAATAGGAATGCCGTTGAACATGCCATAAGTTGGTGATGCTTGAACCGAAAACCGTCCATGATACATGCATGTCTCCGTAGTGTGCTAATGTATCATCGTTTGTTCTTGTCGTTTTTCTTTACCATAATAACACCTCATTTCACGCATCTCATGAATAAATGAATTATCCCTAGCCCATTTTGCATGTACTTTTTAAATGTACATGCAAGCCATATTGAAATAGAAGAGCTGGACTTGTGGAACCGATTATTAAATTCTATATCAGCTTTTCTAGATTTTAAGAGCATGCGATATACTTTTCTCCCGTTACAACGCACGGGCCCTTTTGCTAGTGTAACTCAAACGTCCAACAGCCAAGCACCCACACCCACATCAATTGAAGAACAACCAATGGCAGCCCCTACTCGGCCAAGTGAAGAAATTCCTCCTTGCATTGCAGAAAGGTATGGTCACTCTCGAGAGAAGACTTGTGCTGATAAAATCGGTGCTCACAGGCAGACCCATACACCATCTGCTAGTTATGGAGGCACGGTCTGGGTGTTTACAGAAATCACCATATGGTTCCGTCCTTTCTTCCGGGAGGGTACAAATAAGGTTGGCCACATTAAGGGCATAGTCCCGCATCTAGTTGGAGGGAACGGGATCTCCCTCCTGCAATATGCGGATGACACCATTATCATGGTCGAAGGTTCGGAGACCGACATCATGAACTTGAAGTTCCTCCTGCTGTGCTTCCAGCAGATGTCTGGCCTCAGGATCAACTTCAATAAGAGTGCGGTAATGATCTTGGGATTCTCCCAAGATGAACGACAGAGCATCACGGATAGACTCAATTGCCATCTTGGATGTTTCCCCACGACTTATTTGGGGATACCCATTAGCAGCTCGAGGCTCATGGTGGCCGAGCTTCGCCCCACGGTGGGGAAGCTTCAACAGCATCGAGCCTTGGTAGGGCCAATGGCTATCAAAGGCGGCCTGGACGGTGCTTATTAACTCGTCCCTATCATGCCTGCTCTTGTTCATCATGAGCTTCTACAGCCTCCCGGAGACTCTACACCACGAGATTGCCACTATTCAGGGATGCTTCTTCTGGGCAGGCGAGGGTGACAAGCAGAAATACCACATGGTGCGATGGTCGGAGATATGTAAACCACGCGCCCAGGGTGGTCTCGGCATCATGTCCTCCAAATGCATGAACATTGCCCTGCTAACTGATACGTCTCCAACATATCTATAATTTTTGATTGTTCCGTGCTATTATATTATCTGTTTTGAATGTTTAATGGGCTTCATTATACACCTTTATATTATTATTTTTGGGACTAACCTACCAACCAAGGGCCCAGTGCAAATTGCTGTTTTTTTGCCTATTTCAGTGTTTCGCAGAAAAGGAATATCAAACGGAATCCAAACGGAATGAAACCTTCGGGAGAGTGATTTTTGGAACAAACGCAATCCAGGAGACATGGAGTGGACGTCAAGGAAGCATCGAGGAGGCCACGAGGCAGGGAGGCGCGCCCAGGGGCAGGCGCGCGCCCCACCCTCGTGGGCCCCTCGTAGCTCCCCTGACCGACTTCTTTCGCCTATATATACTCATATACCCCGAAAACATCCGAGAGAACCATGAAACCCTATTTCCACGGCAGCAACCTTTTGTACCCGTGAGATCCCATCTTGAGGCCTTTTCCGGAGCTCCGCCGGAGGGGGAGTCGATCACGGAGGGCTTCTACATCAACACCATAACCTCTTCGATGATGTGTGAGTAGTTTACCACAGACCTTCGGGTCCATAGTTATTAGCTAGATGTCTTCTTCTCTCTCTTTGGATCTCAATACAAAGTTCTCCTCGATCTTCTTGGAGATCTATTTGATGTAATTCTTTTTGCGGTGAGTTTGTCGGGATCCGATGAATTGTGGGTTTATGATCAAGATTATCTATGAAAAATATTTGGTTCTTCTCTGAATTTTTTATGTATGTTTTGTTATCTTTTCAAGTCTCTTCAAATTATCAGTTTGGTTTGGCCTACTAGATTGATCTTTCTTGCAATGGGAGAAGTGCTTAGCTTTGGGTTCAATCTTGCGGTGTCATTTCCAAGTGACAGCAGGGGCAGCAAGGCACGTATTGTATTGTTGCCATCGAGGATAAAATGATGGGGTTTATATCATATTGCTTGAGTTTATCCCTCTACATCATGTCATCTTGCCTAATGCATTACTCTGTTCTTATGAACTTAATACTCTAGATGCATGCTGGATAGCAGTCGATGTGTGGAGTAATAGTAGTAGATGCAGAATCGTTTCGGTCTACTTGTCATGGACGTGATGCCTATATACATGATCATGCCTAGATATTCTCATAATTATGCACTTTTTCTATCAATTGCTCGACAGTAATTTGTTTACCCACCGTAATACTTATGCTATCTTGAGAGAAGCCACTAGTGAAACCTATGGCCCCCGGGTCTATTTTCCATCATATAAGTTTCCAATCTATTTTACTTTGCAATCTTTAATTTCAATCTATATCATAAAAATACAAAAAATATTTATTTTATTATCTCTATCAGATCTCAGTTTTGCAAGTGGCCGTGAAGGGACTGATAACCCCTTTATCGCGTTGGTTGCAAGGTTCTTACTTGTTTGTGTAGGTGCGATGCGACTTGCGTGTACTCTCCTACTAGATTGATGCCTTGGTTCTCAAAAACTGAGGGAAATACTTACGCTACTTTGCTGCATCACTCTTTCCTCTTCAAGGGAAAACCAACGCAGTGCTCAAGAGGTAGCACTAACGAGATGGTTGTGGCGGATTGCAAACGGAGGAGGTGGCATGTGGCTTCGCATCATTCAGCAGAAATACCTCTGTGGCCAGCCCCACGCCTTCTGCCAACGGTTTGGAGGTTCTCAATTCTGCAATCCATCATCCAGCTCCTACCGATCCTCCGCATCGGCACCTCGATTGCGGTGGGCTCGCGCACCTCCACGATGTTCTGGTTCGATAGACGGGCTGGGGACACTCCCCTCGCAGCACGGTTTCCCGACCTATTCTCCATCGCGGTTGATCTGCGGATCTCTGTCGCGATGGCCCTTACTGACTTAGGGCAACTCGCGTTTCGGAGAACGTTTGGCCCGGCTAAGAACGCGGACTGGAATGAGCTGCTGGAATGCTTAGCGCTGCATGAGCCTGATCTTGAGATCGGAGAAGACCGTGCCTGATGGCGGCTAGAGCCATCGGGCCAATTCTCCACTAAATCTCTATACCAGGCCATAGCCCCCTCATTGGGGCATGAGGCACTCACTTCCATTTGGGAAATCCGGCTCCCATTGAAGATTAGGATCTTCTTATGATATTGGATTCGCAGTCGCTTCTCCTCTGGCATTGAGGTCCTGAAGCGCAATGGACCAGGGGATGGGTGCTGCCCGCTTTGCGGGCCGGAGGAGGATTCAAACCATGTCTTCTTCACCTACGTGTACGCGCAGTTCCTTTGGAGCTGTTTCCACGACATAGTGGGTGGAAGCTGGGACCAGAAAAACTTCCCCGCTCTTTTCGCGGAACTCCAGGCTTTAGCTCCTCCAATTCGCCACATTAGGTGGTTGACCATTGGGGTACTAGCCTGGACACTGTGGACTGTTAGGAATAAGCTTGTGATTCAGCACATTCCTCTTCGTCGTGCTACTAACGCTTTGTTCAAATGGTCTGGTTACTTGCAGCTTTGGCGGCCGCTTAGCCGTCCCCGGGAGAGAGACGCCATCACCTCCATCATCACCCAGCTTCACTCGATGGTGCTCCGGATGGCTCCTTCGCTTCCCCCTCCACCGCCCAAGCCGGATTAGATCGTCTTCACCTTGCCACCGCCTTGTTGTGTTGTGTGTGTCTTTCTTTGTTGTTGGGCTTGTTGTGGTGTGCCCATAGCTGAACCTGGATATCATGTGTGTTTGTCCTTGTCGGACCTGTTGCGGTGGCTTTGTGTGCGGGTTTGTGTATTGTTGGAACCTTGTTACTTGTGCTCGATGGTTGCTTTATTTATAAAGCGGAGCGAAAGCCTTTTTCGGTAATGCCTAGTGGCATGGAACATGATCTACCGCCCCACTTGTTTCAGAGGCCTAGCCGTGAAGAATTTGCACCTGCAAGGGATTGCTCTTAGAGTCCGCCTGCGAATGGCTTAGAAGAGAGTCGGACAAACCTTGGCATGGATTGCATTTTCTCTCGGATGACATAGCTACTGAGATCTTTCATAGCTTGGTCGAAATTAGGGTGGGTGGTGGCAAGAAGGTTCTAATTTCGTGTGGTCATTGGATCAGTAGATATAAAGCGGAAGAACTTGTGCCTCTGGTCGTTCAGCTTGTCATAAAAAGGACCTTCAACAATCGTAGTGTGGCCGATGCTATAACAAATGTGCGCTGGATTGTTGGCATTTGGGCCTGACTATGCCCGCAGGGCCTCGACTAATACATTTTCTTTTGGTACAGGGTGCACACTACCTGCTCCAATAACCTAAACCCTACTCAACCAGGTGGGTTTAGCTAGAGTTGCCCCCCCTCCGATGTGTATTCGGCTACTTATAGGATGCTTTGCCATGGGATGGTGCGCTCTGTTGGTGCCAACTATATTTGAAAATGTTGTGCACCATTCAAATGGTAAATATTTGCATGGTTGGACTTCAAGTATGGACTTTGAAAATCGGACCACAGGGTGAGACATGAACTGTTTGCGTCGCGGCGGTGATGGTTGCGGCAGGCAGCGGCGTAGTAGCCGGCGCTGCCTTGGGCGGAGGCAGCTGCAGGTGCGACGCATCACTGTACCCCGAAGGGTGGTGGCTGCGGTCGGCAGCGGCGTGCCATCAGGCGTGGGATCAGCGGCGGAGGCGTGGAAGCCTTGGTGGGCTGTTCAGCGGCGCCTCTGGTCAGATCTGATCTGGCTGGTGCAGCCGGCGGTGGTGGCCATCTCATCGATCAGAGGTGGTCGGCCTGAGGCTGGATGGTTGGATCTCGAGATTCGTCATCTAGTCCCGGCTGCGAGTCTGGAAGACAGAGTTGCCGCTGAAAACCGAGCCGATGGAAGGCGATGGCGGCGTTCTACGCCGTTACCTTGATGAAGGCATCGCCGTGTAACTTCTGTCAACCCACTCGTGCTGTTCCAGGGGAAACCCTAGGATCTGGTCTGTCAGATCGGACAATGGCGGTACTACGGTGTCATTTCTCTCTTGGGAGCATCGTTGGTGGAGCAGTGCTGGAGGACATAGGAGGTGGAGAGACATCGTCTTGCATGGACCTTCGGTGGAGATGTCAAGTCATGCCTAGCCGGCAGGTGCTACGATGTGTCATGCCTGGTCGGCAGGTGCTACGCATGACAGATCCTTCAGAATCTTCGCGTCTGGATGGACGAGCGCAGGGCGGTGACACCGTTGGGTGCCGTGGTGGCATCGACGGATGGGGACGGACTGGCAAGGACGATGCAGATCTATCTCCTGAAGATGGGTCAGCCAGGGACGATTCCAAGGGGGGACGAGGGGAGGGGGTCTTTTTTTTGTGTACACACACGATTTTGGCATGTCTTGCCCCCTGTACCTCCCATAGGCCATAGTCAAAGCCCATGTAAGTAATGATTGCAGGCAGCTGCTCAAAGGCCCAATATCACTAGTAGAAAAAGGCCCATTTGTCCCGATTCATAAGGCCCATTTGTCCCGGTTCGACAACCGGGAACTAAAGGGTCGGTACTAAAGCCCAATACCTTTAGTCCCGGTTCTTACACCAACCGGGACAGATGGGCCTCCGCGTGGCCGCTATGGCTTACCCAGGCAGGGGGGCCTTTTGTCCCGGTTGGTAGCACCATCAGGGACCAATAAGCTTCCACGCGTCAGCAGTTCAGGGGCTAGGGTTTTTGTTTTTGTTTTCTAGGGGGGGGGGGGGGGGGGGGGGTTGGGGGGTTTGGGGGGGTTTTGAGGGGTTTTATAGGGTTAATTTAGGGGTTACATATATTGTGTTAGCTAGCTAATAGAGAGAAGTGTCCTCTCTTATCTCCGTGCTTGGTTGACGGTACATACTATATGTATAGAGAGGACTCGACGCGCTAGCTAGTAAGCAAATGAAGGAAACAATTAAGTACAGAAGATCGTCATGAACATATATAGAGAGAGAAGTGATTGACCTCTCCTTCTCCGAGAGATTGGTCGAACAACAAGTTTTCGTGTATCTATCCAACGCTAGTGGCTAATTATATATCTCTTACAATCCCCTAGCATCTGAACTCAAGTTCCACATGGTATTCTCCAGCTTTATTGATGACGTGGTCAAGAAAGAATCCCGCCAATTCCTCTTGTATTGCTTTGATGCGATCTTGTGGTAGGAGTTCATCCCGCATCTGCCACATCTAATTTGAAGAAGGGGGTCAATACATATATATGAATGAAACTTAACACAAATGATGGTAATAAAATGAAATTGTGAATATTATTGCTTATGCACATCAAATTGTCTTATAGAGTATCCCCGGGTTTTTTGCAAGTCATGTTGTAGATGAACTTGCAAACATAGTATCCACAGTAACCATTCCCGGGTTCCTGCCACAAGCACTTTACAGGAAATAGAGGTCAATCAAACTAATAATGAAGCATTATAAATGGTATTGATGAAAGTAGCTAGAATCAAACGGGATAGAGATGCGCAGAACTAGCTAGCTAGTACTACTTACTTTCGGGTATGTCCATCGCAGCTCCCCCGCCAGTCCCGGAGCTTGTGCGGTGAATAGTTTCCAAACCCTGCGAGACAAAGAAAACAATTACTTGATATCAGGAAATGAACAAAGTTTCCGATATGGTGCGATAATGATCGATTGAACTTACTTCTCGAGAATTTTAGTCATGTCCGCATAGTCCTCGGGAGATTTTCGTCTCGAGTCTAAGACAGTTACTAGTCCCTGCTCAAGCTTAATCTCTAGGAGAATATAGTGGAACCTGCGCACGCATGCATAACTCATCAATTACATTACTATAACCTCGAGTAATAAGGGAAACCGAATATGCACAAGATAGTAACACTCACTTGAAGTTGTGAGGAAAGAGTATTTTATCTTTGTTTTGATTTTGAAGCAACAATCGTAGCAAGTTGGCCTTGATTTCTTTGGCATCAAATTTAACCGTATATTCATCTATGAGATTTGTGTTAATGAACCCAATATCATAGATTTCTGCTTTTCTGCATTCGACGATCTTCAATCTGCATAATATAGTGAGGATAATTATATATACATGCAATGAAAAAGCTGAGCTATATATATAGACTTAATGACAAAAGTAGTACTTACAGACAATAGCAAGTGACCGTTAATTTAATTATCAAGGGCCTTTTGATTGAACCACTGGAAGAACTCCTCAAATGGAACAAACAACAGTTCAATTCCAACGAGGTCGTGCTCCTCTTTAACTCTCAGCGTCAAAGTATCCTTCCCCCCAGACTCTCTGCATGTTTTCATGTACCAATCATGGAATCTTCACAGCATCGTTGTCAGAGGACTTCCATCTTTGACAAGAGGCTTCCCGTACTGGCATTTGTGTTCGTCCACCTCCATTATATCATAATGTGCATCATCGGGCAGGTAATCTCCTAGATTGGTACCGGGAAAATCACCGGATGATTAGTGACGATATTGCTAGACACCTTGAGCGGAGGGCACGATTGGTTCGCTTGTTTGCCGAGCTGGGCAATTTTGTTCCCAGCTCATCGTTCTGCTAACCTTCGATCACTGATAGTACTTCCCGACTGCTCTGCTTCGATATATGACCTTCAATAATACGCTCATAGTTGGTTTTCCTCCATGGTCCTCTCGTATGGTAACTTCTCTAGAGGCTTTAGAGATGGACCGAATCTGAATTGCCTCCCGCCTCTGGATGTACTGCTAGACGCGAGAGCAAACGAAGCGGTTGCGGCTGTCTTCTTTCCTTGCTTACGAGGCGGAGAAGCTGGAGCAGCCGGAGCGGCGGCGGCTCTCTTCCGCCCTTACTGACAAGGCGGACAAGGAGGCGGGCTGCTTGGGCGTGCCGACGCGGGCGGAGAAGGAGGCAGAGTGCCGCCACGCGCCGGAGAAGGAGGTAGAGTGCCCTAATCACTCATCGGAGGAGGAGGCAGAGTGCCCTGACTCGCCGAAGGAGGAGGAGGCGGAGGCGTCTAGTTCGGAAGGTTGATGAGCTCCTTCCGCCATAGACATGGAGTCTTCAGAGAAGAACCCAACCGAGTCTCCCCTTTACCGGTAGGGTGGTCAAGCTCGAGCTCCTCAAATCCCTCCGTTATTTCATCCACCATCACCCTAGCATATCCTTCTGGAATTGGCCTGCAGTGAAAATTTCCGCCAGGTTCAGGAGGTGCAACAGAGCCGACAGCTGCATTGACTTTGAAGTTCTACCATTACGTCATAAGGTGGCAATGTTGAGACTCCGTGATAGCATCCACAGGGTAGCTAGCAGGAGCCGCGAAGACAGGCTCCTGAAGCAGCTTGGTGGAAGCCACGCCGCTTCTCCGCTGAGATGGCGGGGTAGCTTCAGCAGGTCGCTTGCTGTTAACTGCAGTTGGGTCTGCTCCACTACCCTCCTCCTCTCCTGGCCTTTGTAACGGCCTGCGTCTGGAAACCCAGCCTTCCACGGAACGGAGCCTGGCGTGCTTCGTGTCCGTCCAGGGTGCTCAGGATTTCCGAGGGCCATTGTGAGATCGTCGTTTTCTCTGGTGGGAACGAACGTCCCTTCCTGCGCTGCGGCGATATACTGCTGAAGCTTCGTGATGGGTATTCGCAGTTGCTCATTCGTCCAAATGCACTTCCCTGTTTCAAGGTCCAAGGTTCCGCCAAGCCCGAAGAACCAAGTCCTTGAACGGTCTAGCTGATAATCCCCAAGTGCAGGGAATCATCGTAGCAATTCCCAATGGTGGAAGTGATAAGTATGGAGTGTCGAACCCACAAGGAGCTAAAGGTAAGATCAATATTCTCTCAAGTCCTATCTTCCACTGATACGACTCTACGTACACCGAACGTTTGCTTCTGACTAGAAACGAGAAATAAAACTACGTTGTGGGTATGAAGAGGATAACTTTGCATGGTATCGTAGAGCTAAAATATAAAAGTAGGTGATGTTATCATAAAGTTAGAATATATTGTTAAATATTATAAATAGCAAGTGTGGAATAATGATGGATTGGTGTGCAGAATTGTCTTAGACAATTGTTAACAAGAACGGTAGTCGTCATTGCAATTTCATATGAGGGAGTGGCATAAGCCAACATACTTTCTCTTCTTGGATCATATGCATTTATGATTGGAACTCTAGCAAGCATCTGCAACTACTAAATATCATTAAGGTAAAACCCAACCATAGCATTAAAGCATCAAGTCTCCTTTATCACATATGCAACAACCCCCTTACTCGGGTTTATGCTTCTGTCACTCAAGCAACCCACTATAAGCGAATCATGAACGTATTGCAACACCCTACAGCGGGATTCCCTTACGCTTGCACGACGCGGAGGGCACAATAGGACAGCACCAAAATAAAACATACAACTCATACCAATCTAAATCATCAATCAACCCAAAGACAAAGGATATCTACTCAAAACATCATAGGATGGCAACACATCATTGGATCATAATATGTGGCATAAAGCACCATGTTCAAGTAGGGATTACAGCGGGGTGCGGGAGAGTGGACCGCGTAAAAGAGATGAGGATGGTGATGATGATGGTGATGTTGATGAAGACGATCACCGCGGCGATGATTCCCCTCCCGATGGCACTCCGGTGCCACCGATAGAGAGGAGGAGAGGTTCTCCCCCCTTGTGCTTCCTCCTCCATGGCCTCCCCCTGGATGGGGAGAGGTTCTCCCTCTGGTCCTTGGCCTTCATGGCGATGATGGCCCCTTCGGGACCCTCCTCCATAGCCTCCGGTGATGATGCCCCCCTCCGGCAGGGTGCCAGAGAGGGCCTAGATTGATTTCTCGTGGCTACAGAGGCTTGCGGCGGCGGAACTTTCGATCTAGGTTATTTTATGGGGGTTTCTTTATTTATAGGAATTTTGTCATCCACGAGATAGGGGCCCATGCCCGGGGGGTGGGGCGCGCCCCCCACCCTCGTGGACGGCTCGGGACTCTTCTGGCCCAACTCTTTTACTCTGGGGGCTTCTTTTGGTCCATAAAAATCATCAAAAATTGGGCACGTCAATTGGACTTCGTTTGGTATTCCTTTTCTGCAATACTCAAAAACAAGGGAAAAACAGAAACTCGCACTAGGCTCTAGGTTAATAGGTTGGTCCCAAAAATCATATAAAATAGCAGATAAATGCATATAAAACATCTAAGATGGATAATATAATAGCATGAATACTTCATAAATTATAGATACGTTGGAGACGTGTCAGCATCCCCAAGCTTAATTCCTACTCGTCCTCGAGTAGGTAAATGATAAAAGAAATAATTTATGAAGTGTCAATGCTAGCAAGTGCATAAGTTTCATCAATGATAGTTCCAACCACTTTTTCTAGCATCATTATATATCATAACAGTAGCTCAACTCAGGAAACTTCTCATGATCAGGTAACAAGCTATTCACATGTTAAAGTATAGATCGTAAACTTTCTTGAAAACTAACAAATCGTGCTCTTAGTCATCAAACAATTGCAATTCATCTTATTTTCAGGAAGGGTCTATGTAAGAGCTTTAATTCAGCAAACTCCACATACTCAACTATCATTTAATCTTTCACAATTGCTAACACTCATGTGATATTTATGCGTTCAAAGTTTTAAATTAACACAGAGGAAGATAGGGGATTATAGTTTCGCCTCCCAACCTTTTACCTCAAGGGTAATGTCAACAATAATAATTTATGAGAACCTACATCCAAGTGGATATATATATCCGGATCGATCCAACACAAAGTGCTTGCCAAAGGAAAAAGTGTAAAAAGGAAAGGTGATGACCACCATGACTCTTGTATAAGGGTAGAAGATAAAAGTAAAAGATAGGCCCTTCACAGAGGAAAGCAGAGGTTGCCATGCGCTTTTATGGTTGGATGCACAAAATCTTAATGCAAAAGAATGTCACTTTATATTGGCACTTGTGATATGGACCTTTATTATGCAGTCCGTCACTTTTATTTCTTCCACATCACAAGATCGTATAAAGCTTATTTTCTCCACATTAATAGATCATACATATTTTTTATTGCTTGCAACAATGAAAACTTACTTGAAGGATCTTACTCAATCCATAGGTAGATATGGTGGACTCTCATGGCAAAACTGGTTCAAGGGATGTTTGGAAGCACTAGTAGTATTTCTACTTGGTGCAAAGAATTTGGCTAGCATGAGAGGGAAAGGCAAGCTCAACATGTTGGATCATCCAAGACAATATAACGTTTCAAATATAGGAAAACATAACCCATTAAGTTGTCTTCCTTGTCCAACATCAGCTTTTTATCATGTCATATTTTAATGAGTGCTCACAATTACAAAAGATGTCCAAGATAGTATATTTATATGTGAAATCTCTCTTCCTTCAATATTCTTTCATGAATTGTTCAAGTGACCAATTCTGCGTTTGCTAACTTCCAATAAGTTTACTACCTATACTTATTATGTGTGAAGTCATTACTCCCCATGTTGTAAGCTTGTGAAACGTATATAAAGTCAGACTTATAATATTCAGTTCATTCAACTATTTACTCATAGGGTATATGTGAAGCACATGAGTAAATGACAAACTACTCCAAAAGGATATAAGTGAAGAACACTGAGCTGTCAAATAATTAACTATCCATGTGAGGATTCTTTTTCATTCAAGATTTCAGATCCAATAATTTTATTCAAACAACAAGTAAAATTGAAAATAGCTCCAAGCAATACACATATCATGTGACGAATAAAAATATAGCTCTAAGTAAGGTATACAGATAGTTTTGAAGACGAAAGAGGGGATGCCTTCCTGGGCATCCCCAAGCTTAGGCGCTTGAGCCTTCCTTGAATATTATGTTGGGTTGCCTTGGGCATCCCCAAGCTTAGAGTCTTTCCACTCCTTATTCTCCTCATATCGATATCTCACCCAAAGCTTGAAAACTTCAATCACACAAAACTTAACGGAACTTTGGTACTGTCAAAGACAAGATTCATAATTGTTCTCACACAATTCCTACTGTACCATATCATTTCTACAATTTATATTGAGAAATATAAGCTATAGAAAATAGAAACAAGCAAACTATGCAATGAACACAGAATCTGTCAGAAACAGAACAGTCTGTAATGATCTGAACAGAAACCATACTTCTGCTACTCCAAAAATTATGAAATAAATTGATGGACATGAGGAATTTGTCTATTAAACTTCTGAAAAAAGAATCAACTCAATCGCACTCTTCTGTAAAAACTGACAGCTAATCTCGTGAGCGCAAAGTTTCTGTTTTTTACAGCAAGATCACATTAACTTTCACCCAAGTCTTCCCAAAGGTCTTACTTGGCACTTTATTGAAGCAAAATCTATAATACATGATTAATACAGTATCTTAATCATGACAACACACAAAAATAGTAAGGGTAAATACTGGGTTGTCTCCCAACAAGCGCTTTTCTTTAATGCCTTTTAGCTAGGCATGATGATTTCAGTGATGCTCACATAAAAGATTAGAATTGAAACATAAAGATAGCATCATGAAGAATATGACTAGCACATTTAAAACTAACCCACTTCCAATTCCTAGGGATTTTCTGAGCATACAATTTATGGGAACAAGAATCAACTAGCATAGGAAGGCAAAACAAGTAAAACTTCAAAATTTTAAGCACATAGAGAGGAAACTTGATATTATTGCAACTCCTACAAGCATATATTCCTCCCTCATAATAATTTTCAGTAGCATCATGAATGAATTCAACAATATAACCATCATATAAAGCATTCTTTTCATGATCTACAAGCATAGATTTTTTTTCTACTCTCCACATAAGAAAAATTCTTCTCATTCGGAATAATGGGAGCAAACTCGACAGAATAATGGTCATGTGAGGCATAATCCAATTTAAAATTAAAATCATGATGACAAGTTTCATGGTTAACATTATTCTTTATGGCATACATGTCATCACAATAATCATCATAGTTAGCAGCTTTGTTCTCATAATCAATTGGAACCTCTTCTGAAATAGTGAAATCATTACTAACTAAAGTTGACACTCTTCCAAATCCACTTCCATAAATATCACACTAAGATTCAACACCCTCCAAAATAGTGGGATCACTAATTCATAAAGTTGACACTCTTCCAACCCCACTTTAGATTATAGTATTATTCATACTCCAAAAGATATAAGTGAAGTTCATGAAGCATTCTATAATTAATATAGACTAATCAATATCCAAGATCAAAATATATAAGTGAAGCACACTAAGCATTCTATAAAACCATACTCAAAAGATTTAAGTGAAGCACAAAGAGCAATTCTATAAGATCATACTTAAAAGATATAAGTGAAGCACATGAAGCATTCTATAAATCAATGAAGGGCTATCTCATACTAGCATGGTTCTTAAAGAAAAAACAAAAACACAAAGGACACAAATCATGTGAACAAAACAAAAACTGAGGTATACCAATAATTGTTGAAGAAGAAAGATGGGATGCCAACCGGGGCATCCCCAAGCTTAGATGCTTGAGTATCCTTGGAATATTTTCAAGGAAATATGCCCTAGAGGCAATAATAAAGTTATTATTTATTTCCTTATATCATGATAAATGTTTATTATTCATGCTAGAATTTTATTAACCGGAAAAGTAATACTTGTGTGAATACATAGACAAACAAAGTGTCACTAGTATGCCTCTACTTGACTAGCTCGTTAATCGAAGATGGTTATGTTTCCTAACCATAGACATAAGTTGTCATTTGATTAATGGGATCACATCATTAGGAGAATGATGTGATTGACATGACCCATTCCATTAGCTTAGCACCCGATCGTTTAGTATGTTGCTATTGCTTTCTTCATGACATATACATGTTCCTATGACTATGAGATTATGCAACTCCCGTTTACCGGAGGAACACTTTGTGTGCTACCAAACGTCACAATGTAACTGGGTGATTATAAAGGTGCTCTACATGTGTCTCCAAAGGTACATGTTGGGTTGGCGTATTTCGAGATTAGGATTTGTCGCTCCGATTGTCGGAGAGGTATCTCTGGGCCCTCTCGGTAATACACATCACTTAATCCTTGCAAGCAATGCAACTAATAAGTTAGTTGCAAGATGATGTATTACGGAACGAGTAAAGAGACTTGCCGGTAACGAGATTGAACTAGGTAATGAGATACCGACGATCGAATCTCGGGCAAGTAACATATCGATGACAAAGGGAACAACGTATGTTGTTATGCGGTCTGACCGGTAACGATCTTCGTAGAATATGTAGGAGCCAATATGAGCATCCAGGTTCCGCTATTGGTTATTGACCGGAGACGTGTCTCGGTCATGTCTACATTGTTCTCGAACCCGTAGGGTCCGCACACTTAACGTTACGATGACAGTTTCATTATGAGTTTATATATTTTGATGTACCGAAGGTTGTTCGGAGTCCCGGATGTGATAACGGACTTGATGAGGAGTCTCGAAATGGTCGAGACATAAAGATCGATATATTGGACGACTATATTTGGACACCGGAAAGGTTCCGGGTAAGATTGGGACAATACCGGAACACCGAGAGGTTATCGGAACCCCCCGAGAGGTATATGGGCCTTATCGGGCCTTTGTGGAAAGGAGGGGAAAGGAGCAAGGGAGGGGGCACCCCCCCAAGCCCAATCCGAATTAGGAGGGGGGCCGGCCCCCGCTTTCCTTCCTCCCTCCTTCCTCTTCCTTCCCTCTCCTACTCCTAATTGGAAAAAGGGGAGTCCTACTCCCGGTGGGAGTTGGACTCCCCCCCTTGGGCGCGCCACCCTCCTTGGCCGGCCCCCTCCTCCACTCCTTTATATACGGGGGCAGGGGGGCACCCCAGAGACACATCAATTGATCATTGATCTCTTAGCCGTGTGCAGTGCCCCCCTCCACTATAATCCTCGATAATATTGTAGCGGTGCTTAGGCGAATCCCTGCGACGGTAGAACATCAAGATCGTCACCACGCCGTCATGCTGACGGAACTCATCCCTGACACTTTGCTGGATCCGAGTCCGGGGATCGTGATCGAGCTGAACGTGTGCAAAAACTCGGAGTTGTCGTAGTTTCGGTGCTTGATCGGTCGGGCCGTGAAGACGTACGACTACATCAACCGCATTGTTATAACGCTTCCGCTTCCGGTCTATGAGGGTACATAGACAACGCTCTCCCCTCTCATTGCTGTGCATCACCATGATCGTGCGTGTGCGTAGGAAATTTTTTGAAATTACTACGTTCCCCAACAGTGGTATCAGAGCCTAGGTTTTATGTGTTGATGTTATATGCACGAGTAGAACACAAGTGAGTTGTGGGCGATATAAGTCATACTGCTTACCAGCATGTCATACTTTGGTTCGGCGGTATTGTTGGATGAAGCGGCCCGGACCGAAATTACGCGTACGCTTACGCGAGACTGGTTCTACCGACGTGCTTTGCACACAGGTGGCTGGTGGGTGTTAGTTTCTCCAACTTTAGTTGAACCGAGTGTGGCTACGCCTAGTCCTTGCGAAGGTTAAAACAGCACCAACTTGACAAACTATCGTTGCGGTTTTTGATGCTTAGGTAAGATTGGTTCTTGCTAAGCCCGTAGCAGCCACGTAAAACTTGCAACAAACAAAGTAGAGGACATCTAACTTGTTTTTGCAGGGCATGTTGTGATGTGATATGGTCAAGGCGTGATGCTAAATTTTATTGTATGAGATGATCATGTTTTGTAACCAAGTTATCGGCAACTGGCAGGAGCCATATGGTTGTCGCTTTATTGTATGCAATGCAATCGCCCTGTAATGCTTTACTTTATCACTAAGCGGTAGCGATAGTCGTAGAAGCATAAGATTGGCGAGACGACAACGATGCTACGATGGAGATCAAGATGTCGCGCCGGTGACGATGGTGATCATGACGATGCTTCGGAGATGGAGATCACAAGCACAAGATGATGATGGCCATATCATATCACTTATATTGATTGCATGTGATGTTTATATTTTATGCATGTTATATTGCTTTGATTGACGGTAGCATTATAAGATGATCTCTCACTAAATTTCAAGATAAAAGTGCTCTCCCTGAGTATGCACCATTGCCAAAGTTCGTTGTGCCCAGACACCACGTGATGATCGGGTGTGATAAGCTCTACGTCCATCTACAACGGGTGCAAGCCAGTTTTGCACACGCAGAATACTCAGGTTAAACTTGACGAGCCTAGCATATGCAGATATGGCCTCGGAACACTGAGACCGAAAGGTCGAGCATGAAACATATAGTAGATATGATCAACATAGTGATGTTCACCATTGAAAACTACTCCATTTCACATGATGATCAGTTATGGTTTAGTTGATTTGGATCACGTGATCACTTAGAAGATTAGAGGGATGTCTTTCTAAGTGGGAGTTCTTAAGTAATATGATTAACTGAACTTAAATTTATCATGAACTTAGTACCTGATAGTATCTTGCATGTTTATGTTTGATTATAGATAGATGGCCCGTGCTGTTGTTCCGTTGAATTTTAATGTGTTCCTTGAGAAAGCAAAGTTGAAAGATGATGGTAGCAATTATACGGACTGGGTCCGTAACTTGAGGATTATCCTCATTGCTGCACAGAGGAATTACGTCCTGGAAGCACCGCTGGGTGCCAGGCCTGCTGCTGATGCAACTAACGATGTTAAGAACGTCTGGCAGAGCAAAGCTGATGACTACTCGATAGTTCAATGTGCCATGCTTTACGGCTTAGAACCGGGTCTTCAACGACGTTTTGAACATCATGGAGCATATGAGATGTTCCAGGAGTTGAAGCTAATATTTCAAGCAAATGCCCGGATTGAGAGATATGAAGTCTCCAATAAGTTCTATAGCTGCAAGATGGAGGAGAACTGTTCTGTCAGTGAGCATATACTCAAAATGTCTGGGTATAATAATCACTTGATTCAACTGGGAGTTAATCTTCCGGATGATTGCGTCATTGACAGAATTCTCCAATCACTTCCACCTAGCTACAAGAGCTTCATGATGAACTATAATATGCAAGGGATGGATAAGACAATTCCCGAGCTCTTCGCAATGCTAAGAGCTGCGGAGGTAGAAATCAAGAAGGAGCATCAAGTGTTGATGGTCAACAAGACCACTAGTTTCAAGAAAAAGGGCAAGGGGAAGAAGAAGGGGAACTTCAAGAAGAACAGCAAGCAAGTTGCTGCTTAGGAGAAGAAACCCAAGTCTGGACCTAAGCCTGAAACTGAGTGCTTCTACTGCAAGCAGACTGGTCACTGGAAGCGGAACTGCCCCAAGTATTTGGCGGATAAGAAGGATGGCAAGATGAACAAAGGTATATGTGATATGCATGTTATTGATGTGTACCTTACTAGAGCTCGCAGTAGCACCTGGGTATTTGATACTGGTTCTGTTGCTAATATTTGCAACTCGAAACAGGGACTACGGATTAAGCGAACACTGGCGAAGGACGAGGTGACGATGCGCGTGGGAAATGGTTCCAAAGTCGATGTGATCGCGGTCGGCATGCTACCTCTACATCTACCATCGGGATTAGTATTAGACCTAAATAATTGTTATTTGGTGCCAGCGTTGAGCATGAACATTATATCTGGATCTTGTTTGATGCGAGACGGTTATTCATTTAAATCAGAGAATAATGGTTGTTCTATTTATATGAGTAATATCTTTTATGGTCATGCACCCTTGAAGAGTGGTCTATCTTTTGATGAATCTCGATAGTAGTGATACACATATTCATAATATTGAAGCCAAAAGATGCAGAGTTGATAATGATAGTGCAACTTATTTGTGGCACTACCATTTAGGTCATATTGGTGTAAAGCGCATGAAGAAACTCCATACTGATGGACTTTTGGAACCACTTGATTATGAATCACTTGGTACTTGCGAACCGTGCCTCAGGGGCAAGATGACTAAAACGCCGTTCTCCGGTACTATGGAGAGAGCAACAGATTTGTTGGAAATCATACATACATATGTATGTGGTCCAATGAATGTTGAAGCTCGTGGCGGATATCATTATTTTCTCACCTTCACAGATGATTTAAGCAGATATGGGTATATCTACTTAATGAAACATAAGTCTGAAACATTTGAAACGTTCAAAGAATTTCAGAGTGAAGTTGAAAATCATCGTAACAAGAAAATAAAGTTTCTACGATCTGATCATGGAGGAGAATATTTGAGTTACGAGTTTGGTTTACATTTGAAACAATGCGGAATAGTTTCGCAACTCACGCCACCCGGAACACCACAGTGTAATGGTGTGTCCGAACGTCGTAATCGTACTTTACTTGATATGGTGCGATCTATGATGTCTCTTACAGATTTACCGCTATCATTTTGGGGTTATGCTTTAGAGACGGCCGCATTCACGTTAAATAGGGCACCATCAAAATCCGTTGAGACGACGCCTTATGAACTATGGTTTGGCAAGAAACCAAAGGTGTCGTTTCTGAAAGTTTGGGGCTGCGATGCTTATGTGAAAAAGCTTCAACCTGATAAGCTCGAACCCAAATCGAAGAAATGTGTCTTCATAGGATACCCGAAGGACACTGTTGGGTACACCTTCTATCACAGATCCGAAGGCAAGACATTTGTTGCTAAGAATGGATCCTTTCTAGAGAAGGAGTTTCTCTCGAAAGAAGTGAGTGGGAGGAAAGTAGAACTTGATGAGGTAACTGTACCTGCTCCCTTATTGGGAAGTAGTACATCACAGAAACCGGTTTCTGTGACACCTACACCAATTAGTGAGGAAGCTAATGATGATGATCATGAAACTTCAGAACAAGTTACTACTGAACCTCGTAGATCAACCAGAGTAAGATCCGCACCAGAGTCTAGATTGGTTTTCGGTGGCTACGGAGGCTTCTGGCGGCGGAACTCCCGATCTATTCTGCTCCCCGAAGTTTTTAGGGTATATGGGTATATATATAGGAGGAAGAAGTACGTCGGTGGATCTTCGAGCTGTCCACGAGGCAGGGGGCGCGCCCAAGGGGGGTGGGCGTGGCCCCCACCCTCGTGGGCAGCCCAGGACTCTCCTGGTCCATCTCCGATACTCCGCGGGCTTCTTCTGGTCCAAAAATAAGTTCCGTGAAGTTTTAGGTCAATTGGACTCCGTTTGATTTTCCTTTTTCTGTGATGCTCTAAAACAAGGAAAAAACAGAAACTAGCACTGGCTCTGGGTTAATAGGTTAGTCCCAAAAATAATATAAAAGTGCATAATAAAGCCCATAAACATCCAATGCAGATAATATAATAGCATGAAACAATAAAAAATTATAGATACGTTGGAGACGTATCAGCATCCCCAAGCTCAATTCCTGCTCATTCTCGAGTAGGTAAATGATAAAAATAGAACTTTTGATGTGGAATGCTACCTAACATATTTCTCTATGTAATTCTCTTCATTTTGTCATGAATGTTCAGATCCATAAGATTCAAGACAAAAGTTTAATATTGACATAAAAATAATAATACTTCAAGCATACTAACTAAGCAATCATGTCTTCTCAAAATAACATGGCCAAATAAAGTTCATCCCTACAAAATCATATAGTTTGGTCATGCTCCATTTTCGTCACACAAGAATGCTCTCATCATGCACAACCCCGATGACAAGCCAAGCAATTGTTTCATACTTTAGTAATCTAAAAAAAATTCAACTTTCACGCAATACATGAGCGTGAGCCATGGATATAGCACTATGGGTGGAATAGAATATAATGAGGGGTTATGTGGAGAAGACAAAAAGGAGAAAGGCTCACATCGACGCAGCTAATCTATGGGCTAGGGAGATGCCCATCAATTGATGTCAATGCAAGGAGTAGGGATTGCCATGCAACGGATGCACTAGAGCTATAAATGTATGAAAGCTCAACAAAAGAAACTAAGTGGGTGTACATCCAACTTGCTTGCTCATGAAGACCTAGGGCACTTGAGGAGGCCCATTGTTGGAATATACAAGCCAAGTTCTATAATGAAAATTACCCACTAGTATATGAAAGTGGCAAAACAAGAGACTCTCTATCATGAAGATCATGGTGATACTTTGAAGCGCAAGTGTGGAAAAAAGGATAGTAGCATTGTCCCTTTTATTTTTTTTATTTTTTTATTTGGCCTTTCTCTTTTTTTGGGGACAATGCTCTATTAATGATGATCATCACACTTCTATTTATTTACAACTCAAAGATTACAACTCGATACTAGAACAAAGTTTGACTCTATATGAAAGCCTCCGGTGGTGTACGGGGATGGGCAATGAATCAAGAGTGACATATATGATAAATTATGCATGGTGTCCTTGCCACAAATACAATGTCAACTACATGATCATGCAAGGCAATATGACAATGATGATGCGTGTCATAATAAACGGAACGGTGGAAAGTTGCATGGCAATATATCTCGGAATGGCTATGGAAATGCCATAATAGGTAGGTATGGTGGCTCTTTTGAGGAAGATATAAGGAGGTTTATGTGTGACAGAGCGTATCATATCACGGGGTTTGGATGCGCCGGCGAAGTTTGCACCAACTCTCAAGGTGAGAAAGGGCAATGCACAGTACCGAAGAGGCTAGCAATGATGGAAAGGTGAGAGTGCATATAATCCATGGACTCAACATTAGTCATAAAGAACTCACATACTTATTGCAAAAATCTACAAGTCATCAAAAACCAAGTATTACGCGCATGCTCCTAGGGGGATAGATTGGTAGGAAAAGACCATCGCTCGTCCCCGACCGCCACTCATAAGGAAGACAATCAAATAACACCTCAAGTTTCAAATTTGTTACAGAACGTTTACCATACGTGCATGCTACGGGACTTGCAAACTTCAACACAAGTATTCCTCAAATTCACAACCACTCAACTATCACAACTTTGATATCACTATCTCCATATCTCAAAAAATCATCAAGTATCTAACTTCTCTTAGTATTCAATGCACTTATATGAAGGTTTTTATTATGCCTAAAAAGAAAATTGCCAAGTTGTTCTAAAGGACTCTCAAAATAATATAAGTGAAGCATGAGAGTTCATTAATTTATATAAAATAAAACCACCACCATGCTCTAAAAAGATACAAATGAAGCACTAGAGCAACAACAAACTACTCCGAAAGATATAAGTGAAGATCAATGAGTAGTCAAATAATTATGCAACTATATGAAGACTCTATAACATTTAAGAATTTTAGATCTTGGTATTTTATTCAAGAAGCAAGCAAAACTAAATAAAATAAAATGACGCTCCAAGCAAAACACATATCATGTGGTAAATAAAAATATAGCTCCAAGTATAGTTACCGATGAATGAAGACGAAAGAGGGGATGCCATCCGGGGCATCCCCAAGCTTAGGCTTTTGGTTGTCCTTGACTTTTACCTTGGGGTGCCTTTGGAATCCCCAAGCTTAGGCTCTTTCCACTCCTTATTCCATAGTGCATCAAATCTTTACCCAAAACTTGAAAACTTCACAACACAAAACTTAACAGAAAGCTCGTAAGCTCCGTTAGTATAAGAAAATCAATCACCACTTAGATACTGTTGTGAACTCATTCTAAATTCATATTGGTGTAATATTTACTGTATTACAACTCATCTATGGTTCATACCCTCCGATACTACTCATAGATTCGTCAAAATAAGCAAACAACACATAGAAAACAGAATCTGTCAAAAACAGAACAGTCTGTAGTAATCTGGATCAAACGTATACTTATGGAACTCATAAAATTCTAAAATAAATTGGTGGACCTGAGGAATTTGTCTATTAATCCTCTGCAAAAACAATCAACTTAATAGCACTCTCCAGTAAAAACTGGCAGCTAATCTCGTGAGCACTAAAGTTTCTGTTTTTTACAGCAAGATCACAAAGACTTCACCCAAGTCTTCCCAAAGGTTCCACTTGGCACAAACACTAATTAAAACATAAAACCACATCTAAACAGATGCTAGATTAATTATTTATTACTAAACAGGAGCAAAAAGTAAAGAACAAGAATAAGATTGGGTTGCCTCCCAACAAGCGCTATCGTTTAACGCCCCTAGCTAAGATGCTCACATAAATGATAAGAATTGAAACATAAAGAGAGCATCATGAAGAATATAACTAGCGCATTTAAGCCTAACACACTTCCTATGCATAGGGATTTTGTGAGCAAATAATTTATGGGAACAATAATCAACTAGCATAGGAAAGCAAAACAAGCATAACTTCAAGATTTTAAGCGCATAGAGAGGAAACTTGATATTATTGCAATTCCTACAAGCATATGTTCCTCCCTCATAATAATTTTCAGTAGCATCATGAATGAATTCAACAATATAACTATCACATAAAGCATTCTTTTCATGATCTACAAGCATAGAAATATATTACTCTCCACACAAGCAAAATTCTTCTCATTCGGAATAGTGGGAGTATCATAAGATACTCGAATACTATAAATTGTTTCCACATTAAAAGAGTAATGTTTAGAAAAAGGGTAATCATAATCATGACAAATTTTATAAATATAATCATCACTACTTTTTATAACATATGTATCATCACAATAATTATCATAAGTAGCAACTTTGTTCTCATCATAATCGATTGAAACCTCTTCCAAGATAGTGGAATCATCACTAAATAAATTGATGACCTCTCCAAATCCACTTTCATAATTATCATAATAAGATTCAACATCCTCCAAAATAGTGGGATCATTACTTACTAAAGTTGACACTCTTCCAAACCCACTTTCATCAATATAATCATCATAAGTAGGAAGCATGCTATCATCATAATAAATTTGCATATCAAACTTGGGAGAATAAAAATATCATCTGCATTAAACATAGCATCCCCAAGCTTGGGACTTTTCATATCATAAGCATAATAGATATTCAAGGAATTCATACTAACAAGATTGCATTCATGCTCATCATACAAAGATTTAGTGCCAAACATTTTAATGCATTCTTCTTCTAACACTTTAGCACAATTTTCCTTTCCATCATAATCATGAAAGATATTAAAAAGATGAAGCGTATGAGGAAAACTCAATTCCATATTTTTTGTAGTTTTCTTTTATAAACTAAACTAGTGCTAAAACAAGAAACAAAAAGATTCGATTGCAAGATCTAAAGATATACCTTCAAGCGCTAACCTCCCCGGCAACGGCGCCAGAAAAGAGCTTGATGTCTATATACACAACCTTCTTCTTGTAGACGTTGTTGGGCCTCCAAGTGCACAGGTTTGTAGGACAGTAGCAAATTTCCCTCAAGTGGATGACCTAATGTTTATCAATCCGTGGGAGGCGTAGGATGAAGATGATCTCTCTCAAACAACCCTACAACCAAATAACAAAGAGTCTCTTGTGTCCCCAACACACCCAATACAATGGTAAATTGTATAGGTGCACTAGTTCGGCGAAGAGATGGTGATACAAGTGCAATATGGATGGTAGATATAGGTTTTTGTAATCTAAAAATATAAAAACAGCAAGGTAACTAATGATAAAGGTGAGCACAAATGGTATTGCAATGCGTTAAACAAGGCCTAGGGTTCATACTTTCACTAGTGCAAGTTCCCTCAACAATAATAACATAATTGGATCATATAACTATCCCTAAACATGCAACAAAGAGTCACTCCAAAGTCACTAATAGCGGAGAACAAACGAAGAGATTATGATAGGGTACGAAACCACCTCAAAGTTATTCTTTCTGATCGATCTATTCAAGAGTCCGTAGTAAAAATGACATGAAGCTATTCTTTCCATTCAATCTATCATAGAGTTCATACTAGAATAACACCTTAAGACACAAATCAACCAAAACCCTAATGTCACCTAGATACTCCAATGTCACCTCAAGTATCCATGGGTATTATTATACGATATGCATCACACAATCTCAGATTCATCTATTCCAACCAACACAAAGTACTTCAAAGAGTGCCCCAAAGTTTCTACCGGAGAGTCAAGACGAAAACGTGTGCCAACCACTATGTGTAGGTTCATGGGCGGAACCCGCAAGTTGATCACCAAAACATGCATCAAGTGGATCAATAGAATACCCCATTGTCACCATGGGTATCCCACGCAAGACATACATCAAGTGTCCTCAAATCCTTAACGACTCAATCCGATAAGATAACTTCAAAGGGAAAACTCAATCCATTACAAGAGAGTAGAGGGGGAGAAACATCATAAGATCCAACTATAATAGCAAAGCTCGCGATACATCAAGATCGTATCACCTCAAGAACACGAGAGAGAGAGAGAGAGAGATCAAACACATAGCTACTGGTACATACCCTCAGCCCCGAGGGATAACTACTCCCTCCTCGTCATGGAGAGCACCGGGATGATGAAGATGGCCACCGGTGAGGGGTTCCCCCTTCGGCAGGGTGCCGGAACGGGTCTAGATTAGTTTTCGGTGGCTACGGACGCTTCTGGCGGCGGAACTCCCGATCTATTCTGCTCCCTGAAGTTTTTAGGGTATATGGGTATATATAGGAGGAAGAAATATGTCGGTGGATCTCCGGGCTGTCCACGAGGCAGGGGGCACGCCCAGGGTGGTGGGCGTGCCCCCACCCTCGTGGGCAGCCCGGGACTCTCCTGGTCCATCTCCGATACTCCGTGGGCTTCTTCCGGTCCAAAAATAAGTTCCATGAAGTTTTAGGTCAATTGGACTCCGTTTGATTTTCCTTTTTCTGCGATACTCTAAAACAAGGAAAAACATAAACTGGCACTGGGCTCTGGGTTAATAGGTTAGTCCCAAAACTAATATAAAAGTGCATAATAAAGCCCATAAACTTCCAAAATAGATAATATAATAGCATGGAATAATCAAAAATTATAGATACGTTGGAGACGTATCACCCCTCGAACCTTCGGCGCCCCCCCCCCCTCATGTCGAAGTTATCGGGGAGGGGGTATATCGACCTTATCAGGACCCCGATTCCGAGTCACATCGATATAGCCGGTAACACCTCATATCACATTGCGGCCTCACGCACGGTATCCCCACGGGTGTTGCTTACCATGGCCCGGGACCGTTTGCGCCTTTTGGCTCACCTATATGATAGTGTCGCTAGCATGCATATGATGGAGAACCCATGCCGACATGGCTAGTCGTGAACCCAAAGCGGCATAGACCTATGGAGACAGGCATGCATGAATCACATCGAGCATGTCGGTCATCAGTGAGTGAATCCGGGCTGTAGCACTGGGCTAACAGGACTCCGGGGAACCCGGGCTGTAGCAGGCTAGGCAGGACTCCGAATGTCACCGCGTGACATTTCCCCGAAGGGACAGACATAGGAACGAAGTGAAACACATGCCGGCCAGTCAAGTGTCCTGAGCAGTAGTGCTGGGCTAGCAGGACTCCGGTGAACCGGGCTGTAGCGGACTACTATGGCTCGAGGAACACTAGACTACATTTCCCCATAAGAAAGGTTGCCAAGGATAAACAACTAGATTGTCGGATCCCACACATACCAAGCATTTCAATCATACACACAATATGCTCGATATGTGCAAATACAACATGGCATCACAACAAAACTCTACAACTCAAGTACTTTATCTAAAGGCTCCAGAGAGCCATACATAACATGTCCATACAGATAGGGGTCACATGACCCGACACTCAAGTCATACAAGCATACAATCACATGCGGAAGCAACTTAGTCTGAGTACAGACACTAGAAATAAAGAAGGCTTCTCGAAGCCTGTCTATCTACATAGGGCCCTCCATGGCCAGGATCACCACCTGGGTAGCAAGTCACTCATTGACGTCGAGGTCTACATAAAACCCATCGGAGGGGGCGGTGTTGTCGTCTGAAAACAGTAATTAAGCAAACATGAGTACAAAGGTACTTAGCAAGTCTTACATCAGAACCTACTATACATGCTCATTCTCAAGAAGGTGGTGGAGTTATTGCAGCAAGCCTGCTTTGACTCTTGGCTAAGCTATCCTACGGGACACCACTAGTAAAATAGTTTTCACACACGAGTCCACTAATCACCAACACAATACTCCACCGGGGATCCTCCCTCGTCATCGTATGAGAGAGCCATCCTCAGTACTCACACTTATCTTGAGTCTTTTAGTAGTATCCATTAACTTGTCTATGAACTATATAGGCAACCAAGTAGTCCTTTACCGCGGACACAACTATTCGAATAGATGATGTTAACCCTGCAGGGGTGTACTTCTTCATACATGCTCTCACCACTTACCGCCGTTTACATGACATGTACTCGGCAACCTTCAAGCGGAAGCCCAACGAGGGTGTCGGCCACAGCCTACCTAAACACTCAAGTCTCTAGTCCAGGTTTATCGCCTATCCAGGTTCAATCCGCAGGGAGTCCAGCCGAGGTTTCCACATACGACCCCGAACGATGTGAACAGGGTTCCCGAGACACCAAACGGGTGACTCGGTACACCGTGCCACGGTGTATCTACCGCAACATAGCCCACCACTACTAGGGAAAAGCCTACCAGCAGCGAGGGTTTTGGGCCTCTCAGTAGCGCGGGCACCGGCGCTACTAATAAGGCGCTACAGCTAACGTATAGCAGTAGCGCCGGTTGTCCCACGCTACTGCTATACATGAATAGATGTAGTGCTCTTTGGTAAAGGGCGCTACTGATATTATCTGCAGCGCTGTTTGCTGGGACACGCTACTGACAATGCGGCGCTACTGCTAAATTTCCCCCTCGCTACTACTAGTTTATTTATTAGTTTTTTTCCTGCATATTTGTTTTGTATTTGAATAGGCTTTATACAATAATCTTTAGCATATCATACACATACAAATGTAATCATAGCATATACATACAATTAGTCTCGTCAAATCATGTCATCATCATAATCATCATCCAACACAAAGTGGTCTCTCGTCATCATCTCGAAAATAGCGATACAAGTCTCGAATGATATGCAAATACATCGTCATCCATCTAAACAATGATATACGCGAGAAGAGCTATCACTTTGAGAACATGAGTTCGTATCCCTCTTTCGCATTAGCGTGAACCTCTAAACTAACTACTGCCTGTCGCTCGGAAACTGGAAGGGCCTGACACTCTGGCCACTTGTCGTATATATACTCCTGGCATAGCACTTCTTCGCCATCTATGATCTATGCACCTGCATCATCACATGAGTCGATGATATGCAATATATATAGTTGAGCAACAGAAAGAGATAGACTTGGCAAAAATAAAAACAACATATCATAAGCATAAATAACAAAGTTCATCGTACCCCAAAATGCCCTAACTAGAGTGATTTTCGCTAGTCGAGGAGGAGGACGGTTTAATTACATCACAAATAAAGTTTCACCATGCATAACTCAAAGTTTTGTCATACAGAAAGTATGGACTAAACGGACACATTGTCATATATCGACAATCACTCCAACATGTCGTTCCATCCATCCAAGTCAGGGAGATAGTCGCCGAGCCTAGTGAAAGGCTTCAGGTCAAGACGCTGAGAGGCTATCCATGTTCGGACGTCTTCCCGCGACATGTGTCCTTCTTCGTAGAACATCCCTGTTTTTCCGACGACCTCCTTCATGATGATTTGGGCAAGTTTGCGCTGGATGTTATAGAACTCAGCTCGAAGTCGATGATCCTCGATATCTCCTATGTCCTTTGCCCATTGCAGAATATGGGCATCGCCGGATCTAGGTGACATGCGAAGGTTCTGGTGATCCCGTCTGTACTCCAGCATGTGGTGTAGGACATAGAATCCATCATTAAGAGAATCGTTCGGTTGTTGGATGCAGCAGAAGTCGGTCTTATGGCCGATGGTGACCCTGCCGCCCCTTCTCTTCTTGTCCCTGACCTCTCCACCCCTTGCTTGGTAGTAAAACATAGCACTGTCGAGAACATCCTTGATGTGGGTGTAATCCTTTTTGTGAATGTTCTTCGACGAGTCCAAATAAAGAGCGTGGGAGAATCGGGGGTAGAGGATGATGAGGACGGCGCGCCCGCCGCTGCGCAAAATAAGTCCTCAAATTAATTAGCCTCCACTGTGCAAATGAATGATTGAAATCGAAGGAAGGATAGCAGTGCGGATGACTTACACGGGATGATAAGGCACGAGAATCGCCTCCTTGTCCTTATTGGCGAGCATGAAATTGACGATGTAATCCCTCGCGTATTCACGGTGATTTGCGCAGACTCCCAAGAAGCCCTTGTGCATGTAGTATGGGTCAGCGACACAGATATGAGATATCTGCTCAACCCCGATGATGTAGTTCATGTGCAAGGCATAAAGGCGGACAAACATAAAATCCAGCTTCTTCATGTGAAACATGTCGAATATGTAATCGAATCGGAGGAAGAACTTATCCGCGGGGAAGCTGTCGACGTACGACATTTGCCGCAGAACGTTAACCACGTAGAGTGGGTATCCTGGATCTTTCGAGGCAATGAGGTCTTTCTCTACCCGCAGCACATCGTCATGAAGTCTCTTTAGATCGCCGAATCTGGCCCGTAGCGCTGTTGCAGGTAGGATTGGTTGACCGGGGATATGCCATTTATCCGCACCGGGGATATCTATACGGTCCTGAAGCCGAGGCTGCTGAGGCGGCTGGATCATAGAAACAGCTTTTTTTCCTTTCCTCGCTCTCTTCCTAAACTTCTTTACTACCGGAAGGTCGTCCATAATATGTTGAGACGGCAATTCAGGCACCGACTCATGACGCTCAAACCATGAGGAGGCGCCAGTATAGACATACTGTTCAGCAGCGCCATCGTCGTCCTCATCCTCATCCATGGCGACGTCATCAGTGACTAATGGAGCCTCCTCCTTACCCCGTCCGCTATAACCCAACCCGACACCCGACGATAATTGGGTAGGTGGGGTGTTGATGTTCATACCTTGCTGAGGCTGCATGCTCGTGGGTGTGCTCCCGGCCGCCTCCAGACGAAGTAGACTCTTTGGCCACAACAGGACCCACCCAGCATTGCAACAATCACCAAGTCGCCGCGGTGTCTTGTCGTCATCCCCCAGTAGTACTGGAGGAGGCAAATTCTCGTGGCCCGGTTTGACACTGGCCACGGAAACCTTGAAGACGTTCGGGGGGATCGGCCGGCTGTGGAACAATGGTTCCTTCGGCTCCATTATCGCCGCCTTCCCCACGTCCACCTTCTGGTCGCCGATGGTGTACAATATGGTGCACGGGGTTTTGTCGGCCTGCAAAGAAAAGTCTGCGACGTGAGACATCTGAAAGGCAACGAAAACGGGAGATTATACATTTATATTGAAGGGGGCCGGTGTGACAGATACCGTGAGGGCGTCGAGCTCAGCCAAAGATGAAGCACCGCCTAGCACGTTCGGTGCGGGAGCCGGTGCGGGAGCAGGTGCAGCTGCAGGTGCTGGTGCAACGCTAGTCGAGCTGCTCCCCGCCAAGAAGTCGGCAAGGGGAAAGTCCACTGCATCTTTTTTTGGATTTTGCCTGGTCCAATTGAAAACGGCCGGAACCAAGGTAGTAGAAATATCTAAAGCCACCTGTTTTGCGGCAGCTACCGCTGTTGCAACTGTCTCAGTTGATTTCTTCTCAACCGCAATCTCAACCCTCTTGTCGATGTTTTCTTCATTTAAACTCCGTCTTTCCTTTCTCTCCTCCGTGGTCTCACGGTAGTACTTCTTCCACGTGGCGCCGTCTCCGACACCGTGCACGCGTCCATACGACGGTCGAGTATCCACCGGTTGTTGTTTCAATATGTTCAACGCCCGGTTGAATGGAGTGTCTCACTTGGGCCTCGCCAATGCCTCACACGGCGAGTCGCTTTCGGCCACAATCCTGTGGTGCTCTCTCTGCAAAAGGCACAACGATCTTTTACAAATATGACTAACGTGTGCAGTCGAATTGATCAGAAACTAAAATTACCAGCAGTCGCATGAACTCCGTAATGACCGGTGTTGTCTTGTAAACCTTTTTCACTGGGTCCCAACGGTGCCGGGCCCTGAGGACGTCACGCTCCTGCGGGACGGTGAACTCCGCCAAGGGGTCTGCGATGCCCAGACTCGCGGCTTCCGCGTCCTCCTTGGCCCATTTGGACCTCTTTCCGCCGTAACCACGGCTTCCGAGGTGGTGGCTCCCAATGTTCCGCTCTTGAAGCCCCTTCATGTACTTAGACTTTTTTTGGCATCTTCGACCTCGCAAGCATCCTTGAATATTTGAAACTGCTCTTCCGTGATTGTCGGATTATCCTTTACAATCTCGGAGTAGGGTTCCTTCTTGTCGATGATCCTTGCTTTCACTCGATTTTTCCAGGCGGCCAACGCGTCGCTAAACTTGGTCATGGCGTGTTTGTTTATCTTCTTCATTGTCGGGTCCTCATTTGGATCTTTATAATCCTTCTCATTCCGGCCTGGGAACAAGAATATCTGGTGAAACTTCTTTAGGAGGGAGCTCCTCATATTTTCTATCTTCTGTAGTTTCTCATCGTTGATGGTGGCGGTTGTCCGTATGATGCAGCCTATTTGATTGCCGTAGCATCGACGCGCTTCCTCGGGTGCCGTTGGCTCAAAATTGCCGTCGTCCACCTCCGTGACCACCACTCTAGTAGTCCTGAGTTTGTTAGGAACCCGTTGCCTCTTTACTTTCGGTTCTACACCGGCTCCACTCCCCGAGGCAGCGCCGGTCTCAGTCTCAGCGCCGGTCTCGATGCCTGTCTGAGTCTGAGCACCGGTCTCAGTCTCAGCACCAGTCTGCGTGTCGGCCTCAGTCCCCGATGCCACCGGTGGGCCCAGCAATAACATCGGTTGATCATCGGTAAGGCTAAAAAAAAAATTCGTCTGCCGCCCGGTAGGCGTCGTCGCAATCACCAGAACCCTGTCCTTCATCGTTGCTAGCCATGTTTCCTATGATTAAATCTAGTCAATTAATTCTAGACCTAATAAAATGAATAATGACATAAAAAGGCCTATTGTTTTGCAGGAACGTTGACTCCTTCCTGGTGCGGCAAATCACGGGCACTCGATATGTCCTAGTTTGTAGCACAAGTCATGCCGAAATTCACGGAAAATTTCGGCATGACCTTTGCTAAAAAGTGGACAAATCGAGAACCTGAAATTTGCCGGAACGGAAATGAATCAACATTCCCAAAACATATATAGGCCACTCAGCTTGCTTCATTGAAACAACAAAGCCACTTGGGCACAAACAACATGACCACTTCAATGAAAAGATATAATCAACAATAAAAGTCTAGGAAGGGATCATATTTAAAATAAAACTTGCCTAAATAACCTAGATAATTAACCTAATCAAACTAGTTAACCTGACTAGTTCTCTGTCAAAGCCCTAACTAAATTTTTGCACTAACCTAGGTAATTAACCTAATTAAACTAGTTAACCTAACTACTTCTCTGTCAAAGCCCTAACTAAATTTTTGCCCTAACCTAGATAATTAACATAATTAAGCTAGCTAACCTATGCATGAGAGAGAGAGGATGGGTGGGGGCTTACAGAGGATGGCTCCGGTGGTGGCGAGGGAGGCAGTGGTGGCGAGGGAGGCAGGGGCGTCTCTGGTGACGACGAGGGAGGCAGTTCTGGCGAGGGAGGATCCGGTGGCGTTGACGGCGGCTCCAGTGGTGTTGATGAGGCCGCGCGGCTCCGTGGCGTTGGGGCGGCTCCGATGGCGTCGACGGCGCACGGCTCTGGTGGCTCCGGGGGCGTCGACGTCGGCAGGAGACGGCGACGAAGTGGGGCGACGACGAATCGGGGAGACAGCGGCGGGTGGGTCGAGAGATTTGGGGGGCAAGTGGTGGCCGGGGGGAAACGGTTTTTTGGTTAAGTCAAAACTAGCGGTAGCATGTTTCGCAGAACGCGCTATAGCAAAGGTAGCTATAGCGCTTTTTCCAAAACGCGATACTGCTATACATATGTAAGTTTCTCTCTTTTTTATTTCCTTTTCCGTTTCTATAGCGGGGGTCCTTGAAACGCGTTGCAGCTGCGTTAGCTAAAGCGCCTCTTACAAACACACGCTACAGCTAAGCCTTTCTCTGTTTTTTCGCTTTTTCATTTATTTTTCTTTACATTTTATTTTTTTTCTTTCTCCTTTTTCTGTTTCTTTCATTTTCATTTACTTTTCTATTTGTTTTTCATTTTATTTTATTTCCATTAGCAGTAGCGCTGTTACAGGGAAACGCGCTGCTACTCATGCCCTAGCGGTAGCACGCTTCCTGCAAGGCCGCAACTGCTATGTGTAGCCCATCGTTCCAGCAATGGGAATATTAGTAGTAGCGCTCTTACGGGCACACGCGCTACTGCTAGAATCGTATCTGCAGCGCAGTTTATTTTGAACCGCTACTGCTATCTAGCACTAGCGCCCTTTTTTAACCCGCGCTATTGCTAAATTTCTATGTATAAGGTTTTCCCTAGTAGTGCACCCCTAGGGTCAGCGCTATGCACGGCCACCAACACATAACCTACAAACACCAGAAACTAATTGCAACTCCTGGACAGAGTACTAGGGTGATTAAGAAGCCGAGAGGGTCAATTAAGGATCCCAATGCATGGTAGTAGCTGATTCTTAAAATCACACATAAAGATCTCAGTTCTTAGGGACGGCCTCAATGAAACAACCCACCATGTACTCCTACATGGCCTCTCATCGATACCTTTACCAAATCATGTTCAACACATCCCTCACATTACCGACATAATCATTTCACTCTAGCCCATCACCAAGATGAACCAGACCTGACACAACTCTAAGCATAGCAGGCATAGCAAGGTAGGAATCACATACATGGCTCAATCAACTCCTACACATGCTAGTGGGTTTCATCTAGTTACTGTGGCAATGACAGGTCATGTAGAGGATAAGGGTTCAACTACCATAGCACACAGCAGTTTGAATCGCGTTGTCTTAATGCAGTAAACAAGAGCAGAAGCGAGAACATGGGTTTGTATCGGAATGATCAACGGGTTGCTTTCCTGATGTAATGGTAGTTGGGTACTTCCCTTCAGACGGATATTCGGGGTTATCCTCGGAGGCAGAACCTACCACGAAAGACACACCGAACATAATCAACACATGACAATATGCAACAATATGATGCAAGATATGACATGGAAAAATGAATGTGTCTTGGCCTAATGCAAGCTAAAACAGAAAGGAATGAACCCATTTGAATCAAAGATTCAAATGTTAGTTCATTTAACATAGCCTTATTAGTGCATTATCTTATTTTGCTTAAACAGCAAGGTTATCTTGTTTTGTCATGCATGAAACTATTACCAATGGATAGATTGAATTTTTCTAATCAAAATTCATATATAAATCTTTTCATTTGGAGTTACAGATTAATTTCTATGATTTTTAGAAGTTTTGGCTATTTTCTAGAATTTCCTATATAAAAATAAATCCAGAAAATGAATAATTGCGTCAGCACTGCGTCACTGTGATGTCAGCGAGTCAAAGTCGCCAGGGCCAGTCAAACCTGACTGGTGGGCCCTGTCTGTCAGTGACCTAAACTAACTAAAATTAGTTAACACTAATCCTAAACTAATTAACAGGCCGGCCCCACCTGTCATAGGCTTAGGGGGGAAGTCAACCTTGGCCCACATGTCAGTCCACGGTCAAAACGTGGTCAACTCGCCGGCGGCTTGACGCCAGCGACGACAGACGCGGCGGAGGGGCTCGGGTTTTGCCCACAATCGACCAAATCGACTGCGGTTTGGTCCTACGAGTAGCTGGGGGCAAGCCGCGGTGTTTGGTGGTGGAAGTGGAGTTCGGGGAGGCCGGAAACGACGCCGGCGTCGAGCCAGGCGGCGGCCGGAGTTCGGGCGTGCACGGAAACGGCGTTAGGAGGCACGTCAGGGGGCGCAGAGGGGTGCTACGGCCTCCTGGGGGTGCACTGAGCAAGGTGACACGCTCAGCTGCGGCTATAGTGATGGTGGCCATGGTGGCGGCATGGCCGGCGGAGCCAAGCTCCCGGCCATGATGACCAATGGGGTTAGGGGCAGCTAGGGTGACGTGGCTAGGGGGAGAAGGAAGAGAAGCTCACAGGGATTGCAGGAGTGGCCTCGGCGTGCTCAGGGAAGCACCGGAGTGAGCAGAGCGGCGAGGGGCATCTCCGGTGACCGAGGTTGAAGACGAGCTCGGTGAAGACGCTCGGGGGCCTCCGACGGGGCGTGGCTTGGTGGGACGGTCGAGGAGGGACTGGCGGAGCTTCAGGACACGGTGGAGCGGCGCGTTGACGACGGTGGGCACGGTTACGGCGGTGGAATGGCGGCAGCTGCGGCGGCCATGGCGGAGGGGAGCGAGGGAGAGAGGCAAGGGGAATGGACGTGTCCAGGGGGTTCGGTGCGCGACGTGGAGGCGTTTCGAGGCATCACACTGGCGCAGGCGACGGCAGGTAGGCAGAGAGGTGGCATGGTGAGCTCTTGTGCTCGCCGTCGAGCACTTGCTTGCCTCGCTGGCTAGGCGAAGCAGCTGCGTGGAGCGGCTGCTGGGCCGGGCCAGCTAGGTGGGCCGGCTGGGGGGCTTCCAGGTAAGCTCTATCTCTCTCTCTTTTTTTTTTGTTTTGCTTTATTTATTTCCTGCTATGTGTATTGAAATAGAATAAATACTATTTCATTTCCAAAAACTCTGGAAATATTCAGGGGCGCTTTTGGGAATATTCTCAACTGCCTAAAAATGCTTCCAAGATTATTTGAGCACTTTAAAATATTTATAGCATTTAAAATGCCCAAATTCAAATACTTATGGCTTGTTCAAAAATCCAGAATGGCTCCATAAATTGCAAGACCATTTTTGGCAGAGGTTTTAGTCAAGACCAAAAATGGTGGGCTTTTATGAAGGGCGTTTTGGGTTCATTGAAATTCCAATTGTTGGAAATTAGCATTTTCAGGGGGGTGTTGGGGTTGATTAGGCCCCATTTCAAGTTTAAAGAACATTTAAACATGATGCACATGTTCACCCAATCCTAATGCATGACTAAAAGCAGGGATGTGACAACTCACCCCCACTCAAAAGAATCTCGTCCCGAGATTTAGGATCCTCCTGGAAGAAGGTGGGGTACTCGAGTCGAAGACGATCCTCCCTTTCCCAAGTGGCTTCTTTCTCAGAATGGTGTGACCATTGAACCTTGAGAAACTTGATATTATGGCGTCGAGTGGTACGCTCGGCTTGATCAAGGACACGAACGGGATATTCCCGATATGAGAGGTTATCTTGTAGATCAAGTGTTTCGTGGTCCACTCCATGGATAGGATCCGCGAAGCAACGCCTGAGTTGAGAAACGTGGAAGACATCGTGAACTCTGGAAAGATGCGAAGGTAGTTCCAATTGGTAGGCAACTTCTCCTCGTTTGGAAAGAATGCGAAATGGTCCAATAAAACGAGGAGCCAATTTGCCTTTGATATCGAAACGATGGGTTCCCTTTAACGGAGTAACCCGAAGGTAAGCCTTCTCGCCGACTTCATAAGTCATGAGCTTATGTTTACGATCATATTGGCTCTTTTGACGAGATTGGGCTGTTTTCAATTTCTCACGAATAACGCGAACCTGCTCTTCTGCTTCCTGAATCATATCCGGGCCAAAGAGTTGTCTTTCCCCGGTTTCGGACCAGTTAAGAGGCGTTCGACATTTTCGTCCATAGAGAACTTCGAAAGGAGCTTTGCCCAAGCTAGCTTGATAACTATTGTTATAAGCAAACTCCGCGAATGGAAGGCATTTCTCCCAACCCATTCCGAATGAGATGATAGAAGCTCGGAGCATATCTTCCAAAATTTGATTGACTCGCTCTACTTGACCACTTGATTGGGGATGGAAGGCGGTGCTAAAAGAGAGACGAGTTCCCATAGCATTTTGGAAACTTTTCCAAAATCGAGAGGTGAAGAGACTCCCACGGTCTGAGTTAATTTCCAATGGAACACCATGAAGAGACACTATTCGGGAGATGTATAAGTCAGCTAGCTGGCTAGCGGTTGTACTCTCACAAACAGGTAGGAAATGGGCTACTTTGGAAAGACGATCGATCATGAAGAAGATGGCATTATTCCCTCTCTTGGTCCTGCGAAACCCAGTAATGAAATCCATACTGATTTTATCCCATTTCCACTCAGGAATAGCCAAAGGTTGAAGGGTGCCAGCAGGCCGTTGGTGCTTTGCTTTAACACGACGACAGACGTCGCAACTAGCAATGTATTGAGCAATTTCTCTCTTCATCCTAGTCCACCAAAACCTCTGGCGTAGGTCTTGATACATTTTAGTACTACCGGGATGAATGGTGAGAGGGGATTCATGAGCTTCCTTAAGAATCAACTGGCGTAGATGTTGTTTCTTGGGAACCACCAAGCGGTTCTCGAAGAAGACAACACCTCGCTCATCCATGGAAAAACATTTAGCAACTCCGCTAGCAATGTTCTCCTTAATCCGGGATATGCCCTTATCATACCGCTGGGCGGTTATGATTTGATCCATAAGGTTAGGCTTCGCCACCAGGGTGGATAGGAAACCTTGAGGAACAATGTGAAGATTAAGCTTACAAAATTCCTCATGGAGAAGTGGTTGACTTTGTTGTAACATCAGGTTGTTACAATAAGATTTACGACTTAGCGCATCAGCCATGACATTGGCTTTGCCCGGGGTGTAAGTTATTCCTAAGTCGTAATCCGAGATCAACTCGACCCAACGTCGTTGCCTAAGATTCAAATCCGGTTGGGTGAAGATATATTTCAAACTTTGGTGATCGGTGAAGATCTCGCAACGATTACCGAGGAGCTAATGTCGCCAAGTTTTGAGTGCATGGACTACAGCTGCAAGCTCTAGATCATGTGTGGGATAGTTTTCCTCATGTGGGTGTAATTGTCGTGAGGCATAGGAAATTACCTGACAATCTTGCATGAGTATGCAACCTAGTCCTTGTCGTGAGGCGTCGCAATAGATAATAAAGTCCTTGGAGAAATCTGGTGGTACCAGTACGGGAGCAGATGTCAGGCGTCTTTTCAGTTCCTGAAAGCTGAACTCGCACTGTGGGGTCCACTCGTACTTTTTATCTTTCTTGAGGAGTTCAGTTAGAGGTTTAGCAACCTTGGAGAAATTCTCGACGAAGCGGCGGCAGTAGCTCGCTAAACCAAGGAAGCTCCGAACTTGCTTGACCGTCTCAGGTGGAGTCCAATCAAGGACGGCTTAAACTCGCTCGGGATTGACAGCAATACCCTTACCAGAGATTACATGGCCTAGATAGGTCACTTCTGGCAACCAAAATTCACACTTGGAGAATTTGGCATAAAGGTGATGCTCTCGAAGTTTTGTCAATACCAGCCTTAGATGTTCGGCATGTTCCTCTTCATTCTTGGAGTAGATGAGTATGTCATCGAAGTATACTACGACGAATTTATCCAAATACTCCATGAAGACCGAGTTCATTAACCGAGAGAAGGTGGCTGGGGCATTAGTTAAACCGAAGGACATAACGGTGTACTCGTATTGGCCATAACGAGTAACAAAGGCCGTTTTGGGAATGTCCCCGTTTCTAATTTTGATTTGATGGTAGCCCAACCTCAAATCCATCTTGGAAAAGACTGAAGATCCAGCGAGCTGATCATACAGATTGTTGATCCTGGGAAGCGGGTACTTGTTCTTGATGGTGACCAAGTTGATAGGTCGGTAATCTACAACCATCTGATCCGTTCCATCCTTCTTCTTGACGAAGAGGACGGGCAAGCCCAAGGAGAGGAACTAGGACGGATGAAACCCTTTTTCAAGGACTCGTCGAGTTGGTTCTTAAGCTCGGCTAGTTCTAAGGGTGCCATCTTATAGGGTCTTCTAGAAATTGGAACGGTTCCTGCAACAAGGTCTATTACAAACTCGACATCCCTGTCAGGTGGAACACCTGGCAGTTCTTCTGGAAAGACATCCGGAAAGTCCCAGACTACCGGAATATCTTCAAGGTCTGGAAGGGGGTTGGCATTTAAGGAGTAAAGCTGGCGCTTGGCCACTCGAGTTAAGACATTGACTGTCTTGCCCGATGGGTGAGTAAGTTGAACGGTTCTAGTGGCACAATCAATCTTAGCGTAATGAGCTGACATCCAGTCCATACCCAAGATGATGTTAATGTCCGAGGACTTGAGATCTATTAAGGATGCAAGGAAGACAAGTCTATCAACAAGAATTTCGTTCCCATGGCTTACTCTAGAAGTTTGCCATTTGGAACCCGGAGTTTGAATTACCATGGAAGTGGGCATGTCATAGAATGTCGTGTTATGCAATCGAGCATAGTTCTCAGATATGAATGAATGAGATGCTCCAGTATCGAAAAGAACAGATGCCGGATGGCAATTAACAAGGAGCGTACCAAGGACGACGTTAGGATCCTCATGAGCCTCCTCGGCTGAGACATAGTTGACATGGCCACGTGCAATGGTGACCGGCTTGGCGTAGAATGTCTTTCCCGCTGGCTTACCACGGCCAACGGACTTTCCAGACTGATTGGGGTTGTTGTTTTGGGGACACTCTCGACTATAGTGACCCGGCTCTCCACACTTGAAACATGTCACAACATTGGGGCATGGAGCAGCATTAGCAGCGGGGCCACCATAGGGCTTGGACGGTGCAAACTGCTGGTTGGGACGAGGCGCCTCAAAGGATGGCCTCGGAATGAACCTGGGTGGCAGTGCCATGCTTGGAATCCACACCTGGCGCTTCTGAGATCCAGAGCCGGATGAAGAGCCAAAATCACGAGAGTGCTTGCGTGTAGCGTCATAGTCAGACTGGCCTGTATCAGCACTGATGGCTTTATTGACCAACTTCTGAAAGGAGGTGCACTCGTGCAGACGAAGATCGCGGTGAAGCTCAGGGCTAAGTCCCTTGCAGAACCTTGCCTGCTTCTTAGCGTCGGTAGATACTTCTTCAGGAGCATATCGTGCCAGATTCCCAAATTCACGACTATATGCATCCACAGTCAGTCTTCCTTGAGTGAAATTGCAGAAATCTTCCCTCTTGCGATCTATGAGACCTTCCGGGATGTGATGCTCACAGAAAGCCTCACTGAATTCAGCCCAAGTAGTGATTTGGCCGACCGGGCGCATAGCTTCAAAATTTTCCCACCAAAGACTAGCAGGGCCTTCGAGGTGATAGGCAGCATAAGTAACCTTATCAGCTTCGGCTACGTTGGCAGAACGTAGCTTGTGGGTGATGTTGCGAAGCCAGTCATCCGCGTCGAGGGGCTCGACGGAATGGTTAAACTTTGGTGGGTACAACTTGATGAAGTCATTGATTGACACCAAGTCATTTCGCTGATGGCGTGCAGTGTTCTGCTCAATCCGCTCTAGCAAGCGGTTAGTCTCACGCTTGCTTCTTTCCGCCTCCAGCATCACTTCGGCCAGAGAAGGCGGGTGAGGCAGATTTTCACCCCTAACTGCACTGGCTTCCCCCTGCTCCGGGGCAGCAGGGTTGCTACGGGTGTTGACCATCCTAGGAGAAAACAAGACAATGGTTTAGATAAGGATGGCACAACTTAGCAAGGAAGTGCAGAATGTAATGGATAACACGGAATGCAGAGATGTTCATCCGTATGTCATGGTAATATAGAACTGCCATATATATACCAACGGTCATACACACCATACATAGTTTAGTACAAGCCCAGGCTACAGTACAACTATGATGAAAGACGTTACATCTCATCGGAGGCATTCCAAGCTCCTATACATTATTTGTCTACACCTCCGGAATTGATTACACACTAAGTCATATTCCACAAGTCACGCAGGACAGTGGAGATACAACTATTACAATACTAGTGATACTACTACTAACTCAGACAGCTCCATAGTAGTCCTCATAGAAGTCACCTCCATAGCCTGGAAGTTCAACGTGATCATCCGAGAACAGACAGTCCTACGGAGCCTGCGGACCATAGGGACTAGGATGAGGTCTTGGACCAACAAACGGTGGCCTGCGGGGACCACGGGGTGGGGTGATGCCTCCCACATCACGCCAATCCACCATGTCTGGCAGAGCATATCTCAAAGGATACAGATCCCTTGTATCCATACATCCAGCTTGCACAGCAGGTGCAAACCGAGTCAAAGTGGCCCAATGATCAGCACGGGTGTTGAAAAGCTCCAGTCTCAAGGCCTGATTCTCTCGGTCCTTATCCTCGAGCATCTCGGCAGTGGTGCGAGTTAGTGAGTCCTCACGTGTGGAGTCAGCATAGATAGCCTGGAGATACCCTTGCGCTCCCGGGAGTGAAGCTGGCATATAAAGGAAGTCGGTGTTCCGAAGTAGGCCAGTCCGGACTCGCATGATGGTCATCATGGAATAGGCAGCATCCTGCACAGCCATCTCAACAGTAACCCCGAGTCCATAGGAACAGTGGAGGGGCTCGGTAGATCCAGGATAAGAAGGAAATATCCTGACGGTGCAGAAATATTGGCTTTGATTAAAGTCTCGGAATTGCTCTTCGACAGTGTATTCGGGATACCAACGGTAACCCATCTCGATCATTACCCGTACTAACATAGCAGTATGACCGGGCACATCGAGGCACCGGGTCAGGCGAACCACTTGGTTTTGAGCATGAGTGGCCATCTGAAAGCACAACCACAATGCAAAGACATTAGAATTTCTAGGGAAAATTTGACAGCATAACAGCTGTAAATGCTCAGATAAAGATTTGAGACATCCACAACAGTTTGCAATACCACTCAACAACATCATATCAGGGTTCTGATTCAACTGGCAACATACTAAAAGTAGTAGAAACTGTACTGAGGCTTGTAACAACAATCCTATAAGCTACTACGGATTAGTAACACGTGAACCTAACAGAAGAAGAGAGCCTAGTCCTTAACCCACGTTGAATGAGAAGAGAATGACTCAGATCAGAGGGCATAAGGTAAAGGAGTAAAAGAGCCTTACGTTCCCTCCCACAATCAATTCCCCTACATATAACTAAAGCATTTCTAGACTCAACATAGACCAATTTGGCTCAACGAACCTACAGGCAGTCCGGCTCTGATACCAATGCTGTCAGGACCCCGATTCCAAGTAACATCGATCTAGCCGGTAACACCTCATATCACATTGCGGCCTCACGCACGGTATCCCCACGGGTGTCGCCTTACCATGGCCTAGGACCGTTTGTGCATTTTGGCTCACGTATATGAAAGTGTCGCTAGCATCGATATGACGGAGAACCCGAGCCGACATGGCTAGTCGTGAACCCAAAGCGGCACAGACCTATGGAGACATGCATACATGAATCACATCGAGCATGTCGGTCATCAGCGAGTGAATCCGGGCTGTAGCACTGGGCTACCAGGACTCCGGGGAACCCAGGCTATAGCAGGCTAGGCAGGACTCCAGGTGTCACCGCGTGACATTTCCCCAAAGGGACAGACATAGGAACGAAGTGAAACACATGCCGGCCAGTCAAGTGTCCTGAGTAGTAGTGCTGGGCTAGCAGGACTCCGGTGAATCGGGCTATAGCGGACTACTATGGCTCGAGGAACACTAGACTACATTTCCCCATAAGAAAGGTTGCCAAGGATAAACAACTAGATTGTCGGATCCCACACATACCAAGCATTTCAATCATACACACAATATGCTCGATATGTGCAAATACAACATCGCATCACAACAAAACTCTACAACTCAAGTACTTTATCTAAAGGCTCCAGAGAGCCATACATAACATGTTCATACAGATAGGGGTCACATGACCCGACACTCAAGTCATACAGGCATACAATCACATGCGGAAGCAACTTATTCTGAGTACAGACACTAGAAAGAAACAAGGCTTCTCGAAGCCTGTCTATCTACATAGGGCCCTCCATGGCCAGGATCACCACCTGGGTGGCAAGTCACTCATCGACGTCGAGGTCTACATAAAACCCATCGGAGGGGGCGGTGTTATCATCTGAAAACAGTAATTAAGCAAACATGAGTACAGAGGTACTCAGCAAGTCTTACATCAGAACCTACTATACATGCTCATTCTCAAGAAGGTGGTGGAGTTATTGCAGCAAGCCAGCTTTGACTCTTGGCTAAGCTATCCTACGGGACACCACTAGTAAAATAGTTTTCGCACACGAGTCCACTAATCACCAACACAATACTCCACCGGGGATCCTCCCTCGTCATCCTACGAGAGAGCCATCCTCGGTACTCACACTTATCTTGAGTCTTTTAGTAGTATCCATTAACTTGTCTATGAACTGTATAGGCAACCAAGTAGTCCTTTACTACGGACGCGGCTATTCGAATAGATGATGTTAACCCTGCAGGGGTGTACTTCTTCATACATTCTCTCACCACTTACCGCCGTTTACACGACATGTACTCGGCAACCTTCAAGCGGAAGCCCAACGAGGGTGTCGGCCATGGCCTACCTAAACACTCAAGTTTCTAGTCCAGGTTTATCGCCTATCCAGGTTCCATCCACAGGGAGTCCGGCCGAGGTTTCCACATACGGCCCCGAACGATGTGAACAGGGTTCCCGAGACACCAAACGGGTGACTCGGTACACCGTGCCACGGTGTATCTACCGCAACATAGCCCACCCCTAGGGTCAGCGCAACGCACGGCCGCCAACACATAACCTACAAACACCAGAAACTAATTGCAACTCCTGGACAGAGTACTAGAGTGATTAAGAAGCCGAGAGGGTCAATTAAGGATCCCAATGCATGGTAGTAGCTGATTCTTAAAATCACACATACAGATCTCAGTTCTTAGGGACGACCTCAATGAAACAACCCACCATGTACTCCTACATGGCCTTTCATCGATACCTTTACCAAATCATGTTCAACACATCCCTCACATTACCGACATAATCATTTCACTCTAGCCCATCACCCAGATGAACCAGACCTGACACAACTCTAAGCATAGCAGGCATAGCAAGGTAGGAATCACATACATGGCTCAATCAACTCCTACACATGCTAGTGGGTTTCATCTAGTTACTGTGGCAATGACAGGTCATGCAGAGGATAAGGGTTCAACTACCGTAGCACACAGCAGTTTGAATCGCGTTGTCTTAATGCAGTAAACAAGAGCAGAAGCGAGAACATGGGTTTGTATCGGAATGATCAATGGGTTGCTTGCCTGATGTAATGGTAGTAGGGTACTGCCCTACAGACGGATATTCGGGGTTATCCTCGGAGGCAGAACCTACCATGAAAGACACACCGAACATAATCAACACATGACAATATGCAACAATATGATGCAAGCTATGACATGGCAAAATGATGTGTCTTGGCCTAATGCAAGCTAAAATAGAAAGGAATGAACCCATTTGAATCAAAGATTCAAATGTTAGTTCATTTAACATAGCCTTATTAGTGCATTATCTTATTTTGCTTAAACAGCAAGGTTATCTTGTTTTGTCATGCATGAAACCATTACCAATGGATAGATTGAATTTTTCTGATCAAAATTCATATATAAATCTTTTCATTTGGAGTTATAGATTAATTTCTATGATTTTTAGAAGTTTTGGCTATTTTCTGGAATTTCCTATATAAAAATAAATCCAAAAAATGAATAATTGCGTCAGCACTACGTCACTGTGATGTCAGCGAGTCAAAGGCGCCAGGGCCAGTCAAACCTGACTGGTGGGCCCTATCTGTCGGTGACCCAGCTAACTAACAGGATTAAGTTAGTACTAATTAACTGTCAGTGGGGCCTGGGCCCACATGTCAGTGACCTAAACTAACTAAAATTAGTTAACACTAATCCTAAACTAATTAACAGGCCGGCCCCACCTGTCATAGGCTCAGGGGGGGAAGTCAACCTGGGCCCACATGTCAGTCCACGGTCAAAACGTGGTCAACTCACCTGCGGCTTGACACCGGCGACGACAGACGCGGCGCAGGGGGCTCGGGTTTTGCCCACAGTCGACCAAATCGACTGCGGTTTGGTCCTACGAGTAGCTGGGGGAAAGCCGTGGCGTTTGGTGGTGGAAGTGGAGCTCGGAGAGGCCGGAAACGACGCCGGCGTCGAGCCAGGCGGCGGCCGGAGTTCGGGCGTGCACGGAAACGGCGTTAGAAGGCACGGCAGGGGGCACAGAGGGGTGCTACGGCCTCCTGGGGGTGCACTGAGCATGGTGACACGCTCAGATGCAGCTATAGGTGACGGTGGCAACGACGGCGGCATGGCCGGTGGAGCCAAGCTCCCGACCGTGATGGCCAACGGGGTTAGGGGCAGCTAGGGTGGCGTGGCTAGGGGGAGAAGGAAGAGAAGCTCACAGGGAGTGCAGGAGTGGCCTTGGCATGCTCGGGGAAGCACCGGAGCGAGCGGAGTGGCGAGGGGGATCTCCGTCGACCGAGGTTGAAGACGAGCTCGGTGAAGACGCTCGGGGGCCTCCGGCGGGGCGTGGCTCGGTGGGAGTGGCGGAGCTTCAGGACACGATGGAGCGGCGCGTTGACGACGGTGGGCACGGTTACGGCGGCGGAACGGCGGCGGCTGCGTCGGCCCTGGCGGACGGGAGCGAGGGAGAGAGGCAGGGGGAATGGACGTGTCCAGGGGGTTCGGTGCGTGACGTGGAGGCGTTTCGAGGCATCACGCTGGCGCGGGCGACGGCAGGCAGGCAGAGAGGTGGCGTGGCGAGCTCATGTGCTCGTCGTCGAGCACCTGCTCGCCTCGCTAGCTAGGCGAAGCAGCTGCGTGGAGCGGCTGCTGGGTCGGGCCAGCTAGGTGGGCCGGCTGGGGGGGCTTCTAGGTAAGCTCTAACTCTCTCTCTCTCTTTTGTTTTGCTTTATTTATTTCCTGCTATGTGTATTGAAATAGAATAAATACTATTTCATTTCCGAAAACTCTGGAAATATTCAGGGGCACATTTGGGAATATTCTCAACTGCCTAAAAATGCTTCCAAGATTATTTGAGCACTTTAAAATATTTATAGCATTTAAAATGCCCAAATTCAAATACTTATGGCTTGTTCAAAAATCCAGAATGGCTCCATAAATTGCAAGACCATTTTTGGCAGAGGTTTTAGTCAAGACCAAAAATGATGGGCTTTTATGAAGGGCATTTTGGGTTCATTGAAATTCCAATTGTTGGAAATTAGCATTTTCAGGGGGGTGTTGGGGTTGATTTGGCCCCATTTCAAGTTCAAAGAAAATTTAAACATGATGCACATGTTCACCCAATCCTAATGCATGACTAAAAGCAGGGATGTGACAGACCCCCCCCCCTCATGTAAGAAGAGGAAAAAAGATCGAAGAAGAAAAAAGAGGAGAAGAAGAAAGAAATAGAGGAGAAGAAGAAAAAATATAATTATTCACATTTTTTCTTCTTCTCCTTTATTCCTTTCTTCTCCTTTTTTTTCTTTTTTTCTCTTCTTATTTATTTCTCCTCTTCTTCCTCTCCTCTTCTTCTCCTTTCTTCTTCTCCTTTCTTCTTCTCCTTCTTCCTCTTCTTATTTTCCTTTTTCCTCTCCTTCTTCTTCTTCTTCTTCTTCTTCTTCTTCTTCCTTCTTCCTTCTTCCTCTTTTCTTCCTTTTCCTTATTTTACTTTTTCCTCTACACTAACCTAAAATCAATATCTACTAATTAACAACCTAAATAAAAAGTAATACATATATGAAAAAAACATCATATGGAAAAAAACATCATATGCACAAAAAACATCATTTGAACAAAAAATATCATATGATCATCACATATATATGAACAAAAAAACATCGGAAGGCTGCCGGACCGTGGGGCAACACGGCGACGGCGTTGGGCAGGGGTGGCGCGGGGCGGCGACGGTGTCAGGGCGGTGCGGGGCGGTGATGGCGTCGGGGCGGCACGGGGAGGTGACGGCGATGGCGTCGGGGTGGTGACGGCACGGGATGGCGCGCGGTGACAGTGTTGGGCGGCGCGGGGTGCGGGCGGTGACGGGGCAGGGCGCGTCAAGTGGGGCGGTGACAGCGACGAGGAGCTGGCGGCGGCAGGACTGCGATGGAACTAAAAAATTTCACAAGTGTTGCTTATATAGACAGAGCATTGGTCTCGGTTCGTGGCAGCAACCGGGACCAATGCACCCCTTTAGTCCCGGTTGGTGCCACCAATCGGGACCAAAGGCCTTGTGCTGCCCGCGTCAAAAGTTTAGTCTCACCTCGCTAGCTGAGAGAGCTCGAGAATGGTTTATAAGCGCTGATGCACCCACCCTCTCGAGCTCCTCTCAATTGCAGGTTTTCGGGCCTAACCTGTCACTGTGTTCCTATGGGCCTACTGGGCCTGTTGCGGGCCTGAATCCTAGCCCATGATTGGGTTTCTAGTCGTATTCAGGCCGTGTGGCCCAGTAGGTGGCACTTTTTTTGTTTTCTTTGTTGCTTTATTTATTTTCTTTTGTTTCTACTTAGGACAAAATACTTACTATTGCTATTTTATTTTATTTTGTTTCTACTTATTTATTTAAGTTTATTTTGTCTCTACATATTTATTTTATTTTTTTTCTACTTATTTATTTAATCTTATTTCTACTTAGTTATTTTATTTTGTTTCTACTTATTTATTTTATTTTCTTTTTGCTTATAATGTTTTGACCAGAAAATACTTTGATAATTTTAGTTGCATAAATTTTACATAATTTTAGTTTCAATAATACTATAGGTTTATAAAACTTTTTAGTTGATTCCTTTTGCTATTAGAGTTTCATCTAGTTCATTCTTTTTTCTATTAGAGTTTCATTAAAGTTTTCTAGTTTATTCTTTTAGTTTATTAGTTTTGCTATTAGAGTTTCATAAAAAAATTCCTGTTCATTTTTTATATTAGTTCATACTTTGAGCTAAATGACCCTGAATTGAAAAGCACTTCAGATGAACTCTGAAGAGGTTGAAAATTGGCATGGTATCATCATTTCACCCACATAGCATGTGCTAAAAAGTTGAGAGGGTTACGGCAAAAACTGGATGCACTTCGTGTAAAAAACACACAATCTCTTTCGGAGTATCAAGGTTTCGGACAAAAGCTCATCTGTTACAAAAGGATTTCATTTTTTGAACTTATTTGAACTCCAGACTTTTTGTGTGTTCAAAATGCACCATTCAAAGCCACATCATCAATTTTCAACCCTTTCTGACTTCATTTGTTATTTTTCATGCATTTACTGATTTTTTTAGCTATATGACCCTGAAAATGAAAAGCACTACAAATGAACTCTGAAAAAGTTGAAAGTTGGCATGGTGTCATCGTTTCACCCACATAGCATGTGCTAAAAAGTTGAGAGGGTTACGACAAAAACTGGATGCACTTCGTGTACAAAACGGACAATCTCTTTCGAAGTATCAGGGTTTCATACGGAAACTCGTCTGTTACATGGATATTCTAGATCAAAGGCATCATCATAATAGTTGTGGAGAGAAAAGTCTTCACTTTTTCTTCGCTTGCGTCCTTTGCTTATTGCGCCGTAACCATGGATAATCTTCATCGTTTAACAGGGTGCTTGGGTTAGCCTCGACTTTGAAGGGAGGAATTTCATGAAACTTTTCATAATCTTCGGACATGTCTGTCTTGCCGTCCACTCCCATGATGTCTCTTTTTCCTAAAAGAACTATGTGGCGCTTTGCTCATCGTATGATGTGTTCCCTTCCTTATCTTTTCTTTTTCTCGGTTTGGTAGACATGTCCTTCACAAGGAAAACATGCGCCACATCATTGGCTAGGACGAATGGTTCGTCTGTGTACCCAAGATTGTTCAGATTCACTGTTGTCATTCCGTACTGTGGGTATACCTGTACCCCGCCTCCTGACAGATCGACCCATTTGCATTTAAACAAAGGGACCTTAAAATCATGTCCCTTGTCAAGTTCCCATATGTCCACTATGTAACCATAATATGTGTCCTTTCCCCTCTTGGTTGTTGTGTCAAAGCGGACACCGCTGTTTTGGTTGGTGCTCTTTTGATCTTTGGCGATCGTGTAAAATGTATTCCCATTTATCTTGTATCCTTTGTAAGTCAATACAGTCGAAGATGGTCCCCTGGACAACGAGTAAAACTCATCAGAAACAGTGTTGTCACCTCTGAGACGTGTTTCCAACCAACTGCTGAAAGTCCCGATGTGTTCACAAGTAATCCAGTCGTCACACTGCTCCACGTGTTTGGAGCGCTGACTGTTCTTGTGTTCATCGACATACGGGGTCACCAAGGTAGAGTTCTGTAGAACTGTGTAGTGTGCTTGAGACCAAGAATGCCCGTCCCTGCATATTATTGAGTCCCCTCCTAGCGTGCCTTTTCCAATCAGTATCCCCTCATACCGCGATTTAGAGAGACCAATCTTCTTAAGGCCAGCAATGAAGTCAACACAAAATCCAATGGCATCCTCTGTTTGATGGCCCATGGAGATGCTTCCTTCTGGCCTAGCGCGGTTACAGACATATTTCTCTAGGACTCCCATGAACCTCTCAAATGGGAACATATTGTGTAGAAATACAGGGCCCAGAATGACAATCTCGTCGACTAGATGAACTAGGACGTCTGTCAAGACATTGCGCCACATCACTCCTTAGCTTGGTATTATTTCTAGACCGATCACCTTCTGAGAGATTGCATTGAGGAATGCACGTAGCTTCACAATGGCTAACCGGACATTTTCCGGTAGAAGCCCCCTCAATGCAACCAGAAGTAGTTGCATCATAATCACGTGGCAGTCATGAGACTTTAGGTTCTGAAACTTTTTCTCGGTCATATTTATTATTCCCTTTATATTCGACGAGAAGCCAGACAGGACCTTCATACTGAGCAGGCATTCAAAGAAGATTTCCTTCTCTTCTTTGGTAAGAGTGTAGCTGGCAGGACCTTCATACTGCTTTAGAGGCATGCAGTCTTTTTCGTGCAAACGTTGCAGGGCCTCCCGTGTCTCCATTGTATCTTTTGTCTTCCCATACACGCCCAAGAAGCCTAGCAGGTTCATGCAAAGGTTATTCATCACGTGCATCACGTCGATTGAAGAGCGGACCTCTAGCTCTTTCCAGTAGGGTAGGTCCCAAAATATAGATTTCTTCTTCCACATGGGTGTGCGTCCCTCAGCGTCATTCGGAACAGATAGTCCACAAGGACCCTTTCCAAATATGACGTGTAAATCATTGACCATAGCAAGTACGTGATCACCGGTACGCATGGCAGGCTTCTTCCGATGATCTTCCTCGCCTTTGAAATGCTTGCCTTTCTTTCGACATTGATGGTTGGTCGGAAGAAATCGACGATGGCCCAGGTACACATTCTTCCTGCATTTATCTAGGTATATACTTTCGGTGTCAGCTAAGCAGTGTGTGCATGTGTGGTATCCCTTGTTTGTCTGTCCTGAAAGGTTACTGAGAGCGGGCCAATCGTTGATGGTTACAAACAGCAATGCGTGCAGGTTAAATTCCTCCTGTTTGTGCTTATCCCACACACGTATACCGTTTCCATTTCACAGCTGTAAAATTTCTTCAACTAATGGCCTTAGGTACCCATCAATGTCGTTGCCGGGTTGCTTAGGGCCTTGGATGAGAACCGGCATCATAATGAACTTTCGCTTCATGCACATTCAAGGAGGAAGGTTATACATACATAGAGTCACGGGCCAGGTGCTGTGATTGATGCTCTGCTCTCCGAAAGGATTAATGCCATCCGCACTTAAACCAAACCATACGCTCCTTGGGTCACCTGCAAACTCGGCCCAGTACTTTCTCTCGATTTTTCTCCACTGCACCCCGTCAGCGGGTGCTCTCAACTTCCCATCTTTCTTACGGTCCTCTCTGTGCCATCGCATCAACTTGGCATGCTCTTCATTTCTAAACAGACGTTTCAACCGTGGTATTATAGAAGCATACCACATCACCTTCGCAGGAACCTTCTTCCTGGGGGGCTCGCCGTCAACATCACCAGGGTCATCTCGTCTGATCTTATACCGTAATGCATCGCATACCGGGCATGCGTTCAAATCCTCGTACGCACCGTGGTAGAGGATGCAGTCATTAGGGCATGCATGTATCTTCAGCACCTCCAATCCTAGAGGGCATACGACCTTCTTTGCTGCATACGTACTGTCGGACAATTCGTTATCCTTTGGAAGCTTCTTCTTCAATATTTTCTGTAGCTTCTCAAATTCTTTGTCAGGCACATCATTCTCTGCCTTCCACTGCAGCAATTCCAGTACGGTACCGAGCTTTGTGTCGCTATCTTCGCAATTGGGGTACAACCCTTTTTTGTGATCCTCTAACATGCGATCGAATTTCAGCTTCTCCTTTTGACTTTCGCACTGTGTCCTTGCATCAACAATGACCCGACGGAGATCATCATCATCGGGCATAACGTCTGGTTCCTCTTGAACTTCGGCAGCTTCCCCCGTTGCAGCATCATCGTATTCAGGGGGCACATAGTTGTTATCGTCCTCTTCTTCTCCGTTGTCTTCCATCATAACCCCTAATTCTCCGTGCTTGGTCCAAACATTATAGTGTGGCATGAAACCCTTATAAAGCAGGTGGATGTGAAGGATTTTTCGGCCAGACTAAGACTTCGTATTCCCACATGTAGGGCATGGACAACACATAAAACCATTCTGCTTGTTTGCCTCAGCCACTTCGAGAAAATTATGCAGGCCCTTAATATACTCGGAGGTGTGTCTATCACCGTACCTTCATTGTCGGTTCATCTGTGTGCATTATATATAATTATGTGTGTCAAAACCCATTACAGATTCACATGGATAGATAAGTGACCAAATTAATAGAAGTTCATCATCACATTAAAACCAAAGTACATACATAGTTCTCATTGAACAACATATAGCTCTCTAGAGCATCTAGTTAAACCATACATTGAAACTATGTAAAATCTTTCAATGCAACAATAAATGCAATCATAATCACAACCAAGGTAACAATTGATCCAACGGCATAATGATATCAAGCCTCGGTATGAATGGCATATTTTCTAATCTTTCTAATATTCAACTGCATTGCATCCATCTTGATCTTGTGATCATTGACGACATCCGCAACATGCCACTCCAATATCATCTTGTCCTCCTCAATATTTTTTATTTTTTCCTTCAAGTAATTATCTTCTTCTTCAACTAAATTTAACCTCTCGACAATAGGGTCGGTTGGAATTTCCGGTTCAACTACCTTCTAGATAAAAAAATCTATGTCACGTTGGTCGGCATAATTGTCATAAACAATAAATGAACCAAATAGTATAAAAGATAATATATACCACATCTGAATCATAACCAGGAACAGGCCGACGGGGGCGGATACCAAAACCATCGCACTATATAATAACAAACAATAATAAAAGTAAGAAAATTAGACAAGTATCTATCTAAAGTAAGAAATTTTTTTCTGAAAGAAGATAAGAAAAAGAGGCTCACCACGATCGTGCCAGCGACGAGATCGGCACGGGCGATCGACGGTGGTGAAGACGGAGACGGGACGTGACGGACCACTAAACCTAGACAAATCTCGAGGAAAATGGAGTTTGAAGGTCGACCTTTGAGAGGAGAAAGCTTAACTAGTGTGGCTCGGGCATTTCATCGAACACCTCATGTGCATAGGAGGTGAGTTAGAGCACCACAAAGCTCTCCCCTCGCCGGCCAGAAAAAATAGAGCACTGTGAAGTGCCCTGTCGCGATGATGGGGTATATATAGCCACCTCATTGGTCCCGGTTCATGGCTGAAACCGGGAATAAAGGCCCCCTTCTATCTCGTCCTAGGCACGAACCGGGACCAATGGGTTCGTGCCATTGGTCCCGGTTCGTGCCTAGAACCGGGACAAATGGGTCCACACGAACCGGGACAAATACCTCCCGAAGCCCGGCCAGGCCCCTGGGCGTATGAACCGGGACGTATGCCCTCTGTGGGTCCCGGTTCGTGATTGAACTGGGACTAATGAGCTGGCCAGGCCCCAACCAAAGTCATGTTTTCTGGTGTATCAGGAGAAGGAAAAAGGAAAAACAGCCCAGCCTGGAAGAGAAGGACCCGCGCTCAATCAGGAGTTCACGACGCACGTATACGGTAGGTTTTCTATCTCCTCTAGTCGCTTTCCTTTCTAATATGCCACTTACGATCTGAAAGAACCTGCTCGCTGCCGCCGGCCACCTAGATTGCCTACCGTCGAGAAGGAAAAGCGACAGGCAAGCACCGTCGCGCCGATCCATGGGCGCATTCCAACCGGCCGGCCGGCCGCACGGACGAACAATCAAACGAGAAAAAGAAAGGTTAGATTGTATTTTCAGGATTAGTTACTTTGTGTCTTAGATTGTAATTGTAGACATTGAAAACTAATTAGAAAATTTCAAATTGTCCAATTGTGTTTGTGTAAACATGAAGAGAAAGAAAGGGATTAGTGGGAGCGACCATGGAACTCGCCCCCCCCCCATACCGAATTCCTGGCTCCGTCTCTGGTGATGGCGGCTTTTAAAACGTGTGCCTGTGATGTACGCTTTAGGTCTGCTGCATCGTCTATTTGTTCCGATACGTTATATGTGGATGGATCAGCGACGATACCGATTTTAGATATGAAGAGTAAGAGCACTTCACATTATTGAGTTTTGTAGATGTGAATGATGGCTTTGGGTGAGACATGAACTGCAGCTAGAGGTCTCTCCTTGCTTCGTCTTCTCATTGGAGGAAGACAACCTTGATCACACCCTAGTGCAATGTGTGGATGCAACAGAGAAGTGAAGTCATTGCTTATCCCGACTGCATTTGGATATTGCCAACCCTTTGATCCGGGATAATCTATAGGGTTGGTGGACTCCCTCTAGAAAACAGCTGCATGGCAAAGCCACGAATGGTTTTGACTCGGTACTCGGTAGTCATGTTAATCCCCTGGAAACTACTCCCTTCGTTCGAAAATACTTGTCATAAAAATGGTTGTATCTAGACTTATTTTAGTTATAGATACATCCATTTTATCCATTTCTAGGACAAGTATTTCAGGATGGAGGGAGCATATAAGCTTCGAAATATTTTGGTCTTTAACAACGGAGATAAGCAGTACTTGATTCATGCATCATATCCTAAGATGAGTTGAAGGCATGGAAGGGAGGCCGGCGTGGTGTAAGATACATATTGGACCCTTTTTCGTGTGGTTGGTTACAGCTGTTTGTTAGTTTAGTCGATCGATTCTCTCAAGTTCATGTGGATTTGAAGATGTTATTGTTGATCCGTCCACTTAACCTGCTTATTTTGTACAACTAAATTATATGTAGTCCCAAAATTTAGCACTGTCGATCATTTGATTAGCTTATTTTGTACAACTAAATCATCATTGTGCTTTATGTAAGCCTAGCACACACATGCCCATGCTTTGCAATGGGAGAGAAGAAAAATGAATATATTGTATCAAAGCAACTCTCAAACACACACTATTAACAACATATATTCCTTAGTAAGTATGCAAGCAAGTTTACGACGGGCAAGGAAAAAGAAGGAAGATGAAGCTCCGAAGATCACATTGACTGAAGGCTAGCTAATCTTAACTCGTAAGGATGAATCAAACTACGCAAAATGGCATGGATCATGATACGCGGCCAACGACAACAATAGGACGAGGGACAATGTTAGGAGATTGACATAATTTAAATGATTATATGGATGCGAGTAACTAAAAAATTTCTCACTAAGCATGACGGACCCCGCGAGGTCGTCTCGAGACGGCGTGTCAAGGATGTCAAACATCTTCGCAAGAGTGCAGCCCTGGGCGCCGATGGCCAAGAGCGATAGCGCTGCGTAGACAGACATCGGCGAGAAGGTCCGGTTGTCATTGCTCCTGGCAGCGTCGTCAGAGAGACGTGTGTTGAAAGCTCAAACGACGCCGCAGAGTGCAGGCTAGATCTGAAGCTCGTGGACCGGGCGGGCAGATCGGCCCCTTCGTCTGTGTCCACAAATGGCGCCAAGATCCGTCGGCATAATTTTAAGATCCTGCAGACAGTGCGCACCTTCGGGGCCAGGTCACGGCAGCCACGAAACACGATTCATACTCTGGTTGACCTACAAAACGATTCAAAGGCAGGTTGATGTTGGCGCAGAGCCTGTACGCCAAGTACTTTCCGAGTTTCCGGCGTACTTGTACGGCGTGATTTGTCGGCCAATGCTTTTGGCCCAGATACACGTGAACATACCAAGCTGGCTTCCTAAGCAATTGACCTCGTGGTGCCCTCACGTACAAAGCTAGCTAGCCCGAGCTAGCTGCTAGATCGATTGTTCACCGGTCTGGAAATGCACATAGACTCGTACTCCCTTCGTAAACAAATATAAAGGCATTTAGATTAAATTCATGCATGCACAACAATCAGCTACGCCTATTAATATTGTGTGTCGCAACTATAACTTTATTTCTTTTGATCTGGACTCCCTTTAAATCATAGCAGTTAATCTTTGTGATTAATACAAAGTTAACGGATACAAAGGGTGATGGAAGAAGAACCAAAAAATCCTCTTTGTGTATGTCTTTATATATTTTCAAAACATTCGATCATCTTCCTTTTATTACTAATAGGTATAGATAATTAAGAGTATTTCAGACAACGCATACACAACTTTTGATCATCTTCTTTGCGTATGTCTTCATAACATTTTATGAAGATTTTGGGGTTACATAATCGTGTAATATTAACTTTGCGCAAATCATATGTCACTGTCACTTTGCTTCTACTTGCTATCTCTCCCTTGATACATCATCGATGCCTCTCTCCTGATACCTATCATTCATACAAAATGTTAGGTTGACAAGATGGTTCATGAAAAGATTAAAGAAGGGCAACCAAGGGTAGCTCTAACACAGACCGGAAAATCGCCCATGTATGTCCTTTATGGGAGTCTGGATACTTTTTCACATCCAATAATATATATCACTTAAACGTTCGTGGACTGGTTCGACGTTCAAATTCTGGCAAACTAGCTCTTTAGGGAGTCCGGACATCCGTCTACCCAACCAAAAGCCACCACGTTTGACATCCCCTCTATCTCCTCAACCGTGACATGCATATGCATAGATGAACATTTAGGGATATAGTTGAATGCCCGACTCCTGCATCAATGTCCATGGACTGGTCTGGACCAATCCATGAACAAATAGTGTGTGCGTTTTAGGGTAAACGTAATCAACCAATGATACTTCACATTTCAGAAAGATGCTGGGAAGGCAAGGAGACTGCATAAATATATGAATGGTAGTTCAACTTTAAAATATCAGCGATAAATGTGAGAGATTTGATGACATGGAAAATTTGAGAACACCACGTGCAATATTAGGTGCAGAAATAACACATGCTTATATAGGGGTTGTAAGGAGAGTGGCATCCTATATAATTAGAATTTTCTTTTTGTTCTACGTACTCTTTATGACATGCATACGCTTATGAATGCAAGCTAAGTTCTAAAGAATTTGTATAATACCCCGTCTTCGTTCGCAAACAACTCTGCCTCGCCCGCATACTCGCTCACATTCAACACTCTTATTTCCAGTTAAAACAACCACACTCTTATTCCCCTTCACATCCAAAGCTAGTCTGTCAGCTAGGCTACTAGCTAGCTAACTCCGACCTCTCGCTGAATCGGTCGGACCAACTCACTCTAATTTGAAGCAGCGCAAGAAACAGAGGTCATATGAAACTGATACCCACATACTCCTACCAGATATTTGAAGCTCGACTCCATTTTTAAGGGGTGCATATCCTTTTATACGACATTTCAGACCACCTGTGGAGTTGGGATATTGCTACTAGTGTGTCGTCTGTCGTTGTCTGGTCGTGTCTTTGTTTCTACAGTACTGTGATCCAATGTCATGTTAGTTTGTACTTTCAAACTTCCGTTGTTCTGTAGCAGCTTTGGTGCGAACTATGAATAAGTGAGCCCTGAATTTGGTCTATAATTATGTTATTCTTGCCTGATGTTAGCTGTTGTGTTATCTTGCGGCTGTTTTCTACCTTTCTGGTGCATTTGATGCTTTCCTCACATGTTTTCTAGTTGCAGACTGGTGTATAACTTGCTTGGTTTTACACCGGTCAGCAACTGTTGATGCCTTTTTTGGTCTGTAGAAATTTCATAGGATTTCTATCGGATAGGATTTGCAAAGGAAAATTTCTTTTGAAGCACTTTGGTTTGTAGGAATGGATTTCTATTCCTATGTAAGATAGGAATCAATCTTTCATATTTTGAAGAAAAAAATTATTAGCTAAGATTCAATAAAAAAATTCTATCATATGCATTAAATGACATCTTTTTTTTTTATAAAAATTAAGATGCATGTCATCTCAATTTTTATAATTTCTATTCCTATAACATTTCTATTATATAAACCAGAGGAGGCCTAAAACTAGCCAGCCGAACTTGCCAGATTTTTGCGCAAGAGCAGCTTGCTCTGCCCTTTGATTACACGTGTTGTAAACCGAGAAGATACGAATCTTGCATCATGCACGTCGGCAGATGGCTCCGCTGATACGCACAATCAAAGCCTAGGGTGTGACAATTATCCATGGAAACCAGCATGATCCGCTAGCTAGGCCGGCCAAGGGTGTGGTCGTGGCAGCAATTAGACAAGGTGGTTGCAGTCTTGCAGATCAAGACACCATATGGTGGTCAAGCATTTGAGTGGATCAGGTGATGGTGGCGTCAAGACATTGGCAAATGTTCTGTTATTCTTCGAGAATGTACCGGGTACTCTGGTACTCCCTAATCTGAAAATATCACTCTAAATCTGATGAAAAGATTCAGAAAAAATATGTTTGACATATGCAGAATTGTATGGGAATACTGAGTATAATCAACGTCGAGGAGCACTCGTTACTTTCTTGAACAATCCATTACATGCCTCTTATTTGTTTTTATTTAGGTTGATGCAAGATCAGATTGCTTTTTTCCCACCTATGAATATCCTGTTAAAAAGAGCAGTTTATAAGGAAAAGGGATTGAAAGCCTTAAAAGACCGAGGGGCAATACATCCTTCCAATGCAAGAAGACAAAAACACAATGAAAAGACCTAGATACATATTATTTTTTTAAAGGAGGATTACCCCAGTCTTTGCATTTGGACGATACATGCAGCCATTTTATTAATTATTTACAAAGACCTTACAAAGTAGTACATCATGTAGTCTGAAGCCACCATCTTAGCAACAAGTGCCAATAGTCCGGGCCTAATACCAAACAGACATCGCACAAATGCCTAACATCTAAAGGCAGAGGCCCCAACCAAGCCACATACCTGGTTTGGGGCACAAGCTGGTCCGACGCACTTTCTGTGTCACCGCCGCCATCTTCCATCAATCCATCTTTAGAGGAGAAACAAATGCACCGACTTTGCCAAGCTTTTCTAGCATCGACACCACCATGATGCCAGACAGCACCCTCCTCCTGCGTGAGTCCATCTCCGCGCATCGGACGCTGAGTCTCCACAGTACCATGCCGCCAAGATCCGCCGCCACCAATGTGTGAGATGAAGCACCGCTCCACCAAAGAATCCGTCCTCTGGTCCCTTGATCATGTGTATACCTCCAAGAATGATGCCCACAAGGAGGGAACGACACCAGAGCGCCGTCGACATCAGATCTAGGGTTTCCCGGAGGTAGCAGAGAGTGGTCTTGAACTTCTCCATGGTGATGCCTTCAAGAACGAAACGACGCAGATAGAGTCGCCATTGCCAGCCTTGACAGTAGTCGAAAGCAAGTTTTCACCCAGATCGGTTCGAAGGAATCCAACTCTCATGCACGGACCGCCGCCACCACCAGGCTGAGCACACGCCGTCGCCGGCACCTCCACGATGCCCAGAGGCCGTGAGACTCGCCGCCACCACGCCTGACAGGCAGCCACGGCCGGGCCCGAGCACCACCCAGATCCAATCTGGGGTCAAGAGCCCCAGGCCGCAGCCGCTGTGTAGGCGGCACCGCCGGACGGGGACAGGCCCTCCAGCCCGCCGCAGAGCGAGCTGTCGTCGGAACTTCGAAGCGCCGCGCTACCAAGCCCATCGGGAGCGACTGCGGCACCGCGAGGAAGAAGGGAGAGCCGCGCCAAGGGAGAAGCCCCGTCGCCGCCGGCTCGGGGGGGGGGGGGGGGGGGGGGGGGGGGAGGGGGGAGGAGGGCCGGTGGCGGGGGCGGCCAGGGTTCCCCGTGTCATCTCCAAGAGGGACGCGGGGGACGGGCAACACAACCAGGCCCGGCCCATAGGCCAGGCAAATGGGGCGCCCGCCCTGGCCCCTAGGAGAAAGGGGCCCCGCCCAGTTAGTACATACAGTGCATTTACGGTCTTATCTAAAAACAACTGTCCGAGGCCCAGGAGTCTAGTCTATGTCAAGAAAAATAGAAAGGCCCGTATCACGCTTCAGTCAGCCCTAGCAGACCAGTCGACTATAAGTCGACATTGCCCTAGGCTCTAACTACTGTTGACTTCGGCAACCCCACTTCTCTCCTTGCCATTTTCTTCCTAGGTCACGACCAACCACGAATGGAGGCCAAACCGCCAATGGTGCGATTCAATCATTTCCCAACTAATTTTCTTTCAATCCGTGATTATTCTACTCGTTCCCTTGCCGTTTCAGAGATGGTATTTGTACGTCGATTATTCTACTCCCAAATTCCAATCACCGATGCAAGAAAAAAAATCCATATCGAGTGCTTTTGTTCATTCCCTGGCATTTTTCTATGCAACATGGTGTTCCGTCTTCTAGCAAATATTTGTCCAGTAATGGTAACAAAAAACTGGATAGTTGTGCTGTTAACATCCAAAAACTGGTTGTTTGACATGACCAATTGACAAAAGAAGTAAGCTCCAACATAAACTTATATGTCCCTGTAACACATTCGTATGTCTTCGGTTTGGATGCTTCTAATCTATGTTATTTTTCATCGGTGGCGGTTGCTGTTCTAGCGTGCTGATCCTATGAGGCCTCGGTGTTTCTAGTCGTCGCTAAATGGTCTACGGATCTGGATGTAATTTTTATTTTTGATGTTCGTTATACTGCCATGATTAAAGCTGAATAGATTGAAAGTTTTTCCGTAAAAAAAAGGCTCAAGCAATAATTCGTTTTGACAAGCTTATTTATCGTACAAAGAAATATATTAGCTATTTGTTTGCAAATAAGGCCTCTTGTTGCATCTTGCCCCAGGCCCCCAATGTTTGTGGTCCAGCCCCGAACACAATGAACACAATGCAAAGAACAACCGCCTAAACTTCATAAGAGCATATCCACCCACGCCCCCAGGAACGCCCTCCAGTCCATTTTTCTAGCACCGGCGGTAAAAAATTCTTCCACTCACGCCCCAAAGCCTCACTTTTCGCCGGATTTGGAGAAAAACAATGCCGGCAAACCCACCCCGAACCCAGCCCCCCGGGGGGCAGCTGGGCGTGCCGGCGGTTACTTTTTCTTGCTGTTGGCCCACTCTCAGTCTCCCACCTCCCTCTCTCCTCTCTTTTCAGCTGGGCCCCGCCCACGTGCCCTCACCCTCTCTCCTCTCTTTTCCTCTCTCCTCTCCTATGCCCCTCTCTCCCGAGCGTGCCGACGAGGCAGCGGGGCAGCGAGGCCGGCGTCCGACGTCCGGCGTGCGGGCCAGCGAGGGCGCGTGGCCGGCGTCCGGCGTGCTTGACGAGGTCGCCCCGGGCGGATGCTTCGCAGGCTCGCCGGCGTGAGGAGGCGCCCGGGTGCATCTCCACGCCCTGCTTCCTCTTCGACGAGCACTCACGCCGCGCCCTGCTTCCTCCCCGCCTCCTCGACGCCCGCCCGGCCACGCGCGCCCTGCTTCCTCCTCGCCGAGCTGCGGTAGTGGCCTCGACCTTGGCGTGGCTCGGCCCAGTACTTGTCCTCGCCGGCCTGCTCTGCGCGCTGGTCTGTGTCGGCCTCGGCCTCGTGGCGTGGTGCGCGTGCTCGTCCTCCGCCTTGGCCTCGTGACACGGACGCCCCGCCCGTCGCCAACGCGCGCTCCCACCGTCAGGTACGTCGCCGACGGCGGCGAGGCGTTGGAGGCGGACGGGTATGCCATCTGCCTCACCGAGTTCGATGACGGCCAGGACATGCGGGTGTTGCCGCAGTGCAGCCACGCATTCCATGCGGCATGCGTCGATGTCTGGCTACGCTCGCACTCCCGGCGGGCGACCCCGTAGCAGCGCGCGAAGGCGGCGGCGAGCGCGCCCCAGGGCATGAAGCGCGCGACATGGTCCTGGCGGAGATCGAGAGCGCGCCACAGGGACGTGATCCGCGGGCGTCTTCGCGGCATGCGTGATGCTGAGCCAGCAGTTCCACGCGTGGGCGCCCGAGAAGTGCCGCCGCCTGCCGCCCAGCGTCGAGGCGTTGTAGGACGCTGGCGTCCTGGTGTCGGGCGCGCAGCACGCCGCGCACCACCGCCAGCCCTACAGCACCAACTACTGCATCCTCAGCGGCATGTGGAACGGGGTGCTGGACAGGCACAAGGTGTTCGAGGCGCTGGAGATGGTCGTCTTCTTCCGCACCGGCGTCCGCCCGCGCTCATGGGACGAAACACATGCCACCTGGATGGACACCGGCGGTGCCACCGCCGCCGCGCGCCACAGGGACGTGATCACCAACACCCGCTCATCCTAGTCGGCTCCCGCTTCTCGCCTCCTGGGGGCGCAACCAGTGGAAAAATTTCTGCCCCCAGACCAAAGTTCTCGCCTGCAGCCCCCCAGAAGACGAAAAAAATGCCTCTTGGGGGCTCAACGGCTGGAGATGCTCTAAGCATCTAAATCTAGGTGGTTGCAATAAGGCAAGATCAGATTGTGAAGCCAGCCAGCACGAGAGAATACACGTGTCTATCTACCTTGTGCTTTCATTCTAATAAATAATACAAAAGCTTGCATTCCAGCGTCCTCTGTTAAGTCTCCCGTCCTTTCAGTCCATCTGTCTCTCAGTTGCAGGAAGTGCTAGCTACTTCTAGTTCTTCCAACATTCACCGCCAGACATATTGCACCTGGCTGGCACCAACACATACACCTTTTTCTGAACGTGCATGTTTATATATATGCACCAAATAGCAATTCTTATTTTATTTCGAGGATTTCGTGCCACCCGACAAGAAAAGTTGAGTCGGCATGGGAGGCATTGGGACATGCAGATGCGCATGAGCTTTGGACACATGAACTGGGAAGTTTTCCCATCTCTCATCTCTGTTAGCAAGCTCGGCACGTCAATGAAGAGGTGTACGTTGCCTGAGCTTCTAGGAGCCACCTTTTGCTTGTTACTGCGTTCGTCACCTTGAAGAAGTCTAGTAGAGGGCTCCGCCTCCTCCTCCTCCTCCAAGACAGAAAGTTAGGATTCGTGCCTTTCATCGGCGCTGTCACAGGTCCGCCACGTCTCCGGTGGCCCTAGGGCCATGGAGGTGCGGTGGATCCTGGCAAAGGCCGGCGGAAGGGCTCTGTTTTTAGTCTTTTTTTAAATCTTGCTAGTGTTTGTGTTCTACTCAGAGAGGTGAGACGGCGATGACTCTCTGAAGATGGAATAAAGGTCTTTCCGCCTAACCCCCGTTCCGGCGGTGCGTCTAGCATCATTGGTGGTCTTGTGAAGGTGTGTCTCCGGCAGATTTATCTTTGATGGATTTGCTCGGATCTCGTCGTTATTCGTCTACGTTCGTGTGTCTTTGGTTTGGATCCTTCCGATCTACGTTATTTTTCATCGGCGGTGGTTGCTGTTCTGGGGTGCTGGTCCTATGGGGCCTTAGCACGACGACTACCGACTGTCTACTACAACACATTGCGTCCGGCTCCGGCGATGGAGGGGTGATGACGGCGGCGCGCCTTCGGCTCGCTTCGGTGCTTGTAGTCGTCGCTAGATGGTCTACAGATCTGAATGTAATTTTTATTTCTGGTGTTCGTTGTACTGCCATGATTGAAGGTGAATAGATTGAAAGTTTTTTTGAAAAAAAAGGAGTCTAGGAGAAGCTGAGCGGTGCTCTTTGTGTTCGGTCGTAGTTTTCCTACCTTCTTGCTCGCCTGCTTCTCGTGGGCCTTTGAACACGGCATGTTTATGTTTTTCAGCTAGTGCAAAGTTGGCAGTTAAGCTTCTATTCATGAATAGTTGTTAGGCAGATCGTCGGGGGTACTATCCCTCAAAGAAATTACTGTGATATTTCGGACAATCATGTTGTACTTCACAAGCAACACTCAACGCCACATTCACAAGGCTTTTCGACCTATGTGACAACCTGCCGTCGCAAGAAAGAAATATGACCCATGTATTTAGATGTTTTTTCGCAGACTAACTAGGCTTTTATACGATTTGCGCTATGTCATTTATGCATGTCCCGTCTAGATGAATAGGTAGGCATAGCGAGGGATGTTCCCACTACACTTTAACCAACTTGGTTGATGCATGAACCAGTTGCTCTGGAAAAAGAAAAGGAATCAACCCACGCGTCGATCACGAGAGCGGTGCGGGCGGTGGACTGGCTGCACGGCGGCAGGCCCCGTCTACCCTTTATTTCCCTCGCCGTCACCAGAGGAGGCCGCCGGCTGAAGGCCGTGAGGGGGACGGTGACGGCGGGTCTTCTACCAGTGGTCTGGTGGCAGCTCATGCAGTCCACGAGTGGGATGGTTGTTGTTGCGACGAGTTGTATCACACAGCGACGGCGTGGCATGGTGGTCTAGGCCAGTCTCATCGGGTTTGATCCGGAGACCGGAGGTGCGGCGGTTGCGCTCCTGATCTAGCGGCGACCGCATGCCAGCAATGGTGATCTGCCTTTCATGCTCTAGTTTTGATCATGTCAATCTATGTGCCAACGGGCCCGGGCAAGGCTCTCTCCGGTGAGGTGGTAGTCAACGGTGGTCTGCTCCGTCAACGGTGTTGGCCCTTATGATGACCATTCCCGCTAACGGCGATGGAGTCGCTAGGGAATGGGGTGGCCATCGAAAGGTGTTCATGAGGCTTTCTCTTTAGATTCGATCGTTGACTTTGGTGCGGATATGCAAACTATGAAGAGAGAAGTACATATTTCAACCTCGAACTTTTGCCCTAGTCTAATTTACAAGCCCGAACATCAATACCGTCTAAATTACAACCCCCAACTCTCAAAACCGGTCAGGATTCAACCCTTCGCTACCTCTTGACCGGTTTTGACCAAGTTGACCGGTTTTGACCCGTTGACTAGGTGAACAGTAAATTAAAAAAAATCTATTTCTTATTTTTTTCACATGGTGAATAGTATTTTTTTAAGTTACAATTTTTTAGCTTGTTTGGACATTTGAGTAGCTCTCAGAAAAAAGACAAATGTGGAGTCTGTGAAACAGTTAACTGTCGTCCACTGTTCGGGCTGATTTTGTTTTTTTGGCTGAGAGCTACTTAGATGTCCGAACACGATGAAAATTGGCACGGACCTCACACATTGATACATCTTCCATGCAAAAAATATTCTTTTTTTTAAATTTTTTTGTTTTTTGAATTTACTATTCAGACAGTGAAAAAATCAAAATTATTTTTTGAATTTTTTTACTTTTTAAAATTTACTGTTCACCTTGTGAAAAAAATAAATTATTTGTGATTTTTATTTTTTTTTATTTTTTAAAATTTACTGTTGACTAGTCAACGGGTCAAAACCCGGTCAACTAGGTCAAAACCGGTCAATAGGGAGAGAAGGGTTGAATTCTGACCGGTTTTAAGAGTTGGGGGTTGTAATTTAGATGGTATTCGAGTTCAGGGTTGTAAATTGGACTAGGGCAAGAGTTCGGGGTTGAAATATGCACTTCTCTCAACTATGAATGATGGCTTGACGTAGAGAGATGATTGTGCAGCGACGTCGGTCGCACATCGCATTTAGCTGTCATGATATCGAAAAAGTGGTAGTGACAACACATAAGTGAAGATGATGGTGGTGCTACTCGAACACCTGGTCTCAAGCTCCAGGGTGAAACCTAAGTGTGACCCGAATTGGTTATACCTGAGAATGACGACGTTTTATATCGTAATTTTGTTGGAGGCATTGCTATGATATGCTTCGACTGATTCTTCAAGGTGAAAACCTAAATTCTAGCCTTGGATTGGTAGATCCGGTAATGGCAGCGTTTGGGCGTCGTTCCCTTCCTGAAGGTGTTTCCTTTGAAAAGTATCATCGTCTGTGTGATGTTATAAGATGGTTGGTGCGGGTATGTTCATTACTATAGTTTGCTGACCGCGGATTTGATCGCTTTATTTTTTTTCCTCACCTTACAGATACTTTGGTCTTATATGACTGCTATTTGCCGGTCTGTTTTTATGTGTTGCATGTTGGTGTTGATTGTAAGCATCTAAACTATATGGAGGTCGAGTGTGTGCTCACTGTTGTATCCAGTTGATGAAGCATTTTAAACTAATAAAATGTACACTTTGTTGAAATAACAACCCCAACTTGGTTGACCTGGCTTATTAGCTATTCACCTGTGCTAGGAATGGTACTGCAGCAAAATCGCCCATCCGCCGTGGAAAATAACGGCATTTTAACATGGACCCCCAAAAAGAACAAAGTATCCATTCGCGGACGTGTCTGCGGGTATTGATACGGCGCCGGCCAACCAATCATATCCATCAAATCTCGAGACACATTTTAAACTGAATTTGAAAAACTGGACGATTTCATTTAAATCAAAGCAAATCATGACATTTTTGACATATTTCATTAAGCAAAATTTAATTTCTTCTAAATCTTCACCGGCGTCCATGTCCGGGTGGTTAAAAAATGTTATCCTGATCTAAAAAAATATGAACATGTATTTTAAAAATGGTGATCATGTATTAAAAACGGTCATAGTGTTATTAAAAAATCTAATATATCAAAGAATGTGTTACAATAAATATCATATTTATATAATGTTCTCTACGTATTTTGAGAAATGTTAGTCGTGTATTTAGAAAACATCTATCGTTATTTTGAAAAACATGGTTTATTTAAAAATCATCTAACAATTTCAAATATTTATGGTGAATTACAATTTTGCATCAAATATGTCATTTTTATGAAAAAAATTGTATGTCATTTTGAAAAAAATTGTTATTTTGAAAAAAATTGTATGTCATTTTTATGTGTAAATTAAACTTTTTTAGAAATTATTCATTGTGAAACATACACATTTCCTTAAAATAGGTGAACACTTTTGGTTACATGATTTTTTAGCATAACGTGAACACTTTTTAGAATATGCGAGAACATTTATTTGAAAATGTAGGAATGCTTTTCTAAAATTTAATGAACATTTTTGAAATATACATACACATATTTCAAAATTTATGAGTATTTTTTGAAGTACAAAATAATTGCATGAAAATTATTTTTCAACACGTGAACACTTTTTATTTTATTTATAAACCTATTGACACAAATACATGTCGAAAATATATATGTAAAATATTACACATTTCATGGCTTTTCTGGAGCGTTTGGTGACTTCGTAAGAACAGCATGAAATTGTTGCAAAACTAGGCAAGGCAAGTGACAGGTGCATAAGTCATTTTGTAAAATAGGGAATTAAAATTTTATGTATTGAAATTGTTGCATAAGTCATTTCCTAGTTTACGCCTGTGGGCGGGACTTCCTATCTGATGGTCTTTGCGTGAAATAGGAGGCTGACGTTCGTTTGGATAGGCAAGTTCATGCACGTACAGCGAGGCAGGGGCGCAGGGCGAACACCGATCGTGTAGTCCCTCCAAATATGAATATTAGATCGTTTAGATCACTATAAAGTAGTGATCTGAACATTTTTTATGGAATATTTTACTAACCAGCGCACACCCCACCAAAAAAGTGGGCCGGCACATTTTGTAACTTAGTGCGTTTTCTTCCAGCCTTTTTTTCTTCTGGTTTTCTTTTTATTTCACGTTTTCTTTTTCTTTCTTTTGTAATTTTTATTCTTTATATGCACAAAAATTTTAAAATTAATTTTTTTCTTCAAATTTGTCAACTTTCAAATTTCATGAAGCTTCTTATTGAACTCACGTGCACTTTTTTAAAATTCATGATTTTTTTCGGAACCTCATGAACTTTTATGAAATACATGAATACATTTAAATTAACAAAAAAATAAATTTAAGAAAAAAAATCAAAATCGTTGAACTTTTTAAAATTCCTGGAATTTTTCAAATTCAGTAAAACTTTCCTAAGTCCGTGTTTTTTTCAAAATCTGTGAACTTTTCTCATATCCATTGCACTGTACTGAGTTGGTCTACTGTAGTAAACTAGTTTTCTGTCAGTTTTTATTATGAATATTTTGTTGAAAATGGTTTTCTGGTCGGTTTCCAGAAGTTTCCCCATACTGCTTGCATGTGGAAAAGAATTCAGGTGGGCAACGCCACTTCATCAGTCGCTCGGTCATCCCCTATGCGATTCAACGACAATTGGACGCATTGAGTGTGCAATAGGGAATTTGCCTATAGCCTTGACGAGGCGAAGATGAAGTGCACTAGGCCGACCCAATAAGCCATGCAGCGCTCTGCAGCTTTTGGTTTATATGTTTTGTCTAGTTTTTTATATGGCGTAAAATATTACATAAAATTGGATGTTTAGCATGTATTTGAAAATGTTCAGTATAGTTCAATACATAAAATTGAAATTTGTTCAGCACATATTGGAAAATGTTCACTATATTTATTAAAAACGATTACATATTTAAATTATGTTCGCCGTGTATTAAAACATTTCATTATGTATTTATAAAATGATCATTATTTATCTATACCAATATAAAAAGACCCAAAGTGGCAGATACAACTGATCTCTACCATTAAACTGACTACTTCAATAGTGAGCGTTCAACGTGTTTAATGTGTAATTAATATCATACCAAATAGTGCATTAATCACATAATTAACACATAAATAATTACATACCTAATATCCATGTACAATTATATTGCCTAAATATTAATATGTGTTGCACGTGCGCATTTACTAGTTACAAAGTTTGTCATATATTTAAAAAATGTTCATTCTGTTTAGTAGAAAATAAATGTATTTAATGCTCGTCATGTTTAAAAAGTTGGTTGACGTGTATAGAAAAGTTGTTGCCCCTCAAAAAATTCTATTAAAAAAGTTGTCAAGCCCGTATAGAAAATATTCCCTGTTTGCTTGTTTTAAAACAATGTTCCCCATGTTTAAAAAAACATCCCCGTTTATACAAAAAAAAAGAATAAAAGGAAAAAATATATAGAATTAGAAGGAAAAAAAAAGAACATAAACCATTAAAAACCGGAATATAAACCACAACAAACGGAACAACTTGGGAAATCTGGAACAAAAGACCAAAACAAGGAGAAAAACGGTTCAAAGCACGAGGAGCTTGATCACTAAGTACACCAAAATGAATCAAACGAGCAACTACTCGTTCCCTAGCTAGTAAGTGTATTCATTACACAAAATTTTCTTGCATTTCTCAAACTAGAGTTAACATGCACTACACACCCGTCCGATCGCAAGATTAGTTTTGCGTCCGTTTTCCGGTATAGCTTTACTTTTCAGGTATGCAAAACTATGTTCCAATCCCACGCCCAGCGGCCCCACACCGGAGTACAACCCCCAAACTATGTTAAGGATCTTATAATTTAATTATTGATGGAATTTACATTTTTCACCTCCGGAATTCATGTTTGTGACAAATACTATCCGATTTAGTGAAAAATTGTAATTAACTAGAAGAACGCCCTTGCGTTGTAACGGGGCCACATTAATTTTAAAAGTTCAATATCAATTGTGTTAATATTACATTTAATATTTTCATACATATTAAGTGATATTGACGACCTTTTTTACCATCAAATTCTCACACACACACCCTCTCCCTCCCTGTTCCTCACTCTCTCTCCCCCTCTCCCTCACTCGGGAGATGGGACGAAAATAAATCCGGAACAGAGACTATCAACTGAGATATTAGAAGTAGAGATCATTTAGTTGATAAGAATAAATAGAAAACAGTGTTAAAAAGGAGAAACAGATTAGAGTACATTGAAAAACCAAAATGACGATGTAAAAGGGGATTCGCCCTGCCCCCCGGGCCTTGCCACCGAACCAGCTCAGCGGTCCAGTCCCCGCGCGGTCGTCTTCTCCTGTTCCCCGAGCCGTGTCGCTACAGAGCCGGGCTCCCGCCCGACCACCTCGCTGGCATCGAAGGGGAATGGATAAGGGTGACGCCCTTCCTTCCCTGCCCCCATGGCCTCACCCCTCCTCGACGCCCCCTCCCAAATCCACTTCTCCTCCTCGCTCGCTCGATCCCGTCGATCTGGACGAAGTTAGACGCCACGGCCACCATCACTGACCCTGTCCACATGGCCACTGCCCTCCCTGCGGGCTAGGAGCTTGTCGAGGAGATCCGAACGCCTTCGCTACTTCGTCTGCGGCAACGAGATCAAGTCTAGCACCCCCGCATCGACGTCGTTGCCGTCTTCCTCAACCTTGGGCCACCGCGACATTGCCGTTCGATCCGCGCCGCCCCGAGCTCCCATGTCTTCCCCTAGGGCGCCATTGACACCGCCATGATCTCCTCCTGCCTTTCCCCTATTTCCCCTCTCGTTTGCTCTCGTTAGGTATTTCGCCGTCGCCGAGAACCGCCGTCCGCCATGGCCATTGAAGGGGTAGCCACCGAGCTCCTCGGATTGACCCCGTGGCACATGCCCGCTCCTATGCACGCCCATGCCCGAGCATGCCGCTCTTCTTCTGCGCCGCGGGGCCACTCCTTCTCCATGCCCACGCCCATGCTACACCGCGTCGGTCGTGCCCGCCGCTGCCGTCGCGCTCGCCGCAGCCACCGCACCACTGTGCCCCGCACGACACATACCCTGGCCGTGTGCCACACTCTCGCTGGGTGCACTCGCCCCGTCTGCTGCCGCCTATCCCTTCGCTCGCCCCGCTGTCGCGCCCCTGCCTCGCGCCGCCTCCAGTCGTGGCCATCTTCTGCCGGCTGCCCCCTCAGCCACGTCGGCCGCATCTCTGCCCTCCACCGTCGGCCGCTCGCCTCGCCTGCTGCGTGTTGCTTCTTGCTGCTATGCGCTGCTCTACCGCTGGTACGCTGTTGCGCCATGCCCTCGACACCGCCGTGGACAAATGTGGCGGAGGGATTGTTAATGGAGTACGAGAAGGAGGTGGCGGAGAAGGTGTGGAGAGGCAGGAGGTCTGGTGTGGTGTCACCTGGCTGTGGTGCAGGTGTTTATGTTAGAAGGAGCCGGAGTGGAAGGAGAGGTCACAATTAGAAAGAATCGCAAAAAAATCATAACCCGGAGATCTCAATTCAAAAAAATGCTAATATCGATGGAGGGGTGATTTCCTTCAATAGCTGGAAACATAGAAAATATTGGTTGTTATCAAGAAAAGGTAAAAATTTAGGAAAGTTAGGATTTTTGAACTGATTTCTATGCAAATGGGGTTTTATTGTTTGGTAACGTGATATTAGTACCTGCCCGTTTGTGACGTTTCTGATTAGGAAAGTTTACAAATGTTAAGAAACTATTTATTGGGAGAAAAGTTGTGACGTGTCTGTTATTTGTTTCCTAAAACAAATTTCACTAATAAGAGAAATCGATTGATTTAGATAAGTTAGGAAAGTTAGATTAAAATGTATTATTTGTTTTCTGAAAATCTGTTATTTGTTTCCTAAGACAAATTGAACCATTAAAAGGAATCGATTGATTTGCATAATTTAAGGAAGTTAGATTAAAATGTATTATTTGTTTTCTGAAAATCTGTTATTTGTTTCCTAAGACAAATTGAACCAATAAAAGAAATCGATTGATTTGCATAATTTAAGGAAGTTAGATCTATGATTTGTTATACGTTAGGAAAGTTCTGGTTGTAATAAAGAGTAGAGAGAAAAATAAACCGCTGGACCAGGGTGGGAGGGGGTGGTGGGAGGAGAGACGAAAAAACCCAGCGAAAATAAACCACAGACCAGGGTGGGAGGGGGTGGTGGGAGGAGAGACGAAAAAAACGCAGCGAAAATAAACCGCGGAGACGATTCACCAACTCGTCCATTAAAAGTAGAGATACTGTACTAAATAGCCAAACATGTGCCATATTTTACCTTAGTTTGTTTCTTTTCCTCAAATTTGCTATTGACTATACCCGCCAGTCCAACAATTCATTTATTTATTTGGTTTTCAGATGGTTTTTTTGTACATAATGAATCGACTGAACCATTGCAACTAAAAAAACTGCACCATCTGATCCGTATTTATCATGGATTTAGTATAAAATTTGCTAAAATAAACGATAATTAATATGCATCGGAAGCAGCATCCTATCCCACCTTCTCTCACGCATGCGCTTCCTTTCCCATCCACAAACCGCACGAGCACCGCCTCTTTCCCTCCCCACCACAGCACCTCCACCACCGCGGGATGGCGCCACCTCGCGGTGGCAGGGGTGACCGTGCCTCCTCGTCCTCATCCACCTTCCTCTCTCTCGGGCAACCCACATAGGCCCATTGCACGAGCCACGCCCAACCGCCACTGCGCACATAGCCACCCCTGACCATGTGCCGTCTACCGCCGGCTGCAGCTGCCCTTCCCCCTCCACTCCACACGGCCGTTCACCTTAGGGCCTGCACCCCCCCCCCCCCCCCTCCCCCGCCGGTAGTAGGGCATGCTTCCATGTTCGGCTGGATGCTCCTAAGACACGGTCCCGTATTGCTCCACACGTGGACGGTGGCTATGCTATCCCTGGTGATGCCAGTTGCGTGCGGTGCGCATGTGAGACTTGTTGCTAGTCCATAGAGCAACTACCCGTTCCCTAGCTAGTAAGTGTATTCAATACACAAAATTTTCTCGCATTTCTCTTGCTCCTTGGAAACAACAACCTTTCCCTGGTCCAAGGGGAAAGAATTAACAAGTATCAACAGTCACGACTAGTAAGTTCTGAACTGAAAATTGCACCTCAGACCAAGATGTCATAACGGACAAACCTCTGCTTTTAATATATATACTAGCTGGTTCTTGCTTGGCGTGGTTCTTATCTAATCATTGGTATTTGGTATAAAATTAACGTTCTCTTATCAAATGTATACATGCTCGCTTGTTTCCATAATGTATATCAGCTGACCCCTTAAGGAGAAGAACAACTCTTTCCAACATCAGTTGATCAGACATGGACTTGATAAACATGTAATGCCGCAGCTAACATGTATTAATACCCTGCACCAAACTGTACCCTCACACTTCTTGTTGAATGTGCATATATACTCAGAAAGTAGTAAGTAGTAACGCATCCTTGATTTTATCTATGCGACGAAACAAGAGACACGCAGTTGACCTTAACCTACGATTATTTTTGTCGGCATGGGAAGTATCAGGATGTGTAAATGTGCATCAGATAGGTGATGTGGAGACGCGGACTTCAACAAAGTTTGATGCTCTTACTCTACTCACCGAGATAGTCACATCAGGCAAGACATATCAGGAATCAATGTATGGCGTTCCACTCAGACTGGGTACCCAATCTTGCCTGGGATCTCATGGAGTGTCAAATTAGGGTGGACCAGAGCTGTGGAGCTAGCCTTTTTAGTTTTTAATATTCGGTTCTTTTTGTACAATTTGACACCAGTCGGTCAACATCAAACTAGAGTTAACATGCACTACACACCTGTCTCATTGCAAGATTTGTTTTGCATCTGTGTTCTTTTGGTATAGCTTTATGTTTCAGGTATGCAAAACAATGTTGCAACGCCCACCGGCTCCACAAGGAGTACAACCCCAATCTGTGTTAAGGATCTTAATTTAATTATTGAGTGACTTATTTTTTTTACCTCCCAAATTCATGTTTGTGACAGATACTATCTGATTTAGCGAAAAATCTTAATTTATACTGTACTAAATTAGCCAAACATGTGCCATATTTTACCTTAATTTATTCTTTTTATCAAATTTGTTGTTGACTGTACCTGCCAGGCCAGCAATTTATTTATTTGTTTGGTTTTCGCATGGTTTTGTAGACTTAATGAATCGACCGAACCATTGCAACTAAAAAAACTACTCCCTCCAATCCATATTAATTATCGTTGATTTAGTATACAGCTGTACTAAAACTGCGACAACATCGGAGGCAGTACCCTATCCCACCTTCTCTCACTCCTGCGGTTCTTCTACCATCCACCAAGTGCATGAGCACTGCCTCCTTCCCCGCCACACCACCTCCACCACCACCTCTCCGCGGCCGGGGGACCATGCCACCTCGTCCTCATCCTATGAAACGACAGAAAGAAAGATGGGTTTGGCGCATCATACTGGATGGCCTTGGGGTCATATTTATATACGTGCTCTAGGGCACCTTGGTATTGCCAGATTACAAAGGTTGTTACAATGATGAGATCACAGATATTTATCCTAACTACTATATCTCAACTACGTTACATGTTTAACATTCCCCCTCAATCTTAGCTTCCACAAAGAAGATTAAGATTGAACCTATTAGACACAAACGGCGTCTCAACCAAAGGATTAGTAAATATATCTGCAATCTGTTCCTTGGAAGAGATGAACCGAATTTCCAATACCTTCACTGCAACCCTCTCTCGAACAAAATGGAAGTCCACTTCTATGTGCTTTGTCCTTGCATGAAAAACGGGATTGGCAGATAGATAGGTGGCTCCCAAGTTGTCACACCATAGAACTGGTGGTCTTGGCATGAAAATTCCCAACTCTCCAAGAACAAACTGTATCCATATTACTTCAGTTGTTCCATTTGCTAGAGCCTTGTACTCAGACTCTGTGCTAGATCTCGAAACAGTAGCTTGCTTCCTTGAACTGCATGACACAAGATCAGGACCAAGGAAAACTATAAAGCCTACTGTGGATCTGCGATCATCACTACACCCAGCCCAGTCTGCATCTGAGAAGCAACTGAGAAGCATGGAGGGAGACTTGCGTATGGACAACCCATATCACAAGTATACTTCAAATACCTCAAAATGCGTTTGGCTGCAGAGAAGTGAATGGTGGTTGGTGCATACAGAAATTGACACAATTGATTTACTTTAAAGGAAATATCTGGTCTCGTGAGTGTCATGTATTGAAGTGCACCAACCAAGCTCTGGTACTTTGTGCTATCATCCTGTGAGAGGGGTGTACCACCGTCCTTGCTGGTCTTCTCTCTGGAGGACATAGGTGTTGTGGAGATCTTGCAATTTTCCATGTTGGCACGAGGAAGAATGTTGCCAATATATTTCTGTTGAGAGAGAGAACTAGTTAGTCCCCTTGGCGAAGACTTCACCTGAACTCCAAGAAAATAATGTAGAGGACTAAGATCCTTGATGGCAAAGGAAGCCTTGAGATCAACAAGTAACTTGAGAACAGCAGGCTGAGAAGAACAAGCAACAATGATATCATCCACGTACACAAGCATGAAGATAGTAACACCATCACGGTTGTGAACAAACAAGGAAGCGTCAACCTTGGAAGGCACAAACCCAAGTTCCTGAAGACGGGAACTGAGTTTGGAATACCATGCACGTGGCGCTTGATTTAGACCATACAACGCCTTCCGGAGCTTGCACAAATAATGAGGAACAACTGGATCTGCACACCCAGGAGGTTGACACATGTACACTTCTTCCTGAAGCACTTCATGAAGAAACACATTTTGGATGTCTAGCTACCATAAGAACCAGCCACAAGAAACAACAATAGATAAAACCAGACGGACGGTGACATGTTTAACCACAGGACTGAACGTGTCATCATAATCCAACCCATACCGTTGCTTGAATCCTTTGGCCACAAGACGAGCCTTGAAGCGATCAACAGAGCCCCAAGCAGTGGCTCCTGACCCCAAGGAGTCGGACGCGCGTTGCGCCACTGGATCAACGCCAAGTGTTGGGCAGCTCTCTCTCTCTCTCCAGACTAAGATAGAAGAAGGAACGGAGGTAGACACAATGGAGTTGCTGGCGACGAACGCCCAGCTGCACGTACAACCCTTTCTTTTTTACTCATACTGTGGCAACAGACCTACTAACAAGCAGCAGTACAGGAAGGCTTTTAATGCCCGGCGCACTCACGCACGCACACACCATGACCCAGCCTTGCGGACCCGACCTGGACGCTTTTAATGCCTGGCGCACTCACGCACACACAAACACATCATGACCCAGCCTTGCGGACCTGACCTGGACGCACTGACGCCAATCGCATCGCCATGAACCCGACTTGTCACACTGACGCCGGTTGCATCGTACTCGGTCACGCCTTATTCCAAACAAACCCCCTAAGCCGTGATCTAGAGGAGTGCCGACCCGCCGTTGTCAACGTCAGCGAGAAGAGCTTGCACCGCCGCCTCTGCCTTCCGTGGCTTCGGGCACTCCCGCCGGAAGTGTCCGCGCTGGCTGCATTTGTAGCAGTGCCCACAGCCTCGCCGTTTCCTTGCGTCGCCCGACGCCATGCTGCCGCCGCCGTCGTCGTCATGGTTGTACCCGCCGCCGTGCTAACGCCGCCTTGCTGCCCATTGAGACGACGTGAACATGAGCTGGTCACCGCCGCGTCCGCCGTTGTCCTGAGTGCGCCGCGTCGTCTGCTCCTCGAACGCCTTCAGCCGCCTGAGATGTCTTCGGAGAAAGCTCCGAGGAGGTATGCGCTCTCCGGCTTGTCCTTCTTTGCGATGACCGCCGCCACCGCGTTCTCCGCCGGAACCACCGCTTCCCAGAGCCCGGCCGCATCAAGGTTGGCCTCCACCTTGATCACCCACACGGTGTAGTTGTCACCGGTGAGCACTGGGCACTGCATGGGCAGCGAGCTCCCCGATCCGCCCGCATACGAGACGAGCGACATTGCTGCGGGCAGGATCGCAACAAAGCTTTGTATACCAAATGTTGGGCAACTCTGTCTCTCTCTCCGGACTAAGGTAGAAGAAGGAACGGAGGTAGACATAATGGAGTTGCTGGCGACGAACTCCCGGCTGCACGTACAACCCTTTCTTTTTTACTCACACTGTGGCAACAGACCTATACTAACATGCAGCAGTACAGGAAGGCTTTTAATCCCTCGCGCACTCACGCACGCGCGCGCACACACACCATGACCCAGCCTCGTGGACCCGATCTGAACGCACTGACGCCAGTCGCACCGCTACAGACCCGCGCCGGTCGCACCGTGCTCCGTCACGGATTATTCCCAACACCAAGATCCTTAGAGAGATCATTGAGGAGTCGCGCTTTGCCGAAAAGAAGAAGGCCGCGGAGGAAGCACGTTCCCGGATCTTGGCGAGGCACCAAGCCCGTGTGGCCGTGCCGCCCGTGGCCTCGCGATGAAGCAAGCACCGGTTCTCCATGCCCTTGTTGGTCTGCCCCTGGAGTCAGGCGAGAATATGTCTGGTACCTCCTCCGACACATCCCACTCCCATGGCGAGCAGATCCCTCTCGACCCCTACGTCGCCTTCGACCTCTACTTCTGTGACAAAGCCAACAGGGCAAAGGCAAGGATGGTCTTCGCCAAACTTTCCCAATCTTGTCCTAGTTTATTTATGTTATCAAACAATCTAGCCTTAATTATATTTTGTTCTTTCTTATTCTATGTCACCCATTTTTTAAACTTCTTTTGTCCTATGTTCTCGGTTGTTTGAAGAACTTTTCAAAAATCGAACGAGTGCATGTTTAACCGAATTTTTAGAAATATATATATTGATATATAGGGCACTAACATCGCTGCTACCTAAGTTATTAGGCCATCTCCAACTGTTGTAAGATAGGTGTTGGTAAATTTGCCACCTAGGACATAGTGATGATGTGACATATACTAAATGTGGAGAGAGAGCAAAGTTGTATGTAGATTAACCAACAACCTTTGCACAAGCTCCAATGTGAAATAGAGAGCAATCACATTTAATTTCTCACCATCTATTGGATATCTTACATACAACTCATTGGAGTAGTTGTATGATAGCTTGTTGGTTGATGACATGGACATTTTACCAACAAGACTAACATACAACCTGTTGGAGATGCCCTTAGTTGCTCTTCTTTTGTCCTGATACCTTCCATTCTACCTGATGAGACGTATTGATAGGGCACTAACACCGCTGCTTATTTCTATTGGAGGATCCACATGCCACTACAGAATTTGTTGCTCTTATTTTTAGAAAAACAAACTTGTTGGTTGCTCTTCTTTTGTCCTGATACCTTCCATTCCATCCGATGGTAGGTTGACAAGATACGGAGTTTGTTATTGTTGTGTCAAATATTATTGTATAAGTTAGGTTACAGTTGGACTTGGAGTCGTACGGTGTGTAGACAAGATATAGAGTTGTTTCCAAGTAGGACACTTGTATCCTAGAACTCTCATATATAGCGGGGGTAGACACACGATGTAACCTATGCCAACATAATAGCACGGACACGTGGGGGAGCCGGCGGCGTGTGCCAGCGCCCGGGCGGTCGGAGTGCGGTATTGTAGCGGTGTCATGGGGAGGAGCGCCCGTAGTCATGCCCCAAGGATGTAGCCATATCGGTGAACCTCGTTAACAAATCTCGGTGTTGTGCCTCGTGTGATTTCTTGGTCCTCGGTAGATCGACGGAGCGCCTCGGATTTATTCTAACAAGTGGTATCAGAGCAAGGTTCGAAGAGGCGGTGAAATTGATCTAGAGGTGATGTCGCTGAAAGGTTAGATCAGTTTGTTCCGCTGGTATGTGCTACGTCTTGAGCTTGTGTTGGTTTTCCCCGAAGAGGAAGGGATGATGCATCATAGTAGCGTAAGTATTTCCCTCAGTTTTTGAGAACCATGGTATCAATCCAGTAGGAGCCCACGCTCAAGTCCCTCGTACCTGCACAAAGTGATAACTATTCACAACCAACGCGATTAGGGGTTGTCAATCCCTTCACGGTCACTTACGAGAGTGAGATCTAATAGATATAATATTTTTGGTATTTTTGATATAAATATGCAAAGTAAAAAGTAAAAGCCAAGTAAAAAAGCAAAGCAAGATTAAAGTGATGGAGATTGATATGATGAGAATAGACCCGAGGGCCATAGGTTTCACTAGTGGCTTCTCTCAAGAGCATAAGTATTCTACGGTGGGGGAACAAATTACTGTTGAGCAATTGACAGAATTGAGCATAGTTATGAGAATATCTAGGCATGATCATGTATATAGGCATCACGTCCGTGACAAGTAGATCGAAATGATTCTGCATCTACTACTATTACTCCACTCATCGACCGCTATCCAGCATGCATCTAGAGTATTAAGTTAAAAACAGAGTAACACCTTAAGCAAGATGACATGATGTAGAGAGATAAATTCATGCAATATGAAATAAACCCCATCTTGTTATCCTCGATGGCAACGATACAATATGTGCCTTGCTGCCCCTTCTGTCACTGGGTAAGGACACCGCAAGATCGAACCCAAAGCTAAGCACTTCTCCCATGGCAAGAACTACCAATCTAGTTGGCCAAACGAAATGGATAATTCGAAGAGACTTGCAAAGATAACCAATCATACATAAAAGAATTCAGAGAAGATTCAAAACTATACATAGATAGAATTGATCATAAACCCACAATTCATCGGTCTCAACAAACACACGCAGAAAGAAGATTACATCGAATAGATCTCCACAAGAGAGGGGGGAACTTTGTATTGAGATTCAAAGAGAGAGAAGAAGCCATCTAGCTACTAACTATGGACCCGAAGGTCTGAGGTAAACTACTCACACTTCATCGGAGGGGCTGATGATGTAGAAGCCCTCTGTGATGACAGCCCTCTTCTGGCGGAGCGCCGGAATAGGCCCCAAGATGGGATCTCGTGGATACAGAAAGTTGCGGCGGTGGAATTAGGTTTTTGGCTCCTGTTCTGATCGTTTGGGGGTACGTGTGTATATATAGGAGGAAGAAGTACGCCGGAGGAGCAACGAGGGGCCCACGAGGCAGGGGGCGCGCCCTAGGGGGGGCCCCCACCCTCGTGACCGCCTCTTTTGTTCCTTGGAGCAGGGTCCAAGTCTCCTGGATCACGTTCGGTGAGAAAATCACGTTCCCGAAGGTTTTATTCCGTTTGGACTCCGTTTGATATTCTGTTTCTCCGAAACACTGAAATAGGCAAAAAACAACAATTCTGGGCAGGGCCTCCGGTTAATTGGTTAGTACCAAAATAATATGAAAGTGGAAAATAAAGCCCAATATAGTCCAAAACAGTAGATAATATAGCATGGAGCAATCAAAAATTATAGATATGTTGGAGACGTATTCAGGCATCCCCAAGCTTAATTCCTGCTCGTCCTCGAGTAGGTAAATGATAAAAAGAGAATTTTTGATGCGGAGTGCTACTTGGCATAATTTCAATGCAAATCTTCTTAATTGTGGTATGAATATTCAGATTAGAAAATTCAAGACAAAAGTTTATATTGACATAAAAATAATAATACTTCAACATACTAACAAAGCAATTATGTCTTCTCAAAATAACATGGCCAAAGAAAGTTATCCCTACAAAATCATATAGTCTGGCTATGCTCCATCTTCACCCACACAAAGTATTTAAATCATGCACAACCCCGTTGACAAGCAAAGCAATTGTTTCATACTCTAACTTTTTCAAAACTTTCAATCTTCACGCAATACATGAGAGTGAGCCATGGATATAGCACTATAGGTGGAATAGAATGGTGGTTGTGGAGAAGACAAAAAGAGGGGAAGATAGTCTCACATCAACTAGGCGTATCAACGGGCTATGGAGATGCCCATCAATAGATATCAATGTGAGTGAGTAGGGATTGCCATGCAACGGATGCACTAGAGCTATAAATGTATGAAAGCTCAACAAAGAAACTAGTGGGTGTGCATCCAACTGGCTTGCTCACGAAGACCTAGGGCAATTTTGAGGAGGCCCATCATTAGAATATACAAGCCAAGTTTCTATAATGTAAAATTCTAGTATATGAAAGTGACTACATATGAGACTCTCTATATGAAGGACATGGTGCTACTTTGAAGCACAATATATGAGACTCTCTATATCATGGTGCTACTTTGAAGCACAAGTGTAGAAAAAAGGAAAGTAGCATTGCCCCTTTTTATTTATTTTCTTTTTTTGGGGCTTCTTTTTTTTCTTTCGCCTTTCTTTTTTTGGGACAATGCTATATTGAATGATGATCATCACACTTTTATTTATTTACAACTCAATGATTACAACTCGATTCTAAAACAAAGTATGACTCTATATGGATGCCTCCGGCGATGTACCAGGGTATGCAATGAATCAAGAGTGACAAGTATGAAAAAATTATGAACGGTGGCTTTGCAACAAATACTATGTCAACTACATGATCATGCTAAGCAATATGACAATGATGAATATGTCATGATGAACTAGATGGTGGAAAGTTGCATGGCAATATATCTCGGAATGGCTATGGAAATGCCATAATAGGTAGGTATGGTGGCTGTTTTGAGGAAGGTATATGGTAGGTGTATGATACCGGCGAAAGGTGCGCGGTATTAGAGAGGCTTGCAAAGGTGGAAGGGTGAGAGTGCGTATAATCCATGGACTCAACATTAGTCATAAAGAACTCATATACTTATTGCAAAAATCTAGAAGTTATCAAAGCAAAGTATTACGCGCATGCTCCTAGGGGGATAGATTGGTAGGAAAAGACCATCGCTCGTCCCCGACCGCCACTCATAAGGAAGACAATCAATAAATAAATCATGCTCCGACTTCGTTACATAACGGTTCACCATACGTGCATGCTACGGGAATCACAAACCTTAACACAAGTATTCTTTAAATTCACAACTACTCAACTAGCATGACTTTAATATTATCACCTCCATATCTCAAAACAATTATCATGTTTCAATCTTTTCTTAGTATTCAACACACTCAAAAGAAAGTTTCACAAATCTTGAATACCAAGCATATTATTATTAAGCAAATTACCATGCTATTAAGAGACTCTCAAAATAATTTAAGTGAAGCATGAGAGATCAATAGTTTATTTAAAACAAAGCCACCACCGTGCTCTAAAAGATCTAAGTGAAGCACATAGATCAAAATTATAACACTCAAAAGATATAAGTGAAGCACATAGAGCAAAATTATAATGCTCAAAAGATATAAGTGAAGCACATAGAGCAAAACTACTTAGCTCAAAAGATATAAGTGAAGCACATAGAGTATTCTATCAAATTTTAATTCATGTATGGCTCTCTCAAAAGGTGTGTACAGCAAGGATGATTGTGGTATACTAAGACATAAAGACACAAATAATACAATACGCTCCAAGCAAAACACATATCATGTTGGTGAATAAAAATATAGCTCAAAGTAAATTACCGATGGAAGTGGACGAAAGATGGGATGCCTTCCGGGGCATCCCCAAGCTTTGACTTTTTGGTGTCCTTGGATTATCTTGGGGGTTCCATGGGCATCCCCAAGCTTAGGCTCTTGCCACTCCTTGTTCCATGATCCATCAAAAGAATTCACCCAAAACTTGAAAACTTCACAACACAAAACTCAAAATAGAAAACTCGTGAGCTCCGTTAGCAAAAGAAAACAAAAGACCACTTCAAGGTACTGTAATGAACTCATTCTTTATTTATATTGGTGTTAAACCTACTATATTCCAACTTCTCTATGGTTATAAACTAATTTTACTAGCCATAGATTCATCAAAATAAGTAATCAACACACGAAAAACAGAATCTGTCAAAACAGAACAGTATGTAGTAATCTGTAGCTAGCGCAAGATCTGAAACCCCAAAATTCTAAAATAAATTTCTGTACGGTGAGGGAATTTATCTATTAATCATCTGAAAAATAATAACTAAATTATCACTCTTCAAATAAAAATGACAGCAGTTCTCGTGAGCGCTAAAGTTTCTGTTTTTACAGCAAGTTCAACAAGACTTTCCCAAGTCTTCCCACGGTTCTACTTGGCACCAAACACTAATTAAACACAAAAAACACAACCAAAACAGAGGCTAAATAATTTATTATTACTAAGCAGGAGCAAAAAGCAAGGAATAAAAATAAAATTGGGTTGCCTTCCCAACAAGCGCTATCGTTAACGCCCCTAGCTAGCATAAAAGCGGATAGATCTAGTATTTCCATCTTGGTCTTAATCTTTAGTGATGTTATGGCTCGAGATTGAGAGGTTCCTTATGTTTCCTTCATATTCAGAGATCTTGAGATCTAAAGAATCCAACCACTTATGCAAGAGTAATTAACATATTCATGCGTGAAGATTTCCGCTAACGCTTTAAGAGGTTCAAGAGATTTTTGTAAAATCTTAGTTACTTCACAAATTTTCCCAAAAACTTGCGTTTCCTCTTGGGTATGATGGGCCCCCTTTTGTTGAGGTAAAGTTCCTACTATACCTTCCATAATTTCATGCGCGATACTGGGATCAATTTCAATAAAATTGCCTTTGGCAACACAATCCAAAAGTTGTCTATGAGACATATTAAGCCCAACATAAAAGTTGCGAAGCAAAATTCTGAAATTTACTTCTAGGGTGCATTTACGATAAGATTCCATCATTCTAAACCAAGCATCCTTTAAGTTTTCTCCTTGCTTTTGTTTGAAGTGAAGGACTTCAAACTCAGGGAGACAAAGGAGCAGAAAGAGGACTAGCCATGACGACAAGCAAACAAACTAGCACGCGAACAAACAAGAGGCAAATAGAGAGGGGGGGATAGAGAGAGAGGGGGCGAATAAAACGGCAAGGGTGAATTGGGGGGAGAGGAAAACGAGAGGCAAATGGCAAATAATATAATGCGAGAGATAGGGATTGTGATGGGTACTTGGTATGTTGACTTTTTGCGTAGACTCCCCGGACAACGGACGCCAGAAATCCTTCTTGCTACGTCTTGAGATTGCATTGGTTTCCCCGAAGAGGAAAGGGATGATGCAGCAAAGTAGCGTAAGTATTTCCCTTCAGTTTTTGAGAACCAAGGTATCAATCCAGTAGGAGCCACGCTCAAGTCCCTCGTACCTGCACAAAGCGATAGCTACTCGCAACCAACACGATTAGGGGTTGTCAATCCCTTCACGATCACTTACGAGAGTGAGATCTGATAGATATAATATTTTTGGTATTTTTGGTATAAAGATGCAAAGTAAAAAGTAAAAGCAAAGTAAAAAAGCAAAGCAAGATTAAAGTGATGGAGATTGATATGATGAGAATAGACCTGGGGGCCATAGGTTTCACTAGTGGCTTCTCTCAAGAGCATAAGTATTCTACGGTGGGTGAACAAATTACTGTTGAGCAATTGACAGAATTGAGCATAGTTATGAGAATATCTAGGCATGATCATGTATATAGGCATCACGTCCGTGACAAGTAGATCGAAACGATTCTGCATCTACTACTATTACTCCACTCGTTGACCGCTATCCAGCATGCATCTAGAGTATTAAGTTAAAAACAGAGTAACGCCTTAAGCAAGATGACATGATGTAGAGAGATAAATTCATGCAATATGAAATAAACGCCATCTTGTTATCCTTGACGGCAACGATGCAATACGTGCCTTGCTGCCCCTTCTGTCACTGGGAAAGGACACCGCAAGATCGAACCCAAAGCTAAGCACTTCTCCCATGGCAAGAACTACCAATCTAGTTGGCCAAACCAAACGGATAATTCAAAGAGACTTGCAAAGATAACCAATCATACATAAAAGAATTCAGAGAATATTCAAATATTATTCATAGATAGACTTGATCATAAACCCACAATTCATCGGTCTCAACAAACACACCGCAAAAAGAAGATTACATTGAATAGATCTCCACAAGAGAGGGGGAGAACTTTGTATTGAGATTCAAAAAGAGAGAAGAAGCCATCTAGCTACTATGGACCCGAAGGTCTGAGGTAAACTATTCACACTTCATCGGAGAGGGCTATGATGATGTAGAAGCCCTCCGTGATGACGGCTCTCTTCCGGCGGAGCTCCGGAACAGGCCCCAAGATGGGATCTCGTGGATACAGAAAGTTGCGGCGGTGGAATTAGGTTTTTGGGTCCTGTTCTGAACATTTGGGGGTACGTGTGTATATATAGGTGGAAGAAGTACGCCGGAGGAGCAACGAGGGGCCCGCGAGGCAGGGGGCGCGCCCTAGGGGGGGGCGCCCCCACCCTCGTGACCGCCTCTTTTGTTCCTTGGAGCAGGGTCCAAGTCTCCTGGATCACGTTCGGTGAGAAAATCACGTTCCCGAAGATTTTATTCCGTTTGGACTCCGTTTGATATTCCGTTTATCCGAAACACTGAAATAGGCAAAAAACAACAATTCTGGGCTGGGCCTCCGGTTAATAGGTTAGTCCCAAAAATAATATATGTGGAAAATAAAGCCCAATATAGTCCAAAACAGTAGATAATATAGCATGAGGCAATCAAAAATTATAGATACGTTGAAGACGTATCAGTATGTCCTGCGATCGTGAGATTTCACGGAGATCGAAGGGCAAAAGCTAGCAGAAGGGACGGTGGGATCGTAAATCAGCTCGGCGAGATTGGAAGCAATCGGAAATAGGCAGAGGTAGCGCTCGGCAAGATCGAATCCGTTTCATGGTGGCGGCGTAACGTGGACAACCGGGACTGCGACGCGTGGAGCTAACCGCTCGGGATCAGATTCTCGGCCGGTGTGCCAGAGCACGCGTGTGGCTGTAGCCCAGTGCGGGCCGGTGGGCTAGATCAGGCTGGAAGCTGCATGAAGGCCCAGCATGGTGTGCTGTCCAACTGTTTGGGCGCTGGTGGGCAGGCCGGGACGTGGTGGCTACGCGTAAGAGCCACATACGCAGACGATCGGAGGCTGAGGTGCTGGAATTATGTACGAGATTTTGTTGGTTAAAAAATGGAATTGCTATGTTCACGTGTGCACGGGAGTGGTTTGGCATGGATTGATTTGATTCTTTGTTCTGCTATAGGTGCATGGAGAAGCTAATAAATCAAACATGGGCAAGATAATTTGCAGACAAGGGATTTGTCCGGTTTAAGTTTGCATGAAAGTTTTGCTAGGTTGGTTTGATAAGATGGCTTGGAGCGTGTGAACAGGCAACGGAGTGGGCGGACAAGCGCCTCATGAAGGATCATGCATATACAGGGCGTCAAGCAAAGCAAGGATGTGCGGGCGGACATGACGCAGGGTGGAGCAAGGTTGCAGTCGGATGTTTCCGGCTGGGTTGGACTGGACAGTCTGATGGATCGACATGGATGTTGGTCAAAGGAGAAGACGGTGGTGATTTCAGCGACGACGACATATGAGCGTGATGCTGATGGTGACCAACTTCTGGGGCGTGGAAACACGTGGCGCAGGCCTGAGGGCTTGTGCGGCTTCGGCAAGACAATGACACAAGGTTGATTCAAGGTTGTGTACACATGAGAGCTTCAAGTCGACGGGGCATGAGGGTGGCACGTACAACCACCATGGAGTCATGTTGAAGGTGGAGCTGGAGTCTAGCGGAAGACTTCACTCTGTGCTGATGGAGGGGCTACGACGTAAGAATTCGGAGAGTCGAAGCCTATTTCAGTGGGATAGCGAGAGACACGTGGATCGGATTGGGTACCAGTGGTCTGATGGAGACGTAATACTCGGCATCGGTCGGTGATGATCAGTGGTTCTCTGTAGTAGGGGTTTGAGTGGTGTGGGTCCGCGGCCCTAGAGACTCGACCAGGACAGCAGAGGCTCGGTGCGGTGATAGCGGCGAGACGTGCGGTAAGCACGGGACACGACGACAGGCCAAGTCACTGGTGGTCGGACATATGGTCAGACAAATTGTGCAGGGGGTGTTGAAGCAGTGTTGACGAGTACCAGATTCAAGTTGGTGACTGGGTCTATCAGTGCTGGAAGATGGACATGAGTTGACCATAGAGAATCTGAGAAAGTGGCGGAGAGTCTGAAATTGTCAAAAGCTGAGAGAGTACATGGCCGTATATTCTGTGGTGTTTAGTGCACATGGCAAAGTGCGGATGACAAATACAGAAGGAGGCGGAGTGCTATAGCTGTGGGACATGCTAGAGACTATTCAGAGGAAGGGTGAGAGAACTGCGAATTTGACTCAGGGTGACACGGGGCGACGGTGAAATTCCTTCAACACTACAAGAAATATGTCAACTAGTGACCTTCTCTTAGTGACCCTAGCTGAATTGGTCATAAATCCACGACCATTTTGCTTGGAAGGGCTTAAACCCTGAAATTGCCTTACGACCAATATAAATGGTTATGAGGTTGTGAATGTGGATGCATTGGTACTTATTGCTATGACTAGGCGCCACCTCATTAGTTTTGCGTATGTGTCATGTCCATGTGTCAATTTCTGTCCTAGGTTGTGAAGCAACCTATATTTCTGTTATTCCCAAAATTCCCAAAACATTCTCATAAATTCTTTGGATCATATCTTTGTTAAATATGTAAAAAAACCTTCCTCACCTAGTTCAAATATAATTCAAAAATATTCATTTTCCTATTCTGTTCAGAACAGCACTTTGTGAAGGAAGTGCTATTTACATATACTTGATTGACCTCAAAATTTTTGGGCACTCTTTCGTATCCAAATCATTGCCTCGTGACAAATTTCAGCTCCATTTTCCTAGTAAATGTTCCTCGGCAAATTTCCAAAGTTTTCATTCAGCTAGAAGCTTTGTGAAGGAATAACTAGCTATGCATATCGTAATGAGTTGAATTTTTGCCACATATTCTATATGCCCATATCATATCTCTCCAGAAAGTTTTAGCTCCATCTAACAAACCATGATAGCTCACTATCCAATCTTTGTTATGAGTAATATTTTTAGGTTGTGAAGCAACTACATTTTATATTGCTTTATAATTGTAGCCAATTTACCAGGACATGACCCTGCCCATAGAAACTCACTACGCCAAATTTTAGCTCATTTAATTTAACCAATTGCCCTCAATATTTTTCCCAATTTTCTATTCAGTTGAGAGCATTGTGAAGGTACCATTTTTATATATCCAAATGGAATGAAATTTTTACAGTCCCTTCATATTCCCAAATTATCACCCTCATCCAAATTTCATCTCAATCCATTTATCCATTTGAGCCCAGCTTCAACATCCATATTTCTGCCCGATGTGGTACTTTGCAAAGCAAGTGCCATCTAAGCTACTCCATTTGAGCTCAAAATTTTCCAAGACAGTCTCCCTAGTAGCTGATCATCCTCAGCCAAAACTCAAGCCCATTGGCCATGTGCGTTCCCCGTACCGCTAATCAAACACTTGGGTGCTAATTCATGTTTGAGCATAGTTCGGTCTCCTCCTGAGATTCTTCTATTGTCATTTTCTTCCTAGAACCTACCTGGGGAGTTCCCAACCCACTAGACATTCCTAGGCCGCCCAGAACGCATAACAACGCCACAGTCACGCGGTGACCACACGACGGGCATGCGAGTTTACGCGCTTTGGAGTTGGTGCCCTGGGCCACCGTCCAAACCTCGACGTATCGCCACTAAACCATGTATTTCTGCTTAAATAGATACTTATATAACTAGAAATGATTTTTTGAAAAAATAAAGAGCAAACTATAAGGCAGCTGCAGTTCAAATTTGATCCGCTTCCTTTGAATCAGCGGAAATTTGTCTTTTTCACCAGAGGTGGATCAAAGCTTTTGAAACCCCAACCACTTTGTCAATTGTTCATTAAATATGCCCTAGTATTTTGGAAATTTGGTTTGGTCCAATTTTGCAACAAATATATGGTAGGTCCTTCACAAAAAAACTCATTTCGGGCACTCGGAAAATGGAAGATGAATTTTCCGTGCAAGGAAAAATGAAAACTCCCTTAGGCATTGTTTGGAATTCCAAGATGCACGCTTGTCCACAATATGAGATCATTTGAACAAACTATGCCATGAATGTGGCCATAAGATTGATCATTTGGCTTGAAAGCCATGAATCTTCACGCATGATAGCTCATTTCTGAGAACACTTTTTTAAAATAATTGATGTATTATAAGTTTAATATTTTTAATGGAAACTTGGTCACATATGATGACACAATGCGAAGGTTTCCAATTTTTGAATTTTTTGAATTTTTTATGCCCGTTTCAAAATGCGGTCAAAACGGCGGACTTGACCGTTCCTAGCTAGTGGTTGAATCTTAGAAAACTTTTGATGTTTCTCTGTTTAAATAGATACTTATGTACCTAGAAATTATTTTTGGAAAATATAAAGAGCAAACTATGAGGCAGCTGCAGTTCAAATTTGACCCGCTTCCTCCTGAATCGGAAGAAATTTGTCTTTTTCACCAGAGGTGGATCAAGGCTTTTGACACCTAACCATTTTGGTCAATTGTGCATTAAATATGTACTAGTATTTTAAAATTTTGATTTGGTCCAATTTTGTAACAAATATATGGTAGGTCATTCACAAAAAAAAATCATTTCGGGCACTCAAAAAATGGAAAATGGATTTTTCGTGCAAAGAAAATGAAAACTCCCTTAGTAAACATTGTTTGGAATTCCAAGATGCACCCTAGTGCACAATATGAAATCATTTGAACAAACTATGCAATGAATGTGGCCATAAGATTGATCATTTGGCTTAAAAGCCATAAATCTTCACGCATGATAGCTCATTTCTGAGAACATTTTTTTAAAATAATTTTCGTATTACAAGTTTATTATTTTTCCTGGAAACTTGGTCACATATAATGACACAATGCGAAGGTTTTCCAATTTTTTTATTTTTTTTTGAATTTTTATGCCCATTTCAAAATGCGGTCAAAACGGCGGGCTTGACCGTTCCTATCTAGTGGTTGAATCTTGAAAAACTTTTGATGTTTCTCTGATTAATATATACTTATGTACCTAGAAATAATTTTTGCGAAAAATAAAGAGCAAACTATGAGGCAGCTGCAGTTCAAATTTGACCTGCTTCCTACTGAATCGGTGAAAATTTATCTTTTTCATTAGAGGTGGATCAAAAACTTTTGACACGCAACCATTTTGTCAATTGTGCATTAAATATGGTCTAGTATTTTAGAAAATTTATTTGGTCAAATTTTGCAACAAATATATGGTAGGCCCTTCACACAAAAAACTCATTTCGGGCACTCGGAAAATGGAAAATGAAATTTCCATGCAAAGCAAATGAAAACTCCCTGAGGCAACATTGTTTGGAATTCCAAGATGCATCCTTTTGCATAATATGAGATCATTTGAACAAACTATGCCATGAATGTGGCCATGAGATTGATTATTTGGTTGAAAGCCATGAATCTTTAGATATGATAGCTCATTTCTGAGAGCACTTTTTTAAAAGAATTGTCGTATTACAAGTTTATTGTTTTTCCTGGAAACTTGGTCACATATAATGACACAATGCGAAGGTTTTCCAATTTTTTGATTTTTTTTGAATTTTTTATGCCCGTTTCAAAATGCGGTCAAAACGGCGGGCTTGACCGTTCCTAGATAGTGGTTGAATATTGAAATTTTTTTGATGTTTCTCTGATTAAATATATACTTATGTACCTAGAAATGATTTTTGGAAAAAATAAAGAGCAAACTATAAGGGAGCTGCAGTTCAAATTTGACCCGCTTCCTACTGAATCGGCGGAAATTTGTCTTTTTCACCAGAGGTGGATCAAAACTTTTGACATCCAACCATTTTGTCAATTGTGCATTAAATATGGCATAGTATTTTAGAAATTTGATTTGGTCCAATTTTGCAACAAATATATGGTAGGTCCTTCACAAAAAAACTCATTTCGGTCACTCGGAAAATAAAAATGCAATTTCCATCCAAAGTTTATTATTTTTACTGAAAAGTAGGTCACACTTGGTGACAAATGCGAAGGTTTTTGATTTCTATTTATTTCTATAAAAAATTTAGGTCGTCAAATAGAAGACATGATTTAAAATCTTATTTTCAATCGATTATGACCAATTTAAATGGTCTTAACGTCATCAAAAAGGATACTGCATTCTGATTGGTCCAAATTCATCTCACGCGGATCATGGATTAAGCACCGTCGGATACGATCGGATCCAACGGCAGCCACACCCCCCTCGTAATTCTCACCCCCTCCCGAATCACCCCGTGTCCCTCTCATCCTCGTACACCCACGAAACCCTAGCTCCCTTCTCCCAATCGCCACTGACGCTCCATTTTCCCCGTCGCCGCCGCCACCCAGATCCAGATCCAACCTCTCGTGCTGCCTCCCTCTCCCCGACCCAGACCTCCCTCTCCGCCGTCCCAACCCCTACCCCGCCACCGGCCTCCCCTCCAAGTGTCACTGCTCTTGACCTGCAACGACCTGAGCAGGAGCAGCATCAGCTTCCTCCTTCGCACGCCAAGGCCATGGCACTGGAAGGAAACCCGGCCATGGAACCGACAGCCATTTCGCCGCCACCGCCTTCCACCGGCTCGAGCTCCACCCTTCCCTTCAACCATGGGGAGTGCCTCTCCGAAGCCCTAGCCCCTCGGTCCCATAGCCCATACCTCCCCTTCTGACGTGCGTGGTGTTTTCTCGTCGCAGGCGGACGTTGATGTCGACCCCGAGGTGGCGGCCGCCGGTCCCAAGAAGAGGATGTTCCGCAAGTTCAGCTACCGCGGCATGGACCTAGACGCTCTCCTCGACATGTCCAGTGAGGACCTCGTCGGGCTCTTCCCAGCCCGCGCTCGCAGAAGGTAACGAGCGGTGTCTCCTTTGCGTTGTGGATCTGCAACTATGGCTGGCTGCGGTTGTCTTTGGTCTGATCCGGCTTGTTGATTAGATTTGTGTTGGGATTGGTTAGGTTCTCGAGGGGTCTGAAGAGGAAGCCGATGGCGCTTGTCAAGACGCTCTGCAAGGCGGTGATTGATGGTTCCCTTTTTACACTTGTTTGTAGTTGAGTGCCATGGTGAACTGCTTATCTTTGAATATATCTGATATTTCCTGCTATGTTCTTGATTTTTAACATCACTGTAGTTTTCAGAATTGTGCTTGAGTTGAGCTATTTAGTTCCTCCTGGAAATTAGTTCTGCTCCTCACGTGATATCAGTTCCTCGTTAGATCACAGTGGCAGGCGATGTGCTACCATAACTTGTCACAAAAGGCCTATGCTATTTAGTTTTGTTTGTTGAATTAATCATAAATGGTAGATTTTTTTGTTATTCAAAGCTGCCTGACGATGTAGTTAGGTTTGTTTTGTTGTAGACATGGCATTGTTAGAACTTCGGATGCAGATTTTCATCAACTGTTTCTGTGATTTTCCACTAGAAAATGTATATGCATTGATTATTCTATTTTAAACTTCATCATGGTATGGTCTGTTTCTATTCCCCTGGCTTGATTCTGTTGACACTAGCATGCTCTGTTTGTTTTGGAGCCCAACCATGGACTGTATGTACTAAGCTAGCTCAAGCACACACACAGCCAACTTGATTTGCCTCGCTCTGCTGTTACATTATATTACTTGGGTTACTGCAAAGCTGCCTGCCTGCTACTGTCTTTGTCTGCAACGCAGACCAAGTTGATTTCAGTGCATTCTTTTCCATAATTAGACTTATGAAGCTCAAACTGACCATATCAGCACTAGTCTCACATTTAGATTTAAAATGCTGTCTGGAAATGTGTGTAGTCGGTATTAGTCGGTATTAGTCTACGAGGGTACGTGGACACACTCTCCCCCCTCGTTGCTATACATCACCATGATCTTGCATGTGCGTAGGATTTTTTTTTGAAATTACTACGTTCCCCAACAGTGGCATCAGAGCCTAGGTTTTATGCGTTGATGTTGTGCACGAGTAGAACACAAGTGAGTTGTGGGCGATATAAGTCATACTGCTTACCAGCATGTCATACTTTGGTTCGGCGGTATTGTTGGATGAAGCGAACCGGACCGACATTACGCGTACGCGAGACTAGTTCTACCGACGTGCTTTGCACACAGGTGGCTGGCGGGTGTCAGTTTCTCCAACTTTAGTTGAACCAAGTGTGGCTACGCCCGGTCCTTGCGAAGGTTAAAACATCACCAACTTGACAAACTGTCGTTGTGGTTTTGATGCATAGGTAAGAACGGTTCTTGCTAAGCCCGTAGCAGCCATGTAAAACTTGCAACAACAAATTAGAGGACGTCTAACTTGTTTTTGCAGGGCATGTTGTGATTGATATGGTCAAGACATGATGCTAAATTTTATTGTACGAGATGTTCATGTTTTGTAACCAAGTTATCAGCAACTGGCAGGAGCCATATGGTTGTCGCTTTATTCTATGCAATGCAATTGCGCTGTAATGCTTTACTTTATCATTAATCGGTAGCGATAGTCGAGGAAGCATAAGATTGGAGAGACGACAACGATGCTACGATGGTGATCAAGGTGTCGCGCCGGTGACGATGGTGATCATGATGGTGCTTCGAAGATGGAGATCACAAGCACAAGATGATGATGGCCATATCATATCACTTATATTGATTGCATGTGATGTTTATCTTTTATGCATCTTATCTTGCTTTGATTGACGGTAGCATTACAAGGTGATCTCTCACTAAATTTCAAGATAAAAGTGTTCTCCCTGAGTATGCACCGTTGCCAAAGTTCGTCGTGCCCAGACACCACGTGATGATCGGGTGTGATAAGCTGTACGTCCATCTACAACGGGTGCAAGCCAGTTTTTGCACACGCAGAATACTCAGGTTAAACTTGACGAGCCTAGCATATGCAGATATGGCCTCGGAACACTGAGACCGAAAGGTCGAGCGTGAATCATATAGTAGATATGATCAACATATTGATGTTCACCATTGAAAGCTACTCCATTTCACGTGATGATCGGTTATGGTTTAGTTGATTTGGATCACGTGATCACTTTAGAAGATTAGAGGGATGTCTTTCTAAGTGGGAGTTCTTAAGTAATATGATTAATTGAACTTTAATTTATCATGAACTTAGTCCTGGTAGTATTAGCATATCTATGTTGTAGATCAATAGCTCGCGATGTTGCTCCCAGTTTATTGTGTTCCTAGAGAAAACTAAGTTGAAAAATGTTAGTAGCAATGATGCGGATTGGATCCGTGATCTGAGGATTATCCTCATTGCTGCACAGAAGAATTATGTCCTTGATGCACCGCTAGGTGACAGACCTATTGCAGGAGCAGATGCAGACGTTCTGAACGTTTGGCTAGCTCAATATGATGACTACTTGATAGTTTAGTGCACCATGCTTAACGGCTTAGAATCGGGACTTCAAAGACGTTTTGAACGTCATGGAACATATGAGATGTTCCAGGAGTTGAAGTTAATATTCCAAGCAAATACCCGAGTTGAGGGATATGAAGTCTCCAACAAGTTCTATAGCTAAAAGATGGAGGAGAATAGCTCAAGCAGTGAGCATGTGCTCAGATTGTCTGGGTACTACAATCGCTTGAATCAAGTGGGTGTTAATCTTCCAGATAAAATAGTGATTGACAGAATTCTCTAGTCACCATCACCAAGTTAGTAGAACTTCGTGATGAACTATAATATGCAAGGGATAATGGAAACGATTCCCAAGCTCTTCGCGATGCTGAAATCGACGAAGGTAGAAATCAAGTTAAGCATCAAGTGTTGATGGTAAACAAAACCACTAGTTTCAAGTAAAGGGACAAAGGGAAGAAAGGGGAACTTCAAGAAGAACGGCAAGCAAGTTGCTGCTCAAGTGAAAACCCCAAGTCTGGACCTAAGCCTGAAACTGAGTGCTTGTACTGCAAAGGGACTGGTCATTGGAAGCGGAACTACCCCAAGTATTTGGTGGATAAGAAGGATGGCAAAGTGAACAAAGGTATATTTGATATACAGATTATTGATGTGTATTTTACTAGTGTTCGTAGCAACCCCTCGGTATTTGATACTGGTTCAGTTGCTAAGAGTAGTAACTCGAAACGGGAGTTGCAGAATGAACAGAGACTAGTTAAGGGTGAAGTGACGATGTGTGTTGGAAGTGGTTCCAAGATTGATATGATCATCATCGCACACTCCCTATACTTTCGAGATTAGTGTTGAACCTAAATAAGTGTTATTTGGTGTTTGCGTTGAGCATGAATATGATTTGATCATGTTTATTGCAATACGGTTATTCATTTAAGTAAGATAATAAATTGTTGTTCTGTTTACATGAATAAAACCTTATATGGTTACACACCCAATGAAAATGGTTCGTTGGATCTCGATGGTAGTGATACACATATTCATAATATTGAAACCAAAAGATGCAAAGTCAATAATGATAGTGCAACTTATTTGTGGCACTGCCGTTTAGGTCACATTGGTGTAAAGCGCATGAAGAAAATCCATGTTGATGGGCTTTTGGAATCACTTGATTATAAATCAGTTGATGCTTGCGAACCATGCCTCATGGGCAAGATGACTAAGGCTCCATTCTCCGGAACAATGGAGCAAGCAACAGATTTGTTGGAAATCATACATACTGATGTATGTGGTCCGATGAGTATTGAGGCTCGCGGCAGGTATCATTATTTTATGATCTTCATAGATGATTTGAGCAGATATGAGTATATCTACTTGATGAAACACAAGTATGAAACATTTGAAAAGTTCGAAGAATTTCAGAGTGAAGTGGAGAATCATCATAACAAAAATAAAAGTTTCTACGATATGATCGCAGAAGGAAAATATTTGAGTTACGAGTTTGGCCTTCAGTTAAAACAATGTGAAATAGTTTCACTACTCATGCCACCTGGAATACCACAGTGTAATGGTGTGTCTGAACGTCGTAACCGTACTTTATTAGATATGGTGCAATCTATGATGTCTCTTACTGATTTACCACTATCGTTTTGGGGTTATGCATTAGAGACAGCTACATTCACATTAAATAGGGCACCATCTAAATCCATTGAGACGGCACTGTATGAACTATGGTTTGGCAAGAAACCTAAGCTATCGTTTCTTAAAGTTTGAGGTTGCAATGCTTATGTGAAAAAGTTTCAACCTGATAAGCTCAAACCCAAATCGGAGAAGTGCATCTTCATAGGATACCCAAAAGAAAATGTTGGGTACACCTTCTATCACAGATCCGAAGGCAAGATATTCATTGTTGAGAATGGATCCTTTCTAGAGAAGGAGTTTCTCTCAAAAGAAGTGAGTGGGAGGAAAGTAGAACTTGATGAGGTAATTGTACCTGCTCCCTTATTGGAAAGTAGTTCATCATAGAAATTTGTTCCTGTGACTACTACACCAATTAGTGAGGAAGCTAATGATGATGATCATGTAACTTCATATCAAGTTACTACCGAACCTCGTAGGTAAACCAGAGTGGTACGGTAATCCTGTTCTGGAGGTCATGTTACTTGACCATGATGAGCCTATGAACTATGAGGAAGCGATGATGAGCCCAGATTCCGCGAAATGGCTTGAGGCCATGAAATCTGAGATGAGATCCATGTATGAGAACAAAGTATGGACTTTGATTGACTTGCCCATTGATCGGCGAGCCATTGAGATTAAATGGATCTTCAAGAGGAAAACGGACACTGATATTAGTGTTACTATCTACAAAGCTAGAATTGTCGCAAAAAGGTTTTCGACAAGTTCAAGGTGTTGACTACGATGAGAGTTTCTCACTCGTATCTATGCTTAAGTCTGTCCGAATCATGTTAGCAATTGCCGCATTTTATGAAATCTGGCAAATGGATAAACAAAACCGCATTCCTTAATGGATTTATTAAAGAAGAGTTGTATATGATGCAACCAGAAGGTTTGGTCAATCCTAAAGGTACTAACAAAATATGCAAGCTCCAGCGATCCATCTATGGACTGGTGCAAGCATCTCGGAGTTGGAATATACGCTTTGATAAGTTGATCAACGCATATAGTTTTATACAGACTTGTGGTGAAGCCTGTATTTACAAGAAAGTGAGTGGGAGCACTACAGCATTTCTGTAAGTATATGTGAATGACATATTGTTGATCGGAGATAATGTAGAATTATTCTGCAAAGCATAAAGGAAGTTTTGAAAGGAGTTTTTCAAAGAAAGACCTCGGTGAAGCTGCTTACATATTGAGCATCAAGATCTATAGAGATAAATCAAGACGCTTGATAAGTTTTTCAATGAGTACATACCTTGAAAAGATTTTGAAGTAGTTCAAAATGGAATAGTCAAAGAAGGAGTTCTTGCCTGTGTTACAAGGTGTGAAGTTGAGTAAGACTCAAAACCCGACCACGGCAGAAGATAGAGAGAGAATGAAAGTCATTCCCTATGCCTCAGCCATAGGTTCTATAAAGTATGCCATGCTGTGTACCAGACCTATTGTATACCCTGCCCTGAGTTTGGCAAGGCAGTACAATAGTGATCTAGGAGTAGATCACTAGACAACGGTCAAAATTATCCTTAGTGGAATAAGGATATGTTTCTCGATTATGGAGGTGACAAAAAGGTTCGTCGTAAAGGGTTACATCGATGCAAATTTTGACACTGATCCAGATGACTCTAAATCTCAATCTGGATACATATTGAAAGTGGGAGCAATTAGCTAGAGTAGCTCCGTGCAGAGCATTGTTGACATAGAAATTTGCAAAATACTTAAGGATCTGAATGTGGCAAACCCGTTGACTAAACTTCTCTCACAAGCAAAACATGATCACACCTTAGTACTCTTTGGGTGTTAATCACATAGCGATGTGAACTAGATTATTGAATCTAGTAAACACTTTGGGTGTTGGTCACATGTTGATGTGAACTATGGGTGTTAATCACATGGTGGTGTGAACTATTGGTATTAAATCACATGGCGATGTGAACTAGATTATTGACTCTAGTGCAAGTGGGAGACTGAAGGAAATATGCCCTAGAGGCAATAATAAAGTTATTATCTATTTCCTTATATCATGATAAATGTTTATTATTCATGCTAGAATTGTATTAACCGGAAACATAATACATGTGTGAATACATAGACAAATAAAGTGTCACTAGTATGCCTCTACTTGACTAGCTCGTTGATCAAAGATGGTTATGTTTCCTAACCATAGACATGAGTTGTCATTTGATTAACGGGATCACATCATTAGGAGAATGATGTGGTTGACTTGACCCATTCCGTTAGCATAGCACTTGATCGTTTAGTTTGTTGCTATTGCTTTCTTCATGACTTATACATGTTCCTATGACTATGAGATTATGCAACTCCCGTTTACCAGAGGAACACTTTGTGTGCTACCAAACGTCACAACGTAACTGGGTGATTATAAAGGTGCTCTACAGGTGTCTCCAAAGGTACTTATTGGGTTGGCGTATTTCGAGATTAGGATTTGTCACTCCGATTGTCGGAGAGGTATCTCTGGGCCCACTCGGTAATGCACATCACTATAAGCCTTGCAAGCATTGCAACTAATGAGTTAGTTGTGGGATGATGTATTACGGAATGAATAAAGAGACTTGCCGGTAACGAGATTGAACTAGGTATTGAGATACCGACGATCGAATCTCGGGCAAGTAACATACCGATGACAAAGGGAACAACGTATGTTGTTATGCGGTCTGACCGATAAAGATCTTCGTAGAATATGTAGGAGCCAATATGAGCATCCAGGTTCCGCTATTGGTTATTGACCGGAGACGTGTCTCGGTCATGTCTACATAGTTCTCGAACCCGTAGGGTCCGCATGCTTAAAGTTCGATGACGGTTATATTATGAGTTTATGTTTTTTGATGTACCGAAGGAGTTCGGAGTCCCGGATGAGATCGGGGACATGACGAGGAGCCTCGAAATGGTCGAGACGTAAAGATCGATATACTGGACGACTATATTCGGACATCGTAAAGGTTCCGAGTGATTCAGCTATTTTCGGGAGTACCGGGGAGTTACGGGAATTTGTATTGGGCCTTAATGGGCCATACGGGAAAGGAGAGAAAGGCCTCAAAGGGTGGTCGCACCCCTCCCCATGGGCTGGTTCAAATTGGACTAGGGAGGGGGGGCGCACCCTTCCTTCCTTCTCCTTTTCCCTTCCCTTTCCTTCTCTCCTACTCCTACTACTTGGAAGGGCTCCTAGTTCTACTAGGAAAGGGGGAATCCTACTCCCGGTGGGAGTAGGACTCCCCTAGGGCGCGCCATAGAGAGGGCCGGCCGTCCCCTCCTCCACTCCTTTATATACGTGGCCAGGGGCACCCCATAGACACAACAATTGATCTCTTGATCTCTTAGCCGTGTGCGGTGCCCCCCTCCACCATAATCCACCTCGGTCATATAGTAGCGGTGCTTAGGCGAAGCCCTCGTCGGTAGAACATCATCATCGTCACCACGCCGTCGTGCTGACGAAACTCTCCCTCAACACTCGGCTGGATCGGAGTTCGAGGGACGTCATCGAGTTGAATGTGTGCAGAACTCGGAGGTGTCGTGCGTTCGGTACTTGATCGGTTGGATCGTGAAGACGTACGACTACATCAACCGCGTTGTGCTAACGCTTCCGCTTTTGGTCTACGAGGGTACGTGGACACACTCTCCCCTCTCGTTGCTATACATGACCATGATCTTGCATGTGCGTAGGAATTTTTTTGAAATTACTACGTTCCCCAACAAAATTCTCATAAACTTGATTTTAGCCTTTTTAGTATTTGGATCCAAACATGGGTGAGGCTAGCATGTTTTAGTCCCACTACTTATAGTCATGGGACTAAAACGTATCCAAGCACCCTCTTAGTTTTATTTGAGGGGTGGGTTGTGCTGGACACCATTATTGTGACTAGCCTTTTTAATAGTACTTTATGCATAATTTGGCGACGAGCGCTCTCTATATGTACCACCTTTTTTTAATTTCAAGTTTTGCTCCATGGCGCAATCCATCGATACTACTGCTGTACAAAAGTATAAATTTTTTAAAAGGCTAGAGGGCGGGGCAGTCTAGCTTGGTCGGTTTCACAAGAGGCGAGGGACTTTGTGATTTGACGGCTCATTACTGCTGGAAGGCGGGGCCTTGTGATTTGACTGCTCGTATAAATGCGCCGATGACCTGATCGAGGAGGAGCAAAGAACCGTGCGGTATACTCAAGTTTTCCACTGGAGTAGTACTGCGACGGAGGAGCACGAAACACGGCAGCCCAGTGCCATATGGCGATAAAAAATGATCTAATTTGCTAGTCATCTCATTGTTAGCATTGTTCTATTCATTCCCTAAAAAAAACATTGTTCTATTCATGCCTCGCAGAGAACGTGACACGTGCGGTGAAACACCCAAAGCAAAAGATGAAACACAGGAGCAAAAGAAGAAGGAAGATTATCACCCCAAATGATCTAATTCGCCGCGGAGTCATAACTGCTTCTTCATCGACTCCACGACCTCCATCTCCTTGCGCGTCTCCTCCGCCATCTTCGTCATTGTGTCCATGACACGGCATTTCTCGACGCGAGCCTTCATCATCTATTCCACGGCCATATTACGTACCTTGACAGCAGCCGGGTGCTCGATGCGGAGCTTCGCCAACTCTTCCTTCTGTTCCATGGCGAGGGCCTGCAGCATCTTCATCGAGGAACTACTATTCTCATGCAGCTTCTTCCAGCCGGCGTTCTTCTCCTTCAACAGGTTGATCTCGTGGCAGAGCTTCGCATTGTCCTCCCGAAGTCGTAGGATTTCGCCGGTCGCCTTCTTCTCTGAGGCAATGCTCTTCTTCAGCAGCATCACCAAGCCGGCGGTCAACTCCCCCTGCTGATTGAGCTCAGCGGGCATGTCGTCGAGGCTCTCCTTCAGCAACTCCATCAAGCCTTGGATGAACTCCTTCTGCTTATTGAGCGGATCGGGCATGCCGTCGAGGGATAACGACTCCAGCTCCGCCAGCTCGGCATGTTCGCCTCCGCGGCTAGGGCGCTCCTGGGAGCCATCGCCTGCCAGTGAGAGATCTTTCGAGGTCTCTGCGTGGTGGCGAGCCCTCTCTTTTTTTCTGCAGCCTTGGTTGCCGCTCCCTTGTTATGAGTAGTTCTCGACCTAGAGCTCTGCTCACCGGCCATGGCAACGACGGATGAAAAAAAAGCACTAATGAGGAGGAAAGGTAGAGTGATTTTCGGTTAGGTAGTTCCCCTTTTTATAACCTAAGTACTAGCACTAGTACTAATACCTGCATAGTGGGAACACGTTCAGGTTTGGTACATACTACTAGTAGGTGTGAGCAGGCTTTCGAATGTGATGGGAACAAGGTAAAGATTAATTGATGGTTTTGGTTTCGAGGCCCGAAACGGCTCCCGATGAGTTTAGCGGAACATAAATTTCAAGTACTACACTACTCAAATGCGTAAATATTATGTTACTGTCAAAAATTGGTACAAAATACGAAGGAGACCAATGGAAGTACTACTAGCAACCCACGATTTAACTACTTGCATGCGCACAGTGGAGTAATAATGTCTTTCTTCCGCCCTCACGTCCACTCAATTTGCATGCGCTGTATTAATTGACCATCAATGAAGTGAACGACTTTACACGCGTCAAATTATCACATGGGGTGGATCTTGGTAAAAAATTGCGTCCGCCCATGTACCCGCGTGTGCGTGCGAGGAATGAGTGTGTGCATGGAGTGCGTGCACATCTTCGCTTCGTGCATGTACCGCCAGTATGGCTCAGGGAGGACGAGTACATTCTTCTGGAACCAGCAGCACGTCATTGTGATCAATCCACGCAAGGAGGTCGCGACAACGCCTACACATGTGCCACATGGCTTCATGAACTGTAAGAGAGACACTGTGTAGCGTGCCATTGGTATTCTAATTTACGTATTTTTCACATACTCGAAGTACTAGTAAGGTACACGTGCATTGCACGCATCAGATTTTGCAACCAAATTATGAATAAATACCACACTATAGCATGTAAGCTCTGAGTCATATATGCCTGATGTAGCCCTTCGTTTAATTCTTATAGTTCATCTCATTCAAAATCAATTAGTTTTTATAAAAATGCTAAGAACGCGGGAATAGGAAAAACATGGGATTATAGTGGAATGTCGTCTTGAATCCTACGGGATTGTACGAGTGTTTGATTGTGCATAGAAAAAACGCAGAATTCTTTCAAAGAGATTTGAGTGAATGGGATGTTCCCTATGAAATCTAGTGCAAATGAATCATATGGAAAAATTCCTATGGTTTACAATCCTATGAATCAAACAACCAAGATAGGAAAAATTCCTAATGATTAGAATCCTCCAAAATTCCTTTGAGAATCCTTTGAATCAAAAAAGCCCTTAATCTATTTTATGATTCATGGAATTGTGTGTTGTAAAGCATAAAGTAAAAAACAAAGAATGGCAATTCAACTAGAAAAAAGTTTGGGAAGTAATGATACGGAAGATTCTAAAACAAAAGAGAACCACTGTTGTTTTGAGGTTTGTGCATTATGCTTAAGTTCAACCATGGAGTATGCTAGATTGTACATGTGGCAAAATCCGGTGGGGGCTAGAAGATGGTGCGAGGGGCCGAGTGGAGGGAGACTATGAAGGAATGCACAAGTGCGAGATCGATATTTAGAGAGAGGGCGGACACGTGCGCTGATGCGCGCAGTGGCGGAGCCATGAAAAATAAATGAGCTAGGGGGCCAAGCATTGCTAATCCTTTATGAGGAGGGTCAATTCATGAACTTAAACCATTTTTAGTAGCAATTGTCTAATGATCACATTCATATTAGCCTTGATATATAGTGATGTTAGGGGGGAGGGGGGCAGGGCCCTTACTGCCCCCTGTCTTCGCCATTGTGCACGCGTCTGAGAGATGAAGCGGAAGGCATGGATGATGAGAGGGGGGCGTTGGATACATAATTAATGTGGGTGTATTAGCTATATATGTTAATCCTATATAGAGAGGTATAGATTGATCGATGTGGACGTGGGAAAGAGGGTGAGACCTCACTGGATATATCGATTGATCGGTTTGTGTGGAAAACTATGAAAGACCTAGCTATATACACACATACATAGAGGAACATCGATTGTTGCGCATGCACGCGTGAGAGATAAAGAATGCCCGATATGATGGAGAGGGGGATGTGTGTTGGTGTGTGACTTCATGGGAGACCGACCTGAAGAAAAAGATTGCATGCATGCGATGGATAATGCCAACTGGTAGTGTGTGTGCATGCATGCGCGAGAGAAAGTTAGTGGTACAATTATAAAGAGACTACTATGTGGGTGTAAAAGAATAGCTGAATAGGTGAGGTCACAATCAATATAAAGTTGAATTCAAATATTTGAATAAGAGATCCTGATGTTTGAAACCCATGCATGCATGAATATAACGGAGATCTGCGCGGTGTGGTTTGGAAACGAGTATGTTGTAATGTATACACATTGAACAAGGTCAGACTGATTTGAATTTGAGATACCGATGGCAGACATCATTTGGCCACGTCACATCCGTGCATGGACACACTATTCTAATTGGAGATGATGGGCAGTATATATATATATTATATTGTGTGCGGGTAACTTTAACTTTGAAAGATGGTCGTTGGATGAGGCGAATCCGATGGTCCAAAGATGGCAAATTTGAGCACTACTGGCCGTTGGATATCATCTAGATTCCACCAGATTTCGCCACATGTATAATCTAGAAGACTCCATGGTTGAACTTAAGCATAATGCACAAACATCAAAACACAAGCACTTCTTATTTGTTCTAGAATCTTCCATATCAGAATTGCCCAAATGTTTTTTACATGATTTGCCATTATTTGTTTTTACTTTATGTCTTACGACGCACAATTCCATGAATCTTAAAATAGATTAGCTTTCTTATAAAAACTAGATGATTTTGAATGAAATGAACTATAAGAATTAAATGAACATCTACATCATGCATATATGACTCAAATCTTGCATGCTATAATGTGGTATTTATTCATAATTTGGTTGCCAAATCTCATGCGTGCAATGCACGTGTACCTTACTCTAGTCTAAATGGTGTTTGTGTGTGTTGTGCATGTTGAGATGCAAATTGTCTTTTTTTGGTACACGTTAAGCTTATTCTTCCGAAATTTCATGCCGCGCCTTGTTATGCCGAAAATTCAAGCTAGCGTCTCTGTCTATCATGCTGCGAAACTCCCGCCTCTTCAACCCGCGCCTTGTTAGCCCGAAATATTTAAGATATATCTTTGTCTCGTTGTGCTCCGACAACTCTCTCCATCTCAACCCGCGCTTTGCTATTCCGAAATTACAACGCGCGCGAAAACTCCCACCTCCTGTGAAATCCCGACACGCGAAATGCCCGTGGTACCCATGAACCGAAAGAACCGCCTCAAATCGGTGGGGGTACTTTCGTAACTTACCCCACATTTCGGACAAGCGCGTCTCTAAGCCATGGTTCCCCACTGCCATCCCATCCGCCCACCCATTCGTACACCGAGGCCGCGAAAACCCGCGACGAAACCCCACACCCTGATCCGTCCGCCACCCAGCCGGAGTCTCTTCCCCGACGACGTCGTCCACAGCAACACCTCAACGTCCCTCATCCACCGTACCGGATGAGGATCTGTCGTTGATCTCATCCTCCCGCCGGTTCAGCCACACCGTCCTCCACCTCCAAGGAGCTGCCCCGACGTTCCCCTCATCTTTCGCGCCACCTCCATTCCCACACCGCCGTCTTCACCTGCACCATTGGAAGAGCATCATCATCACCGTTTCCTCGGATGAAGCTGCGGCCTAATCGGCGCCACCAAAGAGGTTGTACACTAATCGCCGCATTTTCTTCTTGATTCGATCTCACGGTGCTGTCGGCGCTTGGTCCCGAGCCGACACGACGCGGCTCCATCCACGGCGGCGTCGCCAGCCACTTCCTCCACGGCGTCGCTCCCTCGGCGGCGACGTCCACATCAGTAGGACCTGCTGCTGCTTTAGCTCTCGCTCGCGCTGCTGCTCTGCTCTTGCTCTCGGTCCCCTGCCTGGTCTGCTCTTGCTATTGCTCTTACTCTCGCTCTTGCTCTTGCTTGCGATGCTGCTCCGATTTAGCTACACTTCACTCTGATGCTGCCAGGGTGAAGGAAGAACAAGCCGCAGCGGGGAGGGGGGCTCGCCGGAGAGGTACCCCACTATCTATCTTAGGGTTCAGGATGGGGGCGGTGGTCGCCGGCGGTGGTGGGGCGTTGGCAGCGCAGTGGCGTGGGGATCACCGGAGAGAAAGCTCGGCACGGGGGGGCTAGAGGGATGGCCGGGGCGGCGGCGGACCGGCGGTGGGGAGTGTTTTCGGGGCGGGCGGGGCGGCGCACCGCCGGCCGCGGGCGGCGGGGCTGCTGTTTGGCTGGCCGGCTCAGGGGGGAGGTGAAGATGAACCGCAGGCCCTTGATTTCGTATCCAACGGCTGCAAAATCGACTGACCAGAGATGAAAAAGTCAGTCGACCCGACGTGTAGCCTCACCTGCTAGTGCGTTCAGTTTCGATTAGTACAAAAATTTAGTTTCGACAGCAAAATTCAGTTTCGACAGGTAAGTTCAGTTTCGACAGTTAAATTTAGTTTTGACAGTTAAGTTCAGAGATGAGCGGCTGATGTATACATCTAGCACTTTGTGGTTATGTATTTTACGTCATCTATTGGAGATGCTATTAGAATTCCACTCAGGTTAATTGTTCGTTGTCTCTCTTGTCCTGCTTCAGCCTCGGCGTCGTACAACTCACCGGAGCTGCTCCAACGACGAAACCCTCCATCACAGCGGAGCAGTACCTCGGGCTCCATCTCCAGACGCCTAAGATCTTCTTCCCCTCCTCCGACAGCCAAGTCAGCCGGAGCATCCTCACCGGCCAACCCAATCACGCTGAGATCGACATGGCTTCGCCAAAGAGGTTGTACACTTGTTGCATCTCTTTTTACTCTACATGTTATATATATTGTCCACTGAGCACTCGTAGTAACGGAAATACGATTATTTTATCCTACTATATGACAAGCAGTGAGGTACCAGGCAACTTAGCTATCCGTGATGGACTCTCTTGAACGCCATCATTATTTATCTCTGCGCGTTTGAGCTGTGCATTTGTCGATGGGCCTGGGAGTTGAGCTAGTATGGCAGTGGCCTGGGTCCAAAGTAATAGAAGTAGCACAAAAACATTTTTTTAGTGTAGGATTTTCCTTGCTCAAGCCTGCCTACTAGAATCGCCAGTGCTTGAAAGGAAAAGTGAATGAAAAACATCGGAATTGGAAAGTTTCCTATGGTACTACTTTTCATGAATTTGGTGCAAAGGAATGGAGCAAAGGAAAACTGTAGGATTTGTTCCTTTAGTGTCTCCTTGAAAGAAAAACCATAGGAATTCTAATTTCCACTTCTCCTCCTTTTCATATTCCTATTCATCAAGCACAAGACTAAGAGATAGTAGCATAATAGCATTATAACCGTACATTTTCTTGTGGTTTGACTTAATCTCACCATGCTTTTTTGCATCCTGTGATCTTCCAATTGTTGTGAATCAAACACCCAGATTGGCAGAAATCCTGTGTTTTTAAATTCTCTGTTTTGCACGTGCATTCCTATCCTATTCCTGTCTATTTCCTATCCCTGCATTGTTAGAATCCTCAAATTCAAACAAGCCCTTACTCAATTACTTCTGTTACAGATATGTGTCAAAGAAAACCTTGTGTGGTTTGTCCTGCTCCTGCGGCGCTGTGTTCCACCCCAGCTCAGCTGCTCCAACGACGGAAGGGTTCACCACAGCAGGGATCCGCTCTCCAGACTGTCTTTCGCCGCCTCAGATCTTCTTCCCCGCCGCCGGCAGCCACGGCAACTGCATTACCATCATCAACTGAGCAGATGACCTTGAGGACTACACGGGTCCGCAAGAGAGGTCGCACTCTTCCGTGTCTGCTTACGTTATGCGTCGCTTAATATGATGACATGCTACATTATCGTCGTGTTCACCTATTAGACTCCGAGTCAGGTCCAAACTAATGCTGAAACTTGAGTTTTTAAATGGTTGTGGGGTACATATTGGGGCAGCAATCAGTACTATCTGTCTACTATCTGGTTAATCTCCGGTGTCTACTATGAGTTTCATGTTGGGTGCAAACAAACATTAAAGGAGCCATTATCTGTATTTTTTAACTAAAGCTATTATCTGCCTGCTATCATTGGTTTTGGGTCTATCCACAGTTTGCTACCATCACTCTGGATTTGTGCATGCACTCCTTACATAATCTCACTATGTTTTATTCCTATGCATGCCAGTTATTGTACACAATGGAACTGATCATGTAGAGCAAAAGAGACGAGCCTTGCGTTGGCAATAAAATTTCATGCAGACGTCGTTCCATGGTGGGCGCAAAGGCAGCCCCCTCCACCCATTTCAGATCATAATCAAGAGGAAGATAACTGTTCTGAGGGGGATTCAGAAGGAGAAGACCACTCCTATTTACCCCATGAGGTCTTCGCTCTAACTTGGCATGCTGATGTTGGTAATATCATGCATATGGTGCCTTGCATTGCTTATTGTATACATTAAAGATGTCATCTGCTTAGTGTGTAGACAGTGCTTTGTGTTCGATAGATCGCATCTGTGTTAGTTTCTTTATCTATTTTAATGTGAATCTGCAATGCCATTCGCACATCATATATGCCTTAACGCTTACCGCTTTCTCGATCATCACCCAGTTCGAGGGTAATATAGTGAATGTTTGCAATGCCACCCTGGTTAGCAGTCATCTTATATGTGAATTATATCATGCCATCATTTTTTTATTACGTGTTAAATTTGTCAACAATTTTAGTACATTCAATTACTCTTCTTGTGCATCAGCCATTTGACACGGTCATGGAAAAATCTGGAGTGGAAACAAGGTCTTCAGTGTAGACAATGCTATCTGACGAAGCGCATGTCTTGCTGGTTACCAATAGCTCCTCAGAGGAGGATTCAGAGATAGATGACCAGTCATATTCCCCTCCCCCCCCCCGAGGTGCATGCCCTAACTTGGCTGGGTTATGTTGCTCATACCGTGCGTATGGTATCTTGTATTGCTATGTCATTTGCTTAGTTTAGACATGCTTTGTGTGAATGCCACCTGTTTAGTGTCTAATTACCATATATGTGAATTATGACAATGCCATCTTCGTTGCAAGGACATCTATATATCGCTGAATTATACTGTATCTTGTTGCAAGCATTATGCGTGATTCGTCGATTTATTGTCAATGCCTTGCTGTTTTAAGAGCGAAGCGTTTCATATTGTTGCATCTATATATTCATGTGCTTCGTTCTTTTTGTATTTCTCTCTTACTTTATTAGATTTTGATGCACACTGTTGCGATATGTTTTACTAACTTGGTCGCCTATAAATCTCGCGAGCCACTTAGAGGATCCATCGTGCCATTGTGAATTGGGTGACGATGAGAAGTGTGCGAGTGAAAACATAACGTCATAATATCCTAGTCAACAGGAACTCAACTGCTACCTGATAGTTACAGTGACTTTCTTACTCGGTTATGAATAGCTCTTCAGAGGATGGATTCAGAGGCAGATGACCAGTCCTATTATCCCCCTGAGGTGTATGCTCAAACTTGGCAGGGTTATATTACTCATATAATGCATATGTTGTATTGCAATGCTTAGTTTTTACATCATATACACAATATTGAATGCCATCTCCTTAGTTGACACATCATATATGCGATTGCCCTCTGCTCACTTCCTTAGTATATAAATCATATATTTGAATTATGTCATGCCATGATGTTTACATAGACATCATGTATCTGAATTATGGCATGCCAACCCATTTTCTAAAGACATAATATAGTTATATCATCTCATCCTGTTTACAGTCATCACTATTAAATTATGTCATTCTATCCGTGAATTATATCATGCCATCATGTTTCCATCACGACATGTTTGTGATTTATGGCATGCCAACCACTTTAATAGACACCATATAGTTATATCATGTCATCCTGTTTACATAGTCATCATATTTTGAAGTATGTCATTCTATCCTGTTTAGTTAGCCATCATACATGTGAAATTGTGTCATGCTATCCTATTTTAATTAGCCATCATATATGTGAAATTATGTCCTGCTATTCTGTTTGCTTAGACAACATAAATGTGAATTATTTCATGCCCTGTTTTCTTCCCTACTATCCATTGCACCTGTCTATCTTACAATGTCTGTACATTCAATTACTTTTCTTGTTTATCAGCCATTTCAATTGGAGGGAGTGATGGCAGTATCTGTGGGAGTAAAAACACGGTCTTCAGAAAAGATCGTGCTACTTGCTGGATGCAGATAGAACACGGTTACTTGCCCAAGAACCAGCCCCACCACACATAACCCACACTCCTGCGATTGTACCCTTACCAGGTGTTGGACGACGGAACCATACACCCCTTCTAACCCCCTCCCCAAGCAGATAGACACCCAGTTCCTTGACACAGCACCGTCTCCACCACAGAGCACCCAAACACGAGCAGTTAGTAAGGCAACTGCAGTGCCCAAATCACGAGGACCACCACTCCGAACGAAGTCAACGCTTAAAGCAGAAGAAGAATTGTTCTCAGGTCAGGTTCCGTAGCTATGGTTCATACTACTTTGCTCTTGCATCACTGTATTTACTGATACCAACTAATTTCAAATTTGAAGGATGCAATTGAAACTCCAATGGCGCAACAGGTATGTTTTAAACCTGTTTCTTCAACGTGTTTGGCTGTTTGCTGTTGTAACTTGCTCTATGTTGATTTCAGTTTCAATTGAATAAACAGTTATGTTCTCATGCCATGCACATTACAAGTGTTGTTATTGCTGTGTAGTTTCCCACACTTATATTCTGTCTATGCTGCTTTGTCTTAAATAGATATGATTCGAACTGTATCTATCTTGATTTGGCAACATAAACTAGAATGATATAGACCATACAGTGACCATACTACATAGATATATGTTTGTTTCATGCTGTTATCCTGTCCACCTTACTACTGAACTGGTTTACCAAAATGAGTTTCATATACTACATTGTAAACCTGTGATGTTGTTTGTTTGTTTCTCTTTTAGAACGCGGATAAAATATGGAGAAGAGTACCCGTTATGCAATGGTAAAGGAAGTAATGCAGATAAGGCTTCAAGATAGTGAGACATCCATGTTGGTCTCCAAGAAAGCTGATAAAAACAATATTGAAGATCACCATGCGAGTCAGATAGAGCCCATCCAAAGATCCGGTCTTAGCATGTGAGTGGTGTTCGAGTACTGGTGGATATGCCATGCATGGCATGCAGCGTCTTTCATCTCATATTGGCCGGACGTCGAAATCCAGTTCGCTGTAGTTGCGGACGTTCTCGAACTCCTAAGTTAGAAAAGGGACATACTTAAATCACGAGATGTTTATGCGAAGGTGAAGCCAAAGGCTCGTAGAGGATCCTGGCAGATGCAGATGCATGATGTGTTATCTAGGTCAGTGGAGGGGTGGCATGCACAGGCAGCCTGGAGGCTAAGCCCAACACTGTGAGAAACTGAATAAGTGCTTAGGCATTCTGGCCAGCTTAGGTACCCCCGATGCCACTATGTTCTCTTGAGCCTCTAGAAGTGGGGTACAATCTCTCGATTCCGACTTCGTGGTTGTTGCGGGCGGCTGTTGATATGTCTCAGGCGGGTGTCCCTAATTGCACTTGCCCCCTCACTCGGGCCGTATAAGCAGGAACTGGATGAGTGCCCAGGGTAAGTGTGATCTGTGTTAGAGTTAGCCCGCCCTCTCTATATAGGCCCTGTAACACGCCTAGAGCTTAGTAGTTACGGATTTGCGCGGTATCTGTGCTATTTTGTTATGGTGTGAGAGTCTAGGTTTCCCCCCTTCCTGGATTGCTTTTTTCTGCCGTTTTGCTGTTTTAGGGTGGTCGTAAGAGCAGAAAATAACCTATGTTGTGGTTAAAAAGAACTTCGGGGCGACAAGTGAACCATGGGGAGGACGAAAGTGATAAAACGGGATAGTGACACTGGCCCCTCCGCTGACGCGCCAACTTCACGCCCGAATTGGGTGCCTATTGGCGCTTGAAAGGGCTGTAGAACAGCTGAGGGTGTCTTTATCTCGGGACTGAACGGCGGGAGCATCCAATCATGTGCGGTGTCTACGGGGCTCGATCACCTAATGTGTGGGCCCGTTTATTAGAGGCCCGGTGAGTAGCAGTAGAGGTACGAAGATGGTACAAGACCCGAAACTAACTCTTGCAGCGCCCACTATTACCGGCAGAGAGCTCCTCCTTTGCCTGGGGCGAAAGCGGCTAGAGAAGTGAGATAGTAAGCGCCGGTGCACTTAGTGGCCGGCGTGTACCATATTTAAACTATGCGGCTTTCCTATGTCAGCCTAATTTTGAGTGACTATAATCTTATTTCCGCCTTACTATGTCTCGATAAATATAAAACGCAGCAGGGCTTTACGCTAACGTATTAACGCCACAACGCCGACGTATGTTCGAATTACTGGCTACCACTGCTGGCACCAGCTCTTCGAACTCATTGCCTGAATCAGTTCGGCTTCTTGAGTCTCAACTTCAAGTTGAAAGACATCGATCAGATGTTATGCGACAGGAAGCCAAAGGACTGAGGAAGTTCCTGCAGAATTCAGATGCATACTTTCTGGTGCAACAGCAAGCGCTGGAGGACTTAAGCGCCAAACAAGAGAAACTTAATAAGCTTGCTAAGTATCTTGCCAGCATTATGGGTACCCAGGATATTGTTTCTTGAGCTCTTCTGAAGTGGTTTTAGTTCTGGACTTGTTTTGCTGCGGCGTTTATATGCTGCTGTGTTCCCTATATTTGCACTGGTGGCGAACTTTGATGCCCAGTGGATGTAATATGTGTAATAGCCGTGATAGCCTAGTGTAAGTTGCTTGCTTATTTATTTCCTTGTTGTCTTGTTTATTTGTTTGCTTGTAGTCAGTGCAGTTCTTTTTCTGCGGTTTGCTAGTGGCTGCAATAACCTATTTTTTAAAACTAGGCCACAATAACCATGGGCTAATATTTACTATAGTGACACTGGGCCTCCTACGGGCCGTAGAAACAGTGGGCCTTCTATGGGCTGTAGAAACAGTGGGCCTTCTACGGGCCGTATCATCAATGTGCCTTCTACGGGCCGTATCATCAATTGGCCTTATACGGGCCGTATGATCGATTGGCCAAACATGGGCCAAACAGACCGCATTCTGGCCGTAAACGGGCTAGAGTTGGAATCGCCCGTTCATGGGCCGACCATAATGGGTCATCGCTAATAGGCCATATTTGATGACGCTATGAAAACGGCCCAACGTATTAACAGGCCACAAACGGGCCGACTGTAACCACGGGCTGAATTTGGCCCACAAGCAGAAAATGACAGTAACAGGGCTGTAAGTAAACGAATGCTAGAAATGAGCCCAAGAATAAATGGGCTATGAGAAGGCCGAAATATAACATGGGCTGGAGACGGCCCAACGGAATAACGGGCTGTTAATGGGTATAAAGTGATACACTGTTCATTACGGGCCAATTTCACCACGGCCCGTTAATGGGTGTAAAGTGATACACTATTCATTACGGGCCAGTTTCAGCACGGGCCGCTAATGGGCCAAGAGTTACAAAGGGCCTCATATGGGCCGAAAGACGTCATGGGCTATACATGGGCCAGAAGTGAAAACGGGCTAGAATCATATTGGATGGCCCAGATGACGCTACTGGGCCTAATTCGGATAGGGCGTAACGGGCCTTGGGTTAGCGGGCTGTAAATGGGCTATATGCGAACAGGCCATTAATAGGCTTTCCATGGGCCGGCCCGCCAACTTTTGACCAAGTCAAATGGGCCGGCCTTTTCACAGGAATGGGCCACTGTTGGGCCATGCCACATGTCGACGTATCATAGGCGCCTACTATCCAGTGAGTGGATGACATCTGTCCCAACGATGAGCCGACACGTGTTTCCTCTAGCCAATGATGATTTTACACGTGGAAAATCCCCATTGGTCGGGGCTGTTAACGGGTTATCGGATCCAAAACCCGACCCGATAGCTTAATGGTGTTCCGTTACGGTGGATGCCACGTGTCGGTCACCCTTGACGAAAGCACTTCTGTGACACGCGATTTATTGTCATGGAAGTGGACACTTCCGTGATGATAATTTTGGTAATGTCATGGAACACTTCTACGACAACATAGGTATGACTATCTTGATTCTGTCATAAATTTGTCATGGATGTACATGCATGACAAAAAAGCGACCTACTGTGACAAACATGTATCATCACGGAAGCGTATTTTTTTGTAGTGACACTCAATACATCTACCAAAGCAGGACTAGGGTTTTATGCATCCTCGTGGCCCGAACCTAGGTAAACGATCTTTGTGCTGACTGTTAATCCTGCTCTTCTCACGACCCCGCGCCCTGGCAACCGTAGTACGGATTCTTGTGATCTCATAGGTGTCGTTTCCCACCGACACTCCGGTATTCGGGAGTTGCATAATCTCATAGTCAAATGAATATGTATAAGTCATGAAGAAATCAATAGCAATAAAACTTAACGATCATTATGCTAAGCTAACGGATGGGTCTTGTACATCACATCATTCTGTTAATGATGTGATCCCGTTCATCAAATGACAATACATGTCTATGGTTAGGAAACTTAACCATCTTTGATTAACGAGCTAGTCTAGTAGAGGCATACTATGGACACTGTGTTTTGTCTATGTATCCACACATGTATCAAGTTTCCGGTTAATACAATTATAGCATGAATAATAAACATTTACCATGATATAAGGAAATATAAATAACAACTTTATTATTGCCTCTAGGGCATATTTCCTTCAGGATGCTCCTATTAAATGCAAGAACAAATTATTATTAGGATCAATGAGTTGCGCAAACTGCATAAGAAGAAGAGAGCTAGCCTTGATAAGTTTATCCCATAATTCTAGTTTAACAATAATCATCCAAAGTTTATCATCCCATCTTGTTCCACTTTGCTTCCTAGCATCTCGCACTGCCCTGTAGTTTCCTTACAAATCGTTATCTTTGTCTTGGATTTGCTGCTTTGTGAAATTAGCTAGTGGAAACTTATGAGTGAACTTATTTGCAATGCTAATCCAGCCTTTAGCCATCCAATCATTTTGACCTCTATAGATGGGCCTGTGGTGGTCAAGCAATATATCTATAAGACCTCGCTCAACCAACAAATGGTAGTAGTTCAATTTCTCTCTACCACTACTTCACCAAAAAAGATGAAAAAAAAATAAAATAAGAATAAAAATTCATGTCCAACTAGTTGTTATAATCAACCCACATTTGCATTGCAATATAATCTCTGAGAATCTTTCCATTGTTTGACTCATGTGATGATGTTGGTTGACATCGTCTCCCTCTAGAACATCAACATATGTTGTTGGTGGAATTAACAATGGTTGGTGATCCAGCCATGCCTCATCATCACTATGAGCTTTAATGATGTTAAAGAATACAACACAAGACACCGGAATCTTGATTTACGACTCTATACAATATTGATTGCCCACTCTTAAGATAGGGAACCATTTTTTGAGAACACAAATGCCTCTTTCAATATGGTTCCAGATAACAGCATGGTGATGGTTGAACAACTCGTTATGGTCAGCATAGCCCGTCAAAGATGAGCGCCTCCTCCTAAATTCACATAGGTGATACCTAACTTGTCGATATGGGTCGAGAAAAGAAGGTGTGTTTGTATATCCTTAATCTACGGGATAAAAAATTATAGTTGGCACATGAAACCCCTTACTAATAGCAGGCTCAGGAACTCCTGCATCTGATGCAGACCCTTCCCACCCACATGATATAAATGTGAACCAACAAAATTTGTGAGATGATTACTTTCCTATTCCTTATTGCGGGAGCCTTACCTTCAACAACAGTGCTTAGTGTATGGGTTCCATATATAACACCAATGAAGTTCTGCACGTTGAAGAAGAAACAACAAATTTGGTAGGTTTAGTAACCTATGTGGAGAAGTTTTGGAAAATCACATAGATGTGGAGATGTGTGTGAAGTTTCACCTGAAAATAAAGGGCATGATCTTTGGGTGGGGCTGGAGCGAACTTGGAATATTTATAAATCTTTGGGCTGGAGTTGGAATTAAGACGAAAAGTTTGTTTATCTTCCTATGAATTGTTTCAGTGATGTGTTTGAAGTATTTTTGTTGATATTGATTACTAGCATTGTGCGAAATCATGTACAAAAATAATCTGAGATAGCCGTAAAAATCTCAGGGTCCACCTAAAACTCAACCCGATACCAACTCTCATGCCCTTCTAATATTTCCTTAACTTTTGCAGCACGGGATAGAGATGATGTATGTACTTGTTGCTTGTCCTTGTAAAGACAAGAATATAGAGCATGGACCAAAATGAAGAATATTTCATCGTCTTCTTCTTGCTCTTGCAAGATAATCTCAATAATCGTATCCCTCCTAGAATGCATCGCTACTACACAATAAAACAAAATTGTTACAATAATAATAACTAGGAAGTGTATAATGCAATAGAAAATACTAAAGCAATAATAATACCATATTTGTTATGACTACAAAGAACCAATAGCTACGAGCCTCGGAAGCTCATGAGTAAATATAAAGGTAATGATATTCTTACATCTAAGTACATAATTAAGGGCAGCAATTTTTTCATAGACTAAAATAAGACCTCTGCAATACTAGGCACAAAAAAATAACAACACAAGAGTTAATCAATCACAAAGAACATTCTGCATAGATTGCAATGTGTATAAACAGAATTAAGAACATTTTGCATAGCTATAACATAACAAACACATAATTAAGAGCGGGTAGTTTTTTCTCTCTAGAATTTAAGCTTCCTCAGTGACCATGTCAAAGGGATGACTGTGTCACATACCTTTGTTGCTCCGAGTCAAATATTCTCAATGACCAGCAAATCAAAAGGCACCCAACAATTGAATACATCGTCTTCGGATAAAGAAACACCTCTATTGTTAGAGCACCTAAATTTGACACACGCTCAAATATTTATCGGTTTATGATACAAAAATTGGCCAGTTTAACATACGGAAGATACAAATTGATTCTGTTCCTAGCTCAACACAAGGGCAAGATCATAACAGTAAGAGAACAAACACAATACCGTAACTGGCACTGGGATTTGGTCTTTCACTAGTGAGATACATAGATAACTAAATAAAGTACACCCACAAATCAACACCTACTAGATATCAATGATCACTCGCCAACCAGGCAAATCGAACACACTATTGGTATTTTAGTCATTCAACAAGTAATGTAGTTCAAATTCATGCGACGTCATAATTTCATATTTAGGCTATAGTTCTCATAGATGTCCTGGTTCAAATTCAGGAAAGATCTGGTATATAATCCCTAGTTAGCAAAGGATAAGAAACTATATGACAAAGAGTGATGTACTGCAAAACAAGCAAATATAAGATGAATTGTTTACACACAAGAATTTTTTTACAAGGCTTAGAAACAGATGTTAAAGTACACACAATTTCTCAAACAGAGACACAGTAGATCAACCACATCAAATGATACTAAACTACAAGCATATAGCACATTGAAGTGCATCTTTCAGTTGCTATCACTAAGACTAGTCTGATCCAAAATAGTAGGTGCCAAAATTATTTCTATTCAAAAGGCAATGACAAATCATGAAATACATTTGCCCTCTTAATAATATATCCAACACAAATGCATCAATCCTACCTCCTTGAATGAACCCACCCACAAACAAATTTGCCCTCTTCAGAATATACTAGAACATTGCGCTTATAGATTAGCATCTTAAGGAGGTAAAGGTGGTTTTGCTCACTTGTGAGGTCAGGATAGTTAGATGCACTGCAAAACCTTCGATGCTCTTCAATACAGCTGCTAACTTGTGATACAAACTTCAGACGGAGGAGGAGGTTCTTCGATATGTACAGGAACTCATTAGTGCATGTACCGGGGAAGGCATCACCATGGAGAAGAAAAATGGTGAGTGGGAGTGGAGGAGGAGAGGATAACCTTGGTGAAAGAGGAGGGTGATCTCTTGGTTGTCGTCTTCACCAGAGGTGAGTGAAGGTTCGTGGCGGAGACGATATTTGGGAAGGGGGAGGATGACGACCCCTGTCATCATCGCTCCCATCGGAGAGGCAAAGCATGGAGGTGTAGGGAGGGAGTGCATTGTTTCCAGTTGCTGGTCAGATGGCTGAATAGAGGAGGGCAGAGTGTTGTTCTTGGATCCTATCGCCGTCACCTCTCGTTCACGAGACCGAGCGAGCATGGATTTCCTCCCTGACCTCTGCACGCATGGAAGGCTCTCCCGGGGAAAGGCCACGGAAAGGGCGGGGTTACCCCTGTCTCATGGGCCTCCAAATGCATCGGTGGATCATCCAGGGCTAACTTGATTCGTGGTTTCTTGGCCCGGGGTATAGGCTGGGATCCCTGGAGAATCCTGTGAAACCTAGGAGGTTGTAGTATGCACGTTGGTAGGCAGACTACTTGTGGAAGGAATCTTTTGCTTCACACGGTATTTGCTTGCCTGTGTTGCATCGTATTCCTCCATCACACACTATTTAAAGCACCACCATGCCTGGCTGAGGAGGAATGTCCGAATCGAACTTTTCCACTAATGCAGGCTCGCGTGGAACAGGAGGTGGGGAAGATTCTCTCCTTTTCCATGCCAAGCTGCATCCTCCTCTCAGAGCACATGCGAGAAACCGTAACAAACAAACAATACACCATGCATGCGATCAAACCCCACCAACCATCACACAGGGGACCAAACTACATGCTTACGCCTTGTTTGCATCCTTTTTTTTTCTTAATCAGGCCCCGGTCAACCTAACTCGTTTGCCTCATGCAGCATGGCTGAATTCCTGCAGTCTACCAGACATCCCTAAAACGACACCTTAGCCTTCCGTTTCAGCTGCAGGTCAACCAATACTTATCTTTGCACAGAGTCAATCAATACTCAAATACTCTCCAAAATCATTGAAGAGCTCCTCTTTGCCGGTACACTGTCAATGGACATGAGTACATCATGGGATACTATTTGATTGGCGATAGGTTACCTTTGTCAGCACCATCTCTAACCTAGTTCACCAGAAGAAGTCTCACTTTGCCCAAAGACAAGAAGCAACTAGAAAGGATGTCGAGAGGGCATTTGGAGTTCTGCGGACCCGTATTGCAGTTGTTTGTGGACTTGCTAAACATTGAGATCTGAATAACTTGTGGGAGCCGATGACATGCTGTGTGATCATGCACAACATGATCATCGAGGATGAGGGTGAGGATGCTGCGCAACTCTGAAATTTAAGAACATGGGTGATCCTGTCGACAGGGCTGGGCCAGCTAAATCAGGGGCCTGTGCGAAACTAAGAAATGAGGCCCTATCTCATAAAAAAATCATTGCTTCATTAGAGATCGGATCTTATAGAAAATGAGCAATTATAATGTATATATATCTCACAGAAAAAATTATAATGTATATAATATAATGTCTTACATAACAATTGGACATATAAAAAATCATACCTATTCAACTCCCGGTTGCTATTTATTTGAAGAACATTATTCTTTTAGTATTCTTTGAAATGAAATCTTAAATGATATCATCGTAATCAGTCTTTTCCAACACTTCATTCTCAAGTGCTATTGTGGCCAAATCATTGAGTCTTTGTTGTGTCATAGTAGTACACATATAGAACTTCAATAGCTTCAGTTTAGAAAAACTTCTTTCTACTAAGGAAGTAATGGCCGATCTCTAAGGAAGTAACGATCCCTGCCAAAATTAATTAGAAAATTAGGAATTAGAAGTAGGAACCGAAGTTAATCGAAAACAAGGACTCACTAAGCACCTGGAGATTGGACTTGGTCACGGATCGATCCGGTGAGGCGACAAGGCGACGAGTCTGAAATTTGGGAGAGGAAGCCAGGAAGGCAACAACGACAGCGGCCTGAATCCGATCGATCTATTGAGGCGAAGGCGACGAGACGATCTTGTTTCCATCAATAGATCGCAGATTGAGCAATTTATTTTTCATGAGAAAGATCGAGCAAGCGAGAAGCACCAGCGCTCGATTGCCTCGATTCAGCCCGAGCTCCAGCGCACAACGGCCCACTGTGACAGCGCCTAGGTTTATTTTCTCAGAAATACTAGGCCTATATAATTTTTTTGCCCCCTCCCCACCTCAAAAATTATGGGCCCTATGCGGGCCGCAGATTCAGCACCACTATGGGCCCGGCCCTGCCTATCAACCTTCCAAATCAGAATCTGACCACATTTGAAGAGTTTATTCAAATGCATGAACAAATTCAGTATCGACCAACTCACGAGCAACTGTAGAAAGATCTGATTAAGTATCAGTGGACGGTTAAAGGGAACAACAATATTGGAATGTAACATTTTAAAATTTGAACTACTGCTTCATGAGGCTATTTGAACCTCCGCACTCTATGTATGCGGCTATTTGAATGTCTAAACTATATGTAAGCGGCTATTTGAACGTGCGGGATTAAAAAAAAGAGAAAGGTCAAATATATGCGGGTAGAGTTGGACGGCGACCTCCCGCATCCGTGTCCGCGGAATGATCCCCCATGCGCGGACGAATGTGGGAGAAAATCTGCGGGCCACCATTGGTGATGCCCTTAGCCTTCCCTTTCAGCTCCAGGTCAACACATACTATTTTCGCACAAAGTCAACCATTACTCAAATGCTCTCCCAAATCATTGAAGCCAACAACACCAAACCCTTGATTGCAATGTATTGTAATGGAGAAGTATAAACATGAGATGGCCCCAGGCTGCGTGGACCACAAAATGTCAACGGATAACCGAGAGCATATCCCTTTGGGGGGCCACGGATAATCCTCCAACCCCCGCATAACAAAACGATTTCCTCCTGATCGGCGCCTCCCTCCTCCGTCGTCCATCCCCACCACTCCCCGTCCCTCCCCTTTTAAACCCCCCACAAAATCTCCCAATTTGAAGCCATCTCGTACGGACCCCATAGCTCCCACCTCCCAGCACGCCCACCAGCGAGCAGAGTACCCCATGGCAGGCGGCGGCGGGAAGGTGGCCTGCGCGGCGTGGATCCGGCGCCGGGAGGACAAGGCCACCCGCGTCTTCGCGGTGCACGGCCGGCCCTCCCCGCCGGCCCTGGAGGTCCTCGGCTTCGACTCCGGGAGCTGCTCGCTCTCCGAGGAGCCCCTGGTGCGTCGCCGTCGCCGCCCGGCGGCCCTTTTTTTGCCTCGATTTTGGTTCGGCTTCAGATTGGACCGTGGTTGACCGTTGACCTGTGTGTGCCCTCTTTCCCTCTTTGGGTTTTGGGTTTTGCGCTGCAGGCGAGGATTGTGCTCGGGGAGGACCCAGGCGACGCGCCGCTCGCCGTCGCGGTGCACCCCACCGGCGACGAGCTCGTGTGTGCCACGGCCAAGGGGTGCAGGTGCGTGCACGACTCTGTTTCTCTCTGCCTGCTCTGTCTGTGCCCTGCTCCCTAGTTTGGATAGTGCTGAATCGAGCTGATCTGAAGGTCTGTGTTACAATTTGTGGCAAGGCTAATTAGATATTTGGATTATCGTGTGGTCATGGCAATCTAGAGAAGGAAACTGGCTTGGTGCTCTAGAGCCACGTGTGTTTGTGTGAATTGAAGCTAAAACTGGAAGGCCGCTGCACTTTATTTATTTTATCTTTATTAGAGCATCTCCAGCCGTTGCGCCCCCAAGACGCGCCGAAAACCGCCGCTTGGGGGCGAGCCGGCGCTATTTTAGGCTTGGGTGCTAGTGCGTTCCCAGCCGCCGCCCCCCTAGGTCGCCCCCAGGCGCCGATATCGGCCCAGTATCGGCGCTTTCAGCCTATTTTCGGCGCTGGATTGGCCCAATTTCCGGCGCAAAACGGCCCATGCTCGACGTGTTTCAGCGCTCATTCAAATAAAATCATCAATAAAATCATCACAAATAATAAAAACACTCATATTTCATTGCACGTCCAGCTAGGCGTTGCCCTTGAGCCTCCATAGGTGCTCCACTAGATCCTGCTGCAGCTGATGATGCACCTGTGGGTCTCGGCTCTCCTGGCGCATGTTGAGGAAGGCCGTCCATGTTGCAGGGAGCTGGTGATCCACTTGGGCAAGAGGACCCTGCCTGTAATATGGTTCAGTGTCAAACACTGGCTCTTCCTGCTCACTCTCAATGATCATGTTGTGCAAAATGACACAACAAGTCATGATCTCCCACATTTGATCTTTCGACCAAGTCTTAGCGGGGTACCGGACAACAACAAATCGAGATTGGAGCACGCCAAATCGAGGAATGGCGAGATAGCGGCGGCGGCGGCGGAGAGGTGGCTGGCGACATCGGTATCAGCAAGGTGTCGGGGAAGGAGAGGAGAAAACGGGGCGAATCAGTGTGACTTTTCGCCTGACAGTGGGGACCCGGGCGATTTTCCCTTCCGCCGGCGCCCCCAAGCGCCCCCCAGTGCGCCAGGTTCGGCCTGGGCATGCCGGGTCGGAAAACGGGCCGATCCGGCGGATTTCGGCGTCTTGGGGGCGCGACTGGGCCGTTTTTTCGGCGCCGGCGCTAAAAAAAACGGCCTGGGGGGCGTCTTGGGGGCGCGGCTGGAGATGCTCTCACTCTTACTACATATTTGCCCGTGATTTACCTGCCATATTAATGTGATTGTGTAAACAAAATGATTTTATTTAGTAAACACTTATTTTAATGGCTAGTATATTATGAAAAATCTAGTCGTTGTGTTGCATTGGAGACTAAAGTGTCTTATACGGCTTCCTTATCTGGGTGGAGGGAGTATTAGAGTGTTGAATTGATTACTATCGGCAGTATTGATTCAAGTTGTCCTTGCACATACTCTGCAAACCAATATCAGTGGTACAATGTTCCCAAACACCTGAAGAGCTTAAATAGAACCACTATAAATTAATTGAGGGATTTAGATTCTGTTGGATGTGTTAGTTCACTACATGTTTATTAAGTTCTGAAGATCTACGAAACCGTCCAAATGTGCAATGCAAGGCAGTGTAGTGTCCAACAAGAACTTTCTCCTCCTGTTACCAGGATTACAATAACAAACATATGCTTCGCGACTTGTTGAGAGAAGATACTTCTTGCACTTTGAATTTCTCAATAGCTGATGTTATTTATAGATTCATAGAAGTAATGAGAATCATAAATGCATGGGACAATACCTGTGTGAGTTGCAGGTGATGTACAGGTTTATTTCGCGGTTCCTGATATTTTTAGCACTGTTGTTTTTGTTATATTTTCTGATGAACTCAAAGTAAGCTTAATTGCTGTGATAAAATTATCGTGAGAGGCTGAGAGCAATACACATATTCTCTCTTTGTTAAATCTGATTTACTATTACCTTCTGTTTTTCCTTTTCTTCTTACTTTCATGAAGTCCAGTACTTTGTAACGAAAGAATGTTAAAATTGCAGGCTATTTAAACTGATTTTTGAAGAGTTCACCGTTCGCTTTATTGAAAGTAAAGCTCCAGCTATCGAATCTGTTGGACTGCAGAAATGTCTTGCCTACAGCACAGATGGTGCTAAATTTGCTATCGGTGGTGAGGTATTAAATTTTACTATGATATTGCCTCCTTTCTGTTACTTGGTTTCATTTTTCTTCTACTCCCTCCGATCCAAATTAATTGACGCTCACCTTAGTCACCAAGTACAACTTTGGATCGGAGGGAGTATTTTTTTAACTATGACATTTGTTAGCTGTGCAAGCTTTCAACGTTAATAGTTACCGTGATTCCATTCCTTTATGCTATTTCTTGGAGCTTGTTCATTTTTTGTGGTTTGCTTTGCCGATGCATTTTCTTTGATAGCACTATTCTTGTAGCTAAATTTTCGGAGATGTGGCTACTGCGTTTAATTTTCTCAATAGTATCTTTTTTGTACTACTCTAGGATGGGCATCTAAGAATATTTCATTGGCCAAGCATGAAGGTGCTCTTAGATGAACCCAACGCTCATAAATCCTTCAGAGACATGGATATCAGGTTAGGCCAAGTCAAAGAGTATTTTTCCTTAACAGAATGAACTACAGACTTGATGTAAGCACATACAAGTACATTGGCATTATCTCAACTAAAAACACTGATAATGTAATGCTAATCCCAGACATGCAAGTCAAGTGTTATGGTCCTTGGCTATCTTTTCTACACTTTATTCAGTAAACAGCATGTACTGATATTAGGCTGTTGCCTTCTCTCTTGTAGCTTAGATTCAGAGTTTTTAGTTTCATCGTCTACTGATGGTACTGCAAGAATTTGGAAGATAAATGAGGGGGTACCATTGGTCAACTTGACTCGATCTTCGGTACATATTATACGTTTGTACATTTCCTGTTTCCTTGTTTCTACGTCAGAAACTTATTCTCTGATGCTTTTCCTTTTCTATGCAGGACGAGAAGATTGAGTGTTGCCGCTTTTCTAGGGATGGCATGAAACCATTCCTGTTTTGCACAGTTGCAAAAGGTATGCTTTCTATCCAAGTCAAGAAAATAAATGTATGCATCTGCCCAGTTTAACTGGATATGTTTTCATCATTGGACAGGTAGCAAAGCTGTGACTGTTGTTTGGAACATAAGTGATTGGTCTAGAATTGGGTATAAAAGACTACTGGCAAAACCTGTCTCCACACTTTCAGTTAGCTTGGATGGGAAGTTTCTGGCTTTGTAAGTGGATAAAATACTCCTTGTGTTTTTTCTTTCATACAGTGTTGCAGTTGTGAGATTTCCTTTACCAAACCTAGGAAAATCTCGTATTCTATGTTCTCCTATTACTGTCTGGTCGAGTACTTTACTCTGGTTGTTAGGGGCTATCAGGCTATCATATAGGTTAAGCTCAGTGTGTTGCATGCCCTGAAAAGTTCATGAACACTACCCCTTCCATTAAGCTGAATACATAAATAATGACAGCATCAGCTGACATTTTGTTTTATTTGCTAATAGGTTGTTTCCTTGTATCGGTTACCATCTTTGACTTCCATTGCTTCTGAAACCTGACATGCTTCTGTATTTCTTTCAGAGGAAGCCACGATGGTGATTTTTGTGTTGTGGATGTAAAGGAGATGGAGATTTCTCACTGGAGCAAGAAGGTCCATCTTGGTTCCCCTATATGCGGAATTGAATTTTGTCCTACTGAAAGGTAAGGACTTATATATCATAAAGAACTGGGAATAATAGCCATTGCAAGAACAAATTTTCAGAAGTTTCTCCTTGTTTCCGCTATTAATTACATCATGCCTACTGATATTCCAGAGTTGTAATCTCCACATCGCCACAGTGGGGAGCAGAGCTGACAAGACTGAATGTGCCTGCTGACTGGAAAGGTATATTTCTAAGCCAAATTGCTGTCTGGCACTCAAGTGATAGGCTTTACTGACCAACCTGTTACTCTTTCTGTTTTGCAGAATGGCAAATCTGGCTCATACTCTTGGCGCTCTTCCTTGCATCAGCCATCCTGTTCTACGTATTCTACCAGAACTCCGGTTCCTTCTGGAGCGGAACGCCCCGACGGGACGTCATCGACCTACCAAGCCATGCAGAGTTCTGAACGAGCCTCCTCGGTCTCCTGAAAACCAAAACTCCTGGTGAAACTGTTCACCAGTATGATTCCCTTTCAAGCAATCCAGCACTGCAGTGTTATTTATTTCATTCATACCAAGAGCTCTTTCTTTCTTTATTAGTGTAGTCAATGTTGTATCAATCCAGTTGCGCGCCTATCTATCTGGTGACGTCAGTATTTATCGGGGGAACACTGTAAAATGACACTGTAAATGATAATAGTTCGAGAATGTCATCGAGTGTTAGTGGGACATTCAAGATCGCCAACTGAAGTCGACTCCTCGACACAAGTTTTCTCGCCGTCGACTTGGAGTCTTTTCATCCCTGCTGATGATGCAGCGCCATAGTGGCTATCTGGTATATACCCAGTTTGTTGCAGTTTTATTTCTATTGTCTGTTGCACTTTGAACCCCGTTTAATTCTGATCCTTATGATCGCTTGGTCTGTAATGTACTATGCCTTTGGTGGCCTACCCGTAATGCTAGTTTATCTTAATTACTTCTGGTTTGGTGCTCACCTAGTTCATCCATGAAAAACACCACTCTATTGTCTCCTGGGTTTTGTGCCCGGGCTTGGCCAGCCGGGCAAGTGTGCAGACATTTTGTCTGAACTATTGCAGCTCAAACCACATGCTGTTTTTCTTTAGAAGCTGCAATCCCCCAATTAAAGCCAGATCTTTCCTTCGAGATGAATCGTCGGGTGGAATTCTTTCCTCCTTCGCTCAGAGCCATTGGACGATCATCAGCTCAGAGAACGAGACTTCACACTAAGGGCATCTCCAGCCGTTGGCCCCTCAGGAGGGGCAAAAAATCGCCCCCTGGGAGCGCACCGGCGCTAAACCGCGCACTGGGGGCGTGATACCCCCCAGTCGCGGCCCCCCACGGGTTTTTAAAAGTCAAATACGACGCAAACACGACTCAAATTTAACGCAAACATCGACGAGTTCGTTCAAATTTAAACATACTTTACAAAAAAGGGAAAAACTACCGCGGGCTACCCCCGCCGTATCCCTCGCCGCCCGCCCACGCGGTTCTACATGCCGAGGAGGCGGTAGAACCGCGTGTAGTCACCGCCGCCGTCGTCGTCGTTGCCCCCGCCGACGCCTCCGCCGTCCTTGCTGCATCCCTCCCCCGGTTGGCGCGGCGGGTTGGACGGTCCGGGGGCGTCGTCATCGTCGTCGCTGAGGACCACGACGTCGTGCTCGTCCTCGCGCCCACGCTTGCGGGCGGCGATCTCCTCCAGGGCCCGGCGCTACCGGACCATCTCGTCGCGGAGGTAGTCGTCCCGCGCCCACCGCAGGGCGTCCTCGTTGGAGAAGCCACGCCGGGCTATCTCCTCGTACTCCACGGGGAGGCCGGGCTCCGGCTTAGGCTCCGGCTTGGGCTCGCCGAGGACGAAGTGGCCGGTGGGGGAGGCGTTGTCACCGATGCGGACGCCGGAGCTGCGGGTGCGCGCGCTGACAGGCGCGCCCTGGGGCTCCGGCTTGACGGGGCGAAGGTGGAGGCAGGGGGAGCCGCCGGACGAGGAGGAGGACCCCCCGGTCTCCATGCGCCTCGGGGTCCAGGAGCTTCCCCGGCGGCGTGTGAAGGACGGGGGAGCGGGGTACTCGAGGCGCGGTGTGTTGCCGCCCTCGATGTACTCGAGGACGGCCTCCAACGTGCGCCCGGGCACGCCCCACCACCGACGCCGGCCGACGGCGTTGAGCCTGCCGGAGGGCTCGACGCCGTTGGTGGCCTCGAGCTGCTCGGCGTGACGGCGGCGGAAGTAGGGCTCCCAGAGCGGGCTGTCGGGGACGTACCGTGGCCCCTCCCTCGCCGCACGCGGCAGGGACGAGCGGATGCGTGCGATCTCCGCACGCCGCGCCGCGCCGGTGGGTATCGGGGGCACCGGCACGCCGCCGGCGCTGATCCTCCACGCCCCGGGTACCCGCATGTCCGGCGGGACTGGGTACTCGGCCTCGAAAAGGAGGCGAGCCTCGCTCTCGTGAAGATGGCGGCGTCCGAAGCCGTTCGCTGTCGCGCCGTCGCCTGGGAAGCGCTCGGCCATGGGTGCTGGAGACGACGAGAGAGAGGAGAGGGAGGAACGACGACGGCGAGAGAGAGGAGAGGGAGGAACGATGACGGCGAGAGAGTACGAGTCGCCGAGTGCGCTGGGGCACGTCTTATATAGGCCGAGGCGCCGCCCGTGCGCGAGCCGCCGTGAGTACGCGTGGCGGGCGAGGGAGGGCGAGGGACGCGCGTCATCCGGTCTTCACTGCGCCGCCCGTGAGGCATCAATGGCGCAGGTTGACCGGCGCGGCAGCGCGGCAGCTTTGGCATTGATTCGCCGCGGGAAAAAAGGCGATGAGGACGACGAAGGGGCAAGAAGAGGGTAGAGTCGCTGACGCGGCGAGCCCGCGGCTGTTTCGCGCCAAAACAGTTCGCCCCGGCGTCCCCGGGCGCCCCCCAGCGCGCCGGGTTCGGCTTGGGTCCGCCAGCGCTGTTTTCGGCCCAAGCTGATGAAAATCGGGCTCCTGAGACGCGACTGCACCGATTTTTTGACGCCGGTGCAAAAAAAATGTCTGAGTGGGGCGCGGCTGGAGATGCCCTAACCACCACGCTGCACTGTCTGCAGTGTACTGCACCGATCAGTATCACAAAACGTTTATGCCCCATACTGACCACACTCTCAAACCTTCCTTCCTTGCTGAGCTCACCTCAATCCGGCCCACCAAAACTCTCCTTCGCTGATACTTGGTGATTTTAACCCTATGCGGTGGAGGAACAGAAAAATAATCGCTTCAGGCAGGCGGAAGCCGATCTCTTTAACGCTTGGCTCAACTCTCTCGCACTCGTCAAAATCCCGCTACTTGACAGAAAGTTTACTTGGTACAACAAGAGAGACGAAACCACACCTGAGAAGATTGGCAGTCTTCATTAACAATGTGTGGTCCCTAGCTTTTTCCAAACACTACATTAACCTCTCTCACCTGTTTCATTAGCGATCATGCCCCCCTTCAGGCCATTTCCTATTTGGCGCCTTAAGCACGGGTTTTAGGCCATTTGGCAAACCGGTGCATCCCCGCCCAGACTGCACTAGCTTCTATATGGGTCAGCCCAAGTAGTATTTTTCCTTTTTTGTATAAACCTTTGAAAAAAGAGTGCGCCCAATGAGATTAGAACACCAAATCTCTTTGCTTAGTGCAAGCCGAGGTAACCAACTGGGACATTGGGACATCACTTGTGCTGTGCCTAGTCTACTTCTTTTTCCTTTTGTAAATATAACGCTGAAAAATTGCAGCGTGTTATTCTCTATATGTTCTTTCTTTTTCTTGTTTTTTGGACGTTTAAATTCGTTTTTTCGTTAATTGTGTGAAACTTTGTTTTTCAAAATTTGTTAAGTTTTTTCTATATTGATGATTTTTTTTTCAAATTCAATGAACGTTTCCGAAAGCGATGATTTTTTTTTCAAATTTGTGAATTTTTTTCAAAGTTGCTGAACATTTTTCAACGATGAACTTTTCAAAATCAATGATTCTTTCCTACAAATCAATATTTTTTTAAAAAATCAATGAAATGTTCCTAAAATTTGAACTTTTTTCAAAACCCGTGAAGTATTTTAAAAAATCAATGATATTTTTAAAAAATCGAGGAAATTTTCTTAATTTTGTGAGCTTTTTTAAAAGTTGATGAAGTTTTTCCAAAATCGATGATAATTTTTCCCCAAATGGATGAATTTTTTTATAATTTTTTGTAATGCATAAAAAAATCGTAAGTTGTTTTTCTGCAGGCCAACAACAAAAAAACGAAAAGAAAACAAGCCTGCGGCCGAGCAAGCGAAGCGAGCGGGCATGCAGCTGGAGCGAGCGGGAGAGCAAAGTCCCGTTGCTGGGCTGCGACTGGCTTGGGCGCACGTGAGCGCCAGTGGGTTCAAGGGCGCAGAAGGCGCCGTATAGGAGCTCCCCCCTTCAGATACACTCCGTCCTCACGCACTTTTCGGTCTTGAAAATGCATGGGTGGCCCATCCGCAGTGCGGCCCAATAATCAGTGATGCTTGGATTGAACAACCAACATTGCCGTTGATCCGGCAAAAATAGATAACTGTTGCTCTAAAGCGAACAAGGCTGCTCGAAACTTTGTTCCTCTCCTAGTCAGTGAAAACAACTGTAAATTGTTATCTCAATAATTGACACTATTGAATAGCGGCGATTTCTCTTCATGCCCGAATTACACCTGCAAACGTTGGTGATCCAAATTATTGATTGCACAATTACTGAAAAGGTCGCTTACTAGAAGCAAAGGGGCAAAGTGCGAGCAGTACTGATAGGTGACGAAAGCACAAGATTCTTTCGCCTCCACCCATTATCGAAAAAAATAAGATCTCAGCCCTCGAATACGACGACACATAATTCACGGATCATCTACCAAAAACTGCAATCCTCACTTCCTACTACACACAACTTCTTGGACCCGTGCAAAGCACCAACCGGGAATTGTGATCTCCACGAGCTATACCCATGGTTTACTATTTCAGTTAGAGAAAATTTAGCACCAATTGAAATCACCGACATTCAGTGAATTTCGGTGATTTCAGTTTGCATTTCAGCCAAATGATGGAAATATTCACTTGAATTCAAAAAAAAGAAATTTTTTAAAAAATATTTGAATTCCTGTGCACTACTAAAATTACTGAAATATTTTGGCCGAAATGTAATTATTTCAGTGTGAAATTTAGTGAATTTCATTGAAATCTCACAGAAAGTGGAAACCATGGCTATACCCAAACGCGGTTCCATAACTACACTATCTCGATGCTCCCTTTTGCACCCAGGAAATCAACGACTCCATCTAACAAATGAACAAGGATGCAAGCCCTGGGCCTGATGGGTTTAGACCTGGATTTTACCGAAAGTTTTGGCCCATCACCAGACCGCTATTCGAACTACTTTTCACGCGCTTCTATGATCTTTAGATTGACAGTACGTCCATAAACCAATCTTTAATGGTGTACTCCAAAATATATCTTATATATCTTTGCGGAGGAAGTAGCTTCCAAAAACGAAACTACAAGGACTGCTGACGCCTTCCGTCGAGTTTCGTTGCAGAAGTGCCCCATCAAAATCATTGGAAAGGCCCTTACCAACAAACTAAAGCCAATCATTCCACTGCTTGCCTCAGATGATCAAAAAGGTTTTCTATCAGGTAGATCAATATCGAAAAACTTCCTCTATGCAGCTAACCTGCTTAACTGTTGCCACAGATCAGATCATCAGACGCTCATGATGAAACTTGACTTCAGATAAGCCTTTGACTCTGTCAGTTGGGATTCTCTCCTAAAATCCTTTCAATTAGGGACTTTCCTGAATGTTGGTCCAACTGGATCAGTGAATGGATGCCCTGGTCCATGGATAAACTACAAGCAAGGGCTCCCACAAGGGGACCCCTCTCAGTCTATTTACTCATAATCGTGGTAGACCTACTCAAATGCATGATTGAGTTGGCACATTAAAACAATGAGCTTAACCACACGATCAAAATTGATCTCCCACCAATTGTTCTCCAATATGCCGACAACACACTCATTCTGCTCAAAGCCACACCAATGGCGGCCCAAACCTAAATCAAATTCTTGACGATTTCGCTGCATCCACGAATCTCCATCTAAACTACAATAAAACAACCTTTCTAACTTTAAACGTGACCCAAGTCTTGCCAACGCACTAGCCTTTGATCTTCAAACCACATTAACTAATTTCTCTCAAACATATCTTCGCCTCCCACTCTCACCAACTAAACTGACAATCACAACCTTCCAACCTCTACTTGATAATTTTGATAGATACCTTTCTGGTTGGGCTGCTCTGCTCCTGACAAAAGGGGGGCACATAGTGCTACTCTTTGCAGTACTGGACTCTCTTCCAACTTATTTCATGGGCTTCTTTCAGCTGCCAAAAATCCTCATTAATTTGACTGACAAAAATTGTAGGTGCTTCTTTTTGTCAAACAAGGACATATGCACTGGGGCTCAATGTTTGGTGGCATGGGACAAAGCATGTACTCCCAAAACAGCAGGTGGTCTAGGGGTTAAAACATTCGTGCATAAAATTTTCTCTTATGATGAGATTTGCTTACAAATTCTTGCATTCCACAAACCTAATTTGGAAGCATTGGATCCTAATCCTACCTCTGTTAGAATAAATCCGAGGCACTTCGTCGATCATCCGAAGATCAAGCAATCACACGAGCACGACACCGAGATTTGTTAACGAGGTTCACCGATATGGTTACATTCCCGGGACCTGACTACGGGCGCTCCTCCCCGTGACACCGTCACAATACCGTATCCGGTCGCTCTGGACACCGGCACATGCCGTCGGCTTCCCCTACATTCCGGTGCTATTATGTTGGCATAGATTACATCGTGTGTCTACCCCCGATATATATGAGAGGCCTAGGATACAAGTGTCCTATTTTGGACGCAACTCCTACCCTGTCTACACACAGTCCAAAACCAAGTCCAACTGTAACCTACCTTGTACGATGATATTCGACACAACTCTAACAAACTCCACCTTGGCGAATATTCTCCGCCACCTTGGATTCATCCGTGCGTCGAACCTCCATGTACATTGGACTTGAGATACGCCATGAGCACCGCTGCTACTCTCAGACTCCATATGACTCCACCTGCAACTGTAGTCCCTTCTCGTCTTCTTCACAGTCAACACTCGAGCAAAATTAAGTCTCTCATTACTCTACTTTGTCCTCCCAACTTTCGGAGTTTTCGTTCAAACGCCATCACACACCGGTAATTTATGTGCGTGAAAATGAACAACTCATATATTGGATGTCACATACAAGAGTTACCTGAACTCAACATCACCGCTCTTTCTTGATCGTCTATCTGAAACTTGAAGGAATTTCACCGTTGCCCTGTGTCACTCTGAGTCAAATTCATAGTTGTCTCATCCTTTTTTCCGTAAGTCTTTGACATGTCCCATAGCTATAGCAGTCTGCCTCCTTCTGTACTTGTCATCCGCACTTTGCCATGTGCACTGAACATAACAGAATATACGGCCATGTACTCTCTCAGCTTTTGACAATTTTAGACTCTCTGCCACTTTCTCAGATTCTCCATGGTCAACTCCTGTCCATCTTCCGGCACCGATAGACCCAGTCACCAACTTGAATTCGGTACTCATCAACACTGCTTCAGCACCCTCTACACAATTTGTCTGACCACCAGTGCCTTGGCCTGTCGCTGTGTCCCGTGCTTACCGCATGCCTCGCCGCTATCATCGTGTCGAGCCTCTGTTGTCCTGATCGAGTCTCTTAAGGTCGCGAACCCACACCACTCAACCCCCACTGCAGAGAACCACCGGTCATCACCGACCGATGCCGAGTATCACGTCTCCATCAGACCACTGGTACCCAGTCCGATCCACGTGTCTCTCGCTATCCCGCTGAAATAGGCTTCGACTCTCCATGCATTTACGCCGTAGCCCCCCCATCAGCACAGAGTGTAGTCATCCATTATACTCCAACTCCACCTTCAACATGACTCCATGTAGCTGCGCCTTGCTACCCCGTGCCCTGTCGACTTCAATCCCCCTTGTGTGCACCGTCTTGAATCAACCTTGCGCCATAGTCTGTCGAAGCCGCACAAGCCCTCAGGCCTGCACCACGTGTTTCCACGCCTCAGAAGTCGGACACCATCAGCATCACGCTCCTATGTCGTCGTCGCTGAAATCACCGCCGTCTTCTGCTTTGACCGACATCCCAGTCGATCCATCAGACATTCCAGTCTGACCCAGCCGAAATTATCCGACTGCAACCATGCTCCACCCTGCGTCGTGTCCGCCCGCACATCTCCGTGCATCGCTTGACGCATTGTATGCATGATCCTGTCACGACGCGCTCCAGACTGCTCCAAGCCTTGCACACGTTGTCCCGACGTGCTTCCGCAGCTTATCTCCGCGCGGCTCAGGGTCCGCACCTCGCTTGCCTATTTGTGCACCTTCATAGCCTTGTGTGTGTACATGCTTCCATCACCATCCGAGTACGAAAGAAACACCCAAAAAATTCCTTGCTAGCCTTCCTTCTTCACGCGTGTATATCACAGAGCCCAAACAAGTTGATCATTCAACAACTGCACTCCGTCCACTACAAAACACGTTACTAGACTGAACCTTTTTCTTTTCTGTCCATGCTCAGATTGATGAAAGATTAGGCCACACGCCCACAGTGCCTGGTCGTGTGCACACATCGCTGCATCCCGCACCGCATCAGCCTCGTGGCTACACCTGCCACGCCAGCGTCCAGGCAACATCCGGGCTGTCGCGTTCCACTGCCCTGCGCCCCGCCATTGGGCTTCAGCTGGGCCACACGCGTGTCCCGCCTTGCACCGCTGCACGCAAGTAGCTCACGCGATCCTCTGCCTGGCCTCCTGCCGCACTCGGCCGCCGCCCTGAAGACTCCTGCTGCTCCACGTCTCTGTCCGATCTTGCCGAGATCGCTTTTTTCCTTTAACAAATCTCGTTCAGCTCCTGCAGCACGTACCAGCATCCGAGCCACAGCGCGCCTCCGCGTACCTCCGCCTAGGCGTACGGGGACGCCAAGCCTGGCCTACGCCCCCACCGCTCAGCTGAGCCCAACACAGCCTGGTCAGCCATGTGCTCCCCGAGCAATCCGCCTACTGCTGTTTACACGATACACCGCCGCTCTGCCCTCCGATCTTACCGAACTGGCTTTAGCATCAAGCTGTACGTTGTTGCCATGTGATCCGCGGATCTGACGACGTCTCCAGATCACTCCCGTCCGCTGCGACTTCACGCTAACGATGATCATGACATTGAATCTTCCTCCTCTAGATCAACAAAACCACGACCTTCTCGTAACCTTGCTCTGATACCACTTGTTAGAATAAATCCGAGGCACTTCGTCGATCATCTGAAGATCAAGCAATCACACGAGCACGACACCGAGATTTGTTAACGAGGTTCACCGATATGGCTACATCCCCGGGCCTGACTACGGGTGCTCCTCCCCGTGATATCGTCACAATACCGCACCCGGTCGCCCTGGACACCGGCACATGCCGCCGGCTTCCCCTGCGTTCCGGTGCTATTATGTTGGCATAGGTTACATCATGTGTCTACCCCCGATATATATGAGAGGACTAGGATACAAGTGTACTATTAGGACGCAACTCCTACCCTGTCTACACACAGTCCAAAACAAAGTCCAACTGTAACCTACCTTGTACGATAATATTCGACACAACTCTAACAACCTCCTTACCCAATCTCTATGGGTTCAAGAGAAACTTACTTAGCAGAATTAGTCGACAAAAATCTTGAACCTCTCAGAGAATTAACTAAATGCACTGTCAACAGTGGCACCTTCACCTTCTTTTGGTAGATAAATGGGTTACATCAGCTCCACCGGGCACTGCATTTCTAGCAATTTACTCACACCACCTCAAACAACATGCTTTTGTTAAAAAATGCATGAAAAGATCAGCCCACTAACCTATGTTGCAACAAAGGAACTTGCAATGCTTCCGGTCTTTCTACAAGGGGTACTGCTCACAGAATAACCGGATCGAAGAACTCTTGTCGGCAACGCACTCTTCTCCACCAAAACTTCCTACTCCATGTTATACAACACGGTCGGACCCAGCTCTAGGCAAGGTTTGGTCATCAAAAGTGATAGACAAAGGGTTTTGGGGTTATAGGCTTCGACACCTGAGAGGGTCGGCCACGATAACATATATATAACAAGGGGGTACCTCATCGGGTATAGATACATTGTACAGAGATTACAATACGTACAACTCTACAAGTCTAACACCCTCCCTCAATCTTAACCGTGATCTGAAGAATTCAGAAGATTAAGATTGCGACGACATCCCTCAAACTGAGGTAGTGGCAACGGCTTTGTGAATATGTCAGCAAGTTGATCCTTTGATGGGATGAACTTGATCTAAAGCAACTTCTGTGAAACTCGTTCTCTGACAAAGTGATAGTCAACTTCGATGTGTTTCGTTCGGGCATGAAATACCGGATTTGAAGAAAGGTACGTAGCGCCGATGTTGTCACACCAAAGAGCAGGTGGATGATGCTGAGAGACTCTCAACTCTCGAAGCAAGGACTGAACCCAGATAAGTTCAGCGGTGGCATTAGCAACTGCTTTGTATTCCGCTTCAGTACTACTATGAGACACTGTAGCTTGCTTACGAGCACTCCAGGCGATCAAATTAGGACCATAGAACACTGCATATCCCCCCGTGGATCGCCTGTCATCGGGGCTACCAGCCCAATCTGCATCAGAAAACACAGAGAGGGCACCGGAAGGAGCAGATCGCGAAGATGCAGGCCTAGAGCAGCAGTCAAGCGAACATAGCGCAGAATGCGCTTCACAGCAGTCCAGTGAGTATCCCGAGGAGCATGAAGAAACTGGCACACGCTGTTCACCGCATAAGATATATCAGGACGAGTAATCGTCAAATACTGTAAACCGCCAACAATACTGCGATACGTTGTAGCCTCATCCGAAGGAAGAAGGGTACCATCAAGTGCAGAGAGTCTATCAGAAGCTATCATGGGAGTGGTAGCAGGCTTACACTGAAGCATACCAGCACGACGAAGCAAATCCAGAGAGTACTTCTGCTGAGCGAGAGTCAGACCGGCATCAGAATGAGAGACCTCCAAGCCAAGGAAATAATGAAGCCGACCAGGATCTGTAATGGCAAAATCACTACTCAAAGCAGAAACAAGACGATCCGCAGCAAGAGCCGACGAGCTGATCAATATGATGTCATCGACATACACCAACAGGTACATAGTGACCGTAGGACGCTGTAGCATGAACAAGGACATATCAGCTGTGGAAGGAAAAAATCCATGTGCACGGAGGGCAGAAGCTAGGCGCGCATGCCAAGCACGTGGTGCCTGTTTAAGACCATAAAGAGCCTTCACCAAGCGACACAAATGTTGCGGACGAGCAGGATCAACAAAACCAGGCGGCTGACGCATATAGACCTCTTCATCAAGAACACCATGCAGAAAAGCATTCTGAACATCGAGCTGTCGAAGAGACCACCCACGAGTAACCGCAAGAGACAAGAGCAGACGAATAGTCGTAGGCTTGATCACAGGACTGAAGGTATCATCATAATCAAGACCTTGACGTTGTTTGAACCCACGAGCAATAAGCCGAGCCTTATACCGTTCAATAGAACCATCAACATGTCGCTTAACTTTGAATACCCACTTAGAATCAATAATATTGACACCACTATGCGGAGGAACAAGACGCCACGTACCATTTTTGAGCAATGCCTGATACTCTTGTTCCATTGCAGATCGCCAGTGAGGAATACCCAGAGCTGCTTGATAATGACGGGGTTCAGCAGAAGGATCAGTTGCAGAATGAGCTATACAGGCCGCGAGCCAGGCAACCGTGCCATCGGTGCGTTGGAGCGGTCAAAAAATACCACTCTTGCCCTGCGAGTGTGTGGTCGCTGAGCAACCGGATCAGTTGGCGCTGATCGAAGTCACAGGAACCGTACGGTGGAGAGGCCTGCATCTCCAAGAAGACATGGCGGTGATGGTGACCGACGATGACGGGCTGCCTGTCTCTGGAGAAGCAGTTGGACCAGCAGAGTCAGACCGTGACGAGGGCGGGCTGACAGGACGCGATCCAGAGACGGGCCGCACCCGACCCTGCATGGCCCATGCAGGGGGAAGAAGGTGCGGGAGCGACGTGATCCGTCGAGCGCGAACCAGCTGCTACCGGAGCCGGATCCAAGCGCATGGCGGGCGCAGGTGCAGGAGACCCTGCATGCCCCATGCAAGAGGCCGCATCGGCATGATCGACGCGATCCGTCGGAGAGGCCGTGGGAGTAGTGGAGGAATCCTCCAGGAGAACAAGCCGAGCACCTCTACCAGTTCCTGCACCATGGTTAGACAACAAAAGAGGCGAGTGTGCAGCATCTACAAATTGATCAGGCAATAGAGGAGATGAATGCACATGTTCATTAGGTGTGGTGACAGGAGTTGGAAGATTAGAAAAAGGAAAAACATGCTCATCAAAGACAACATCACGTGAAATATACACACGATTTGTTGGAACATGAAGGCATTTATAACCTTTGTGCAACGGACTATACCCAAGGAAGACACATTTTTTAGAACGAAACTCAAGCTTACGTTTATTGTAAGGACGGAGATGCGGCCAACACGCACAACCGAAGACTTTGAGAAAGGTATAATCAGGAGTCTCATGAAGCAAGAGTTCAAGCGGAGTTTTCATGCCAAGGAGTCGTGATGGAAGTCTGTTTATGAGAAAACAAGCAGTAGTGAAAGCATCACTCCAAAAACGAAAAGAAACAGAGGCATGGGCTAATAAGGTTAAGCCGGTCTCAACAAGATGACGGTGCTTACGTTCAGCTGAACCATTCTGCTGATGTGTATGATGACAAGACACACGATGCAAAATCCCAAGTTTCTCGAAGAATGTATTTAGATTGCGGTATTCACCCCCCCAATCGATTGTACATGAATAATTTTGTGGTGTAGGAGACGCTCAACATGTGCTTGGAATTTAAGAAAAACATCGAACACATTAGACTTATGTTTAAGAAGATAAATTCAGGTAAAGTGACTATAAGCATCAATAAAACTGACATAGTACTCATGACCACTAACAGACATCTGAGCAGGACCCTAAACATCTGAAAACACAAGCTCAAGAGGAGTTTTGACTACATGACTAGAAACAGAAAAAGGTAGCTGATGACTCTTTCCCTGCTGACAAGCATCACAAACTGAGACATCTTTATTACTAGACACTGACGGTAACTCATGACGATGAAGAATATGTCGAACAATGGGTGTAGCCGGATGGCCAAGACGAGAGTGCCATTGCGAGGGAGACACTCGAACTGAAGGAAATATGCCCTAGAGGCAATAATAAAGTTATTATTTATTTCCTTATATCATGATAAATGTTTATTATTCATGCTAGAATTGTATTAACCGGAAACATAATACATGTGTGAATACATAGACAAACAGAGTGTCACTAGTATGCCTCTACTTGACTAGCTCGTTAATCAAAGATGGTTATGTTTCCTAACCATAGACAAAGAGTTGTTATTTGATTAATGGGATCACATCATTAGTTGAATGATCTGATTGACATGACCCATTCCATTAGCTTAGCACCCGATCGTTTAGTATGTTGCTATTGCTTTCTTCATGACTTATACATGTTCCTATGACTATGAGATTATGCAACTCCCGTTTGCCAGAGAACACTTTGTGTGCTACCAAACGTCACAACGTAACTGGGTGATTATAAAGGAGCTCTACAGGTGTCTCCAAAGGTACATGTTGGGTTGGCGTATTTCGAGATTAGGATTTGTCACTCCGATTGTCGGAGAGGTATCTCTGGGCCCTCTCGGTAATGCACATCACATAAGCCTTGCAAGCATTACAACTATGTTTAGTTGTGAGATGATGTATTACGGAACAAGTAAAGAGACTTGCCGGTAACGAGATTGAACTAGGTATTGGATACCGACGATCGAATCTCGGGCAAGTAACATACCGATGACAAAGGGAACAACGTATGTTGTTATGCGGTCTGACCGATAAAGATCTTCGTAGAATATGTAGGAGCCAATATGGGCATCCAGGTCCCGCTATTGGTTATTGACCGGAGACGTGTCTCGGTCATGTCTACATTGTTCTCGAACCGTAGGGTCCGCACGCTTAAAGTTACGATGACAGTTATTATGAGTTTATGCATTTGATGTACAGAAGTTAGTTCGGAGTCCCGGATATGATCACAGACATGACAAGGAGTCCCGGAATGGTCGAGACATAAAGATTGATATATTGGATGACTATATTCGGACACCAGAAGGGTTCCGGAGAAGTTTCGGATAAAACCGGAGTGCCGTAGGGGTTACCGGAACTCGCCGGGGGTTAATGGGCCTCATGGGCCTAAAGTGGAGAAGAGGAGGGGCTGCCAGGGCAGGCCGCGCCCCCTCTCCCCCTAGTCCGAATTGGACAAGGAGGGAGGGGCTGCGCCCCCCCCCCTTTTCCTTCTCTCCTTCCCCCTCTCCTACTTGGACAAGGAAAGGGAGGGGACCGGGAGTAGGACTCCTCCTGCGCGCCTCCTACTAGGGCCGGCCGCACCCCCCCTTGGATCCTTTATATACGGAGGCAGGGGGGCACCCTAGGACACACAAGTTGATCCTCGTGATCGTTCCTTAGCCGTGTGCGGTGCCCCCCTCCACCATATTCCACCTCGGTCATATCGTTGTAGTGCTTAGGCGAAGCCCTGCGTCGGTAGAACATCATCATCGTCACCACGCCGTTGTGCTGACGGAACTCATCCCCGAAGCTTTGCTGGATCGGAGCCCGGGGAGCGTCATCGAGCTGTACGTGTGCTAAGAACTCGGAGGTGCCGGAGTAACGGTGCTTGGATCGGTCGGATCGGAAGACGTACGACTACTTCCTCTACGTTGCGTCAACGCTTCCGTTCGGTCTACGAGGTACGTAGACAACATTCTCCCCCCTCGTTTCTATGCATCACCATGATCTTGCGTGTGCGTAGGAATTTTTTTGAAATTACTAAGTTCCCCAACAATGGCATCCGAGCCTAGGTTTTATGCGTTGTTGTTATATGCACGAGTAGAACACAAGTGAGTTTGTGGGCGATATAAGTCATACTGCTTACCAGCATGTCATTACTTTGGTTCGGCGGTATTGTTGGACGTAAGCGCCCGGACCGACATTTACGCGTACGCTTACGCGAGACCGGTTCTCCCGAAGTGCTTTGCACACTAGGTGGCTTGCGGGTGACAGTTTTCTCCAACTTTAGTTTGAAACCGAAGTGTGGCTACGCCCGGTCCTGCGAAGGCTTAAAACAACACCAACTTGACAAACTATCGTTGTGGTTTGATGCGTAGGTAAGATTGCGTTCTTGCTTAAGCCGTAGCAGCCACGTAAAACTTGCAACAACAAAGTAGAGGACGTCTAACTTGTTTTTGCAGGGCATGTTGTGATGTGATATGGTCAAGACATGATGCTAAATTTTATTGTATGAGATGATCATGTTTTGTAACCGAGTTATCGGCAACTGGCAGGAGCCATATGGTTGTCGCTTTATTGTATGCAATGCAATCGCCCTGTAATGCTTTACTTTATCACTAAGCGGTAGCGATAGTCGTAGAAGCATAAGATTGGCGAGACGACAACGATGCTACGATGGAGATCAAGATGTCGCGCCGGTGACGATGGTGATCATGACGATGCTTCGGAGATGGAGATCACAAGCACAAGATGATGATGGCCATATCATATCACTTATATTGATTGCATGTGATGTTTATATTTTATGCATGTTATATTGCTTTGATTGACGGTAGCATTATAAGATGATCTCTCACTAAATTTCAAGATAAAAGTGCTCTCCCTGAGTATGCACCATTGCCAAAGTTCGTTGTGCCCAGACACCACGTGATGATCGGGTGTGATAAGCTCTACGTCCATCTACAACGGGTGCAAGCCAGTTTTGCACACGCAGAATACTCAGGTTAAACTTGACGAGCCTAGCATATGCAGATATGGCCTCGGAACACTGAGACCGAAAGGTCGAGCATGAAACATATAGTAGATATGATCAACATAGTGATGTTCACCATTGAAAACTACTCCATTTCACATGATGATCAGTTATGGTTTAGTTGATTTGGATCACGTGATCACTTAGAAGATTAGAGGGATGTCTTTCTAAGTGGGAGTTCTTAAGTAATATGATTAACTGAACTTAAATTTATCATGAACTTAGTACCTGATAGTATCTTGCATGTTTATGTTTGATTATAGATAGATGGCCCGTGCTGTTGTTCCGTTGAATTTTAATGTGTTCCTTGAGAAAGCAAAGTTGAAAGATGATGGTAGCAATTATACGGACTGGGTCCGTAACTTGAGGATTATCCTCATTGCTGCACAGAGGAATTACGTCCTGGAAGCACCGCTGGGTGCCAGGCCTGCTGCTGATGCAACTAACGATGTTAAGAACGTCTGGCAGAGCAAAGCTGATGACTACTCGATAGTTCAATGTGCCATGCTTTACGGCTTAGAACCGGGTCTTCAACGACGTTTTGAACATCATGGAGCATATGAGATGTTCCAGGAGTTGAAGCTAATATTTCAAGCAAATGCCCGGATTGAGAGATATGAAGTCTCCAATAAGTTCTATAGCTGCAAGATGGAGGAGAACTGTTCTGTCAGTGAGCATATACTCAAAATGTCTGGGTATAATAATCACTTGATTCAACTGGGAGTTAATCTTCCGGATGATTGCGTCATTGACAGAATTCTCCAATCACTTCCACCTAGCTACAAGAGCTTCATGATGAACTATAATATGCAAGGGATGGATAAGACAATTCCCGAGCTCTTCGCAATGCTAAGAGCTGCGGAGGTAGAAATCAAGAAGGAGCATCAAGTGTTGATGGTCAACAAGACCACTAGTTTCAAGAAAAAGGGCAAGGGGAAGAAGAAGGGGAACTTCAAGAAGAACAGCAAGCAAGTTGCTGCTTAGGAGAAGAAACCCAAGTCTGGACCTAAGCCTGAAACTGAGTGCTTCTACTGCAAGCAGACTGGTCACTGGAAGCGGAACTGCCCCAAGTATTTGGCGGATAAGAAGGATGGCAAGGTGAACAAAGGTATATGTGATATGCATGTTATTGATGTGTACCTTACTAGAGCTCGCAGTAGCACCTGGGTATTTGATACTGGTTCTGTTGCTAATATTTGCAACTCGAAACAGGGACTACGGATTAAGCGAACACTGGCGAAGGACGAGGTGACGATGCGCGTGGGAAATGGTTCCAAAGTCGATGTGATCGCGGTCGGCATGCTACCTCTACATCTACCATCGGGATTAGTATTAGACCTAAATAATTGTTATTTGGTGCCAGCGTTGAGCATGAACATTATATCTGGATCTTGTTTGATGCGAGACGGTTATTCATTTAAATCAGAGAATAATGGTTGTTCTATTTATATGAGTAATATCTTTTATGGTCATGCACCCTTGAAGAGTGGTCTATCTTTTGATGAATCTCGATAGTAGTGATACACATATTCATAATATTGAAGCCAAAAGATGCAGAGTTGATAATGATAGTGCAACTTATTTGTGGCACTACCATTTAGGTCATATTGGTGTAAAGCGCATGAAGAAACTCCATACTGATGGACTTTTGGAACCACTTGATTATGAATCACTTGGTACTTGCGAACCGTGCCTCAGGGGCAAGATGACTAAAACGCCGTTCTCCGGTACTATGGAGAGAGCAACAGATTTGTTGGAAATCATACATACATATGTATGTGGTCCAATGAATGTTGAAGCTCGTGGCGGATATCATTATTTTCTCACCTTCACAGATGATTTAAGCAGATATGGGTATATCTACTTAATGAAACATAAGTCTGAAACATTTGAAACGTTCAAAGAATTTCAGAGTGAAGTTGAAAATCATCGTAACAAGAAAATAAAGTTTCTACGATCTGATCATGGAGGAGAATATTTGAGTTACGAGTTTGGTTTACATTTGAAACAATGCGGAATAGTTTCGCAACTCACGCCACCCGGAACACCACAGTGTAATGGTGTGTCCGAACGTCGTAATCGTACTTTACTTGATATGGTGCGATCTATGATGTCTCTTACAGATTTACCGCTATCATTTTGGGGTTATGCTTTAGAGACGGCCGCATTCACGTTAAATAGGGCACCATCAAAATCCGTTGAGACGACGCCTTATGAACTATGGTTTGGCAAGAAACCAAAGTTGTCGTTTCTGAAAGTTTGGGGCTGCGATGCTTATGTGAAAAAGCTTCAACCTGATAAGCTCGAACCCAAATCGAAGAAATGTGTCTTCATAGGATACCCGAAGGAGACTGTTGGGTACACCTTCTATCACAGATCCGAAGGCAAGACATTTGTTGCTAAGAATGGATCCTTTCTAGAGAAGGAGTTTCTCTCGAAAGAAGTGAGTGGGAGGAAAGTAGAACTTGATGAGGTAACTGTACCTGCTCCCTTATTGGGAAGTAGTACATCACAGAAACCGGTTTCTGTGACACCTACACCAATTAGTGAGGAAGCTAATGATGATGATCATGAAACTTCAGAACAAGTTACTACTGAACCTCGTAGATCAACCAGAGTAAGATCCGCACCAGAGTCTAGATTGGTTTTCGGTGGCTACGGAGGCTTCTGGCGGCGGAACTCCCGATCTATTCTGCTCCCCGAAGTTTTTAGGGTATATGGGTATATATATAGGAGGAAGAAGTACGTCGGTGGATCTTCGAGCTGTCCACGAGGCAGGGGGCGCGCCCAAGGGGGGTGGGCGTGGCCCCCACCCTCGTGGGCAGCCCAGGACTCTCCTGGTCCATCTCCGATACTCCGCGGGCTTCTTCTGGTCCAAAAATAAGTTCCGTGAAGTTTTAGGTCAATTGGACTCCGTTTGATTTTCCTTTTTCTGTGATGCTCTAAAACAAGGAAAAAACAGAAACTAGCACTGGCTCTGGGTTAATAGGTTAGTCCCAAAAATAATATAAAAGTGCATAATAAAGCCCATAAACATCCAATGCAGATAATATAATAGCATGAAACAATAAAAAATTATAGATACGTTGGAGACGTATCAGCATCCCCAAGCTCAATTCCTGCTCATTCTCGAGTAGGTAAATGATAAAAATAGAACTTTTGATGTGGAATGCTACCTAACATATTTCTCTATGTAATTCTCTTCATTTTGTCATGAATGTTCAGATCCATAAGATTCAAGACAAAAGTTTAATATTGACATAAAAATAATAATACTTCAAGCATACTAACTAAGCAATCATGTCTTCTCAAAATAACATGGCCAAATAAAGTTCATCCCTACAAAATCATATAGTTTGGTCATGCTCCATTTTCGTCACACAAGAATGCTCTCATCATGCACAACCCCGATGACAAGCCAAGCAATTGTTTCATACTTTAGTAATCTAAAAAAAATTCAACTTTCACGCAATACATGAGCGTGAGCCATGGATATAGCACTATGGGTGGAATAGAATATAATGAGGGGTTATGTGGAGAAGACAAAAAGGAGAAAGGCTCACATCGACGCAGCTAATCTATGGGCTAGGGAGATGCCCATCAATTGATGTCAATGCAAGGAGTAGGGATTGCCATGCAACGGATGCACTAGAGCTATAAATGTATGAAAGCTCAACAAAAGAAACTAAGTGGGTGTACATCCAACTTGCTTGCTCATGAAGACCTAGGGCACTTGAGGAGGCCCATTGTTGGAATATACAAGCCAAGTTCTATAATGAAAATTACCCACTAGTATATGAAAGTGGCAAAACAAGAGACTCTCTATCATGAAGATCATGGTGATACTTTGAAGCGCAAGTGTGGAAAAAAGGATAGTAGCATTGTCCCTTTTATTTTTTTTATTTTTTTATTTGGCCTTTCTCTTTTTTTGGGGACAATGCTCTATTAATGATGATCATCACACTTCTATTTATTTACAACTCAAAGATTACAACTCGATACTAGAACAAAGTTTGACTCTATATGAAAGCCTCCGGTGGTGTACGGGGATGGGCAATGAATCAAGAGTGACATATATGATAAATTATGCATGGTGTCCTTGCCACAAATACAATGTCAACTACATGATCATGCAAGGCAATATGACAATGATGATGCGTGTCATAATAAACGGAACGGTGGAAAGTTGCATGGCAATATATCTCGGAATGGCTATGGAAATGCCATAATAGGTAGGTATGGTGGCTCTTTTGAGGAAGATATAAGGAGGTTTATGTGTGACAGAGCGTATCATATCACGGGGTTTGGATGCGCCGGCGAAGTTTGCACCAACTCTCAAGGTGAGAAAGGGCAATGCACAGTACCGAAGAGGCTAGCAATGATGGAAAGGTGAGAGTGCATATAATCCATGGACTCAACATTAGTCATAAAGAACTCACATACTTATTGCAAAAATCTACAAGTCATCAAAAACCAAGTATTACGCGCATGCTCCTAGGGGGATAGATTGGTAGGAAAAGACCATCGCTCGTCCCCGACCGCCACTCATAAGGAAGACAATCAAATAACACCTCAAGTTTCAAATTTGTTACAGAACGTTTACCATACGTGCATGCTACGGGACTTGCAAACTTCAACACAAGTATTCCTCAAATTCACAACCACTCAACTATCACAACTTTGATATCACTATCTCCATATCTCAAAAAATCATCAAGTATCTAACTTCTCTTAGTATTCAATGCACTTATATGAAGGTTTTTATTATGCCTAAAAAGAAAATTGCCAAGTTGTTCTAAAGGACTCTCAAAATAATATAAGTGAAGCATGAGAGTTCATTAATTTATATAAAATAAAACCACCACCATGCTCTAAAAAGATACAAATGAAGCACTAGAGCAACAACAAACTACTCCGAAAGATATAAGTGAAGATCAATGAGTAGTCAAATAATTATGCAACTATATGAAGACTCTATAACATTTAAGAATTTTAGATCTTGGTATTTTATTCAAGAAGCAAGCAAAACTAAATAAAATAAAATGACGCTCCAAGCAAAACACATATCATGTGGTAAATAAAAATATAGCTCCAAGTATAGTTACCGATGAATGAAGACGAAAGAGGGGATGCCATCCGGGGCATCCCCAAGCTTAGGCTTTTGGTTGTCCTTGACTTTTACCTTGGGGTGCCTTTGGAATCCCCAAGCTTAGGCTCTTTCCACTCCTTATTCCATAGTGCATCAAATCTTTACCCAAAACTTGAAAACTTCACAACACAAAACTTAACAGAAAGCTCGTAAGCTCCGTTAGTATAAGAAAATCAATCACCACTTAGATACTGTTGTGAACTCATTCTAAATTCATATTGGTGTAATATTTACTGTATTACAACTCATCTATGGTTCATACCCTCCGATACTACTCATAGATTCGTCAAAATAAGCAAACAACACATAGAAAACAGAATCTGTCAAAAACAGAACAGTCTGTAGTAATCTGGATCAAACGTATACTTATGGAACTCATAAAATTCTAAAATAAATTGGTGGACCTGAGGAATTTGTCTATTAATCCTCTGCAAAAACAATCAACTTAATAGCACTCTCCAGTAAAAACTGGCAGCTAATCTCGTGAGCACTAAAGTTTCTGTTTTTTACAGCAAGATCACAAAGACTTCACCCAAGTCTTCCCAAAGGTTCCACTTGGCACAAACACTAATTAAAACATAAAACCACATCTAAACAGATGCTAGATTAATTATTTATTACTAAACAGGAGCAAAAAGTAAAGAACAAGAATAAGATTGGGTTGCCTCCCAACAAGCGCTATCGTTTAACGCCCCTAGCTAAGATGCTCACATAAATGATAAGAATTGAAACATAAAGAGAGCATCATGAAGAATATAACTAGCGCATTTAAGCCTAACACACTTCCTATGCATAGGGATTTTGTGAGCAAATAATTTATGGGAACAATAATCAACTAGCATAGGAAAGCAAAACAAGCATAACTTCAAGATTTTAAGCGCATAGAGAGGAAACTTGATATTATTGCAATTCCTACAAGCATATGTTCCTCCCTCATAATAATTTTCAGTAGCATCATGAATGAATTCAACAATATAACTATCACATAAAGCATTCTTTTCATGATCTACAAGCATAGAAATATATTACTCTCCACACAAGCAAAATTCTTCTCATTCGGAATAGTGGGAGTATCATAAGATACTCGAATACTATAAATTGTTTCCACATTAAAAGAGTAATGTTTAGAAAAAGGGTAATCATAATCATGACAAATTTTATAAATATAATCATCACTACTTTTTATAACATATGTATCATCACAATAATTATCATAAGTAGCAACTTTGTTCTCATCATAATCGATTGAAACCTCTTCCAAGATAGTGGAATCATCACTAAATAAATTGATGACCTCTCCAAATCCACTTTCATAATTATCATAATAAGATTCAACATCCTCCAAAATAGTGGGATCATTACTTACTAAAGTTGACACTCTTCCAAACCCACTTTCATCAATATAATCATCATAAGTAGGAAGCATGCTATCATCATAATAAATTTGCATATCAAACTTGGGAGAATAAAAATATCATCTGCATTAAACATAGCATCCCCAAGCTTGGGACTTTTCATATCATAAGCATAATAGATATTCAAGGAATTCATACTAACAAGATTGCATTCATGCTCATCATACAAAGATTTAGTGCCAAACATTTTAATGCATTCTTCTTCTAACACTTTAGCACAATTTTCCTTTCCATCATAATCATGAAAGATATTAAAAAGATGAAGCGTATGAGGAAAACTCAATTCCATATTTTTTGTAGTTTTCTTTTATAAACTAAACTAGTGCTAAAACAAGAAACAAAAAGATTCGATTGCAAGATCTAAAGATATACCTTCAAGCGCTAACCTCCCCGGCAACGGCGCCAGAAAAGAGCTTGATGTCTATATACACAACCTTCTTCTTGTAGACGTTGTTGGGCCTCCAAGTGCACAGGTTTGTAGGACAGTAGCAAATTTCCCTCAAGTGGATGACCTAATGTTTATCAATCCGTGGGAGGCGTAGGATGAAGATGATCTCTCTCAAACAACCCTACAACCAAATAACAAAGAGTCTCTTGTGTCCCCAACACACCCAATACAATGGTAAATTGTATAGGTGCACTAGTTCGGCGAAGAGATGGTGATACAAGTGCAATATGGATGGTAGATATAGGTTTTTGTAATCTAAAAATATAAAAACAGCAAGGTAACTAATGATAAAGGTGAGCACAAATGGTATTGCAATGCGTTAAACAAGGCCTAGGGTTCATACTTTCACTAGTGCAAGTTCCCTCAACAATAATAACATAATTGGATCATATAACTATCCCTAAACATGCAACAAAGAGTCACTCCAAAGTCACTAATAGCGGAGAACAAACGAAGAGATTATGATAGGGTACGAAACCACCTCAAAGTTATTCTTTCTGATCGATCTATTCAAGAGTCCGTAGTAAAAATGACATGAAGCTATTCTTTCCATTCAATCTATCATAGAGTTCATACTAGAATAACACCTTAAGACACAAATCAACCAAAACCCTAATGTCACCTAGATACTCCAATGTCACCTCAAGTATCCATGGGTATTATTATACGATATGCATCACACAATCTCAGATTCATCTATTCCAACCAACACAAAGTACTTCAAAGAGTGCCCCAAAGTTTCTACCGGAGAGTCAAGACGAAAACGTGTGCCAACCACTATGTGTAGGTTCATGGGCGGAACCCGCAAGTTGATCACCAAAACATGCATCAAGTGGATCAATAGAATACCCCATTGTCACCATGGGTATCCCACGCAAGACATACATCAAGTGTCCTCAAATCCTTAACGACTCAATCCGATAAGATAACTTCAAAGGGAAAACTCAATCCATTACAAGAGAGTAGAGGGGGAGAAACATCATAAGATCCAACTATAATAGCAAAGCTCGCGATACATCAAGATCGTATCACCTCAAGAACACGAGAGAGAGAGAGAGAGAGATCAAACACATAGCTACTGGTACATACCCTCAGCCCCGAGGGATAACTACTCCCTCCTCGTCATGGAGAGCACCGGGATGATGAAGATGGCCACCGGTGAGGGGTTCCCCCTTCGGCAGGGTGCCGGAACGGGTCTAGATTAGTTTTCGGTGGCTACGGACGCTTCTGGCGGCGGAACTCCCGATCTATTCTGCTCCCTGAAGTTTTTAGGGTATATGGGTATATATAGGAGGAAGAAATATGTCGGTGGATCTCCGGGCTGTCCACGAGGCAGGGGGCACGCCCAGGGTGGTGGGCGTGCCCCCACCCTCGTGGGCAGCCCGGGACTCTCCTGGTCCATCTCCGATACTCCGTGGGCTTCTTCCGGTCCAAAAATAAGTTCCATGAAGTTTTAGGTCAATTGGACTCCGTTTGATTTTCCTTTTTCTGCGATACTCTAAAACAAGGAAAAACATAAACTGGCACTGGGCTCTGGGTTAATAGGTTAGTCCCAAAACTAATATAAAAGTGCATAATAAAGCCCATAAACTTCCAAAATAGATAATATAATAGCATGGAATAATCAAAAATTATAGATACGTTGGAGACGTATCACCCCTCGAACCTTCGGCGACCCCCCCCCCTCATGTCGAAGTTATCGGGGAGGGGGTATATCGACCTTATCAGGACCCCGATTCCGAGTCACATCGATATAGCCGGTAACACCTCATATCACATTGCGGCCTCACGCACGGTATCCCCACGGGTGTTGCTTACCATGGCCCGGGACCGTTTGCGCCTTTTGGCTCACCTATATGATAGTGTCGCTAGCATGCATATGATGGAGAACCCATGCCGACATGGCTAGTCGTGAACCCAAAGCGGCATAGACCTATGGAGACAGGCATGCATGAATCACATCGAGCATGTCGGTCATCAGTGAGTGAATCCGGGCTGTAGCACTGGGCTAACAGGACTCCGGGGAACCCGGGCTGTAGCAGGCTAGGCAGGACTCCGAATGTCACCGCGTGACATTTCCCCGAAGGGACAGACATAGGAACGAAGTGAAACACATGCCGGCCAGTCAAGTGTCCTGAGCAGTAGTGCTGGGCTAGCAGGACTCCGGTGAACCGGGCTGTAGCGGACTACTATGGCTCGAGGAACACTAGACTACATTTCCCCATAAGAAAGGTTGCCAAGGATAAACAACTAGATTGTCGGATCCCACACATACCAAGCATTTCAATCATACACACAATATGCTCGATATGTGCAAATACAACATGGCATCACAACAAAACTCTACAACTCAAGTACTTTATCTAAAGGCTCCAGAGAGCCATACATAACATGTCCATACAGATAGGGGTCACATGACCCGACACTCAAGTCATACAAGCATACAATCACATGCGGAAGCAACTTAGTCTGAGTACAGACACTAGAAATAAAGAAGGCTTCTCGAAGCCTGTCTATCTACATAGGGCCCTCCATGGCCAGGATCACCACCTGGGTAGCAAGTCACTCATTGACGTCGAGGTCTACATAAAACCCATCGGAGGGGGCGGTGTTGTCGTCTGAAAACAGTAATTAAGCAAACATGAGTACAAAGGTACTTAGCAAGTCTTACATCAGAACCTACTATACATGCTCATTCTCAAGAAGGTGGTGGAGTTATTGCAGCAAGCCTGCTTTGACTCTTGGCTAAGCTATCCTACGGGACACCACTAGTAAAATAGTTTTCACACACGAGTCCACTAATCACCAACACAATACTCCACCGGGGATCCTCCCTCGTCATCGTATGAGAGAGCCATCCTCAGTACTCACACTTATCTTGAGTCTTTTAGTAGTATCCATTAACTTGTCTATGAACTATATAGGCAACCAAGTAGTCCTTTACCGCGGACACAACTATTCGAATAGATGATGTTAACCCTGCAGGGGTGTACTTCTTCATACATGCTCTCACCACTTACCGCCGTTTACATGACATGTACTCGGCAACCTTCAAGCGGAAGCCCAACGAGGGTGTCGGCCACAGCCTACCTAAACACTCAAGTCTCTAGTCCAGGTTTATCGCCTATCCAGGTTCAATCCGCAGGGAGTCCAGCCGAGGTTTCCACATACGACCCCGAACGATGTGAACAGGGTTCCCGAGACACCAAACGGGTGACTCGGTACACCGTGCCACGGTGTATCTACCGCAACATAGCCCACCACTACTAGGGAAAAGCCTACCAGCAGCGAGGGTTTTGGGCCTCTCAGTAGCGCGGGCACCGGCGCTACTAATAAGGCGCTACAGCTAACGTATAGCAGTAGCGCCGGTTGTCCCACGCTACTGCTATACATGAATAGATGTAGTGCTCTTTGGTAAAGGGCGCTACTGATATTATCTGCAGCGCTGTTTGCTGGGACACGCTACTGACAATGCGGCGCTACTGCTAAATTTCCCCCTCGCTACTACTAGTTTATTTATTAGTTTTTTTCCTGCATATTTGTTTTGTATTTGAATAGGCTTTATACAATAATCTTTAGCATATCATACACATACAAATGTAATCATAGCATATACATACAATTAGTCTCGTCAAATCATGTCATCATCATAATCATCATCCAACACAAAGTGGTCTCTCGTCATCATCTCGAAAATAGCGATACAAGTCTCGAATGATATGCAAATACATCGTCATCCATCTAAACAATGATATACGCGAGAAGAGCTATCACTTTGAGAACATGAGTTCGTATCCCTCTTTCGCATTAGCGTGAACCTCTAAACTAACTACTGCCTGTCGCTCGGAAACTGGAAGGGCCTGACACTCTGGCCACTTGTCGTATATATACTCCTGGCATAGCACTTCTTCGCCATCTATGATCTATGCACCTGCATCATCACATGAGTCGATGATATGCAATATATATAGTTGAGCAACAGAAAGAGATAGACTTGGCAAAAATAAAAACAACATATCATAAGCATAAATAACAAAGTTCATCGTACCCCAAAATGCCCTAACTAGAGTGATTTTCGCTAGTCGAGGAGGAGGACGGTTTAATTACATCACAAATAAAGTTTCACCATGCATAACTCAAAGTTTTGTCATACAGAAAGTATGGACTAAACGGACACATTGTCATATATCGACAATCACTCCAACATGTCGTTCCATCCATCCAAGTCAGGGAGATAGTCGCCGAGCCTAGTGAAAGGCTTCAGGTCAAGACGCTGAGAGGCTATCCATGTTCGGACGTCTTCCCGCGACATGTGTCCTTCTTCGTAGAACATCCCTGTTTTTCCGACGACCTCCTTCATGATGATTTGGGCAAGTTTGCGCTGGATGTTATAGAACTCAGCTCGAAGTCGATGATCCTCGATATCTCCTATGTCCTTTGCCCATTGCAGAATATGGGCATCGCCGGATCTAGGTGACATGCGAAGGTTCTGGTGATCCCGTCTGTACTCCAGCATGTGGTGTAGGACATAGAATCCATCATTAAGAGAATCGTTCGGTTGCTGGATGTAGTAGAAGTCGGTCTTATGGCCGAAGGTGACCCTGCCGCCCCTTCTCT